>NC_090028.1:30361326-30703826 GCF_037176765.1 Anolis sagrei
TCTGAATTGAATTGGTCTTCTTATATTTTCCGCCCATTTTATCATACATGGTTTCACTTGTTCACCTTCCGTTAGCCACGTCAAGAGGATATTGTAAATAACTGTAATAACTTTTTTCCTTGCCTTCAAAACTTTGTCCCAGGTTGAGCCTTCCCAAGCAAAACCTATTTTGTTATCTTGCTTAATATAATCTTTCATTTGTAGATAATGCAACCATGTCATATTTAAATTTTTCTCCTTTAATTGGTCATAAGTCTTAATCTCTCCTGTATTTTCTTTTAAAATATCCTTATATGTTGGCCACGCTCTCCAGCCTAATAGTCTTCTTTGATGTGCCTCCATTGGGGAAACCCAAAGGGGCGTTTTAGTATAAAAATAATTTTTATATTTCCCCCATACTCTCAATAAAGATGCTCTAACAAAGTGATTTCCAAAATTTTTTTCTTTTTTCTCCCTATCATACCACGTGTAGGCGTGCCAGCCCACACGTAGATCGTGTCCTTCTAAATTCAATCCTTTTTCATTTTCTAGTAACATCCAGTCTCTGATCCATAAAAGAGCACTTGCGTCATGATACGCTTTCAGATCTGGGAGACCAAGACCTCCTCTCGTTTTTTTATCTATTAAGTTTATGTATTTAATTCTGGGCCTTTTACCATCCCAGATAAATTTCAGCAATTCTTTATTCCAATTTTTGAAAATTGTTTGATTTCTGATTACGGGTATGTTTTGAAACAAAAATAGTAATCTCGGTAACACATTCATTTTTATTAATGCTATTCTTCCTAATAAAGATAATTTCAGTGTTTTCCAATTCTTAATATCCTTCTGTATCTTACTCCAGACCGCTTCATAATTATTCTTCAACAATTGGCCATTCTTAACAGATATCCAGATTCCTAAATATTTTAGTTTTTTAACAATTTCCATTCCTGTAATAGATGTAATCTTCTCCTGGTTTTCTTTCTTTACATTTTTGGTTAAAATTTTTGTTTTTCCTTTATTCAGTTTGAAGCCTGCCACTCTTCCATATTCTTCAATTTTCTCTATCCACTTCTGAAGATTATTTATAGGATCCTCAACGATCCCTAACAGATCATCCGCAAAGGCTTTGATCTTGTATTCATATTTCCCGATTTTAACTCCCTTGATATTTGTATCTTCTCTTATTTTCTTCATCAATGGCTCCAAAGCCATAATAAAAATCAAGGGGGACAACGGGCAGCCTTGTCTTGTTCCTTTCGTAATTATAAACTCTTCAGATTCTTGGCCATTTATTCGAATTTTTGCTCTTTGTACATCATAAATAGCATTGATTGCATTTGTAAATTGTGCTCCCAAGTCCAATTCCTGGATCAACATCTTAAAAAAATCCCAATTTAAATTATCAAATGCTTTCTCTGCATCAATTGATAAAATGGCAGCTTCCTTCTGATGATTCACTTCAAAATATTCAATCAAATCAAGAACAGTTCGTATATTATCTTTCATGTACCTTCCTGGGAGAAATCCTGTCTGGTCCTCCCCTATCCAATCCAACAGAAATTCTTTTAATCTAGTCGCCAAAATATTCGTAAATATTTTGTAGTCTACATTCAGTAAGGAAATGGGTCTGTAATTCTTGATATCTTCCCTTAATGAGCCTTCTTTATGTATCATCACTATTTTGGCCTGGTTCCAAGATTCCGGAATTTTTTGATACAATAATGCCTCGTTTAAGATCTTTTTTAACATTGGTAGAACAGCCTTCTTTGTTGATTTGTAAAACCCCGCCGTGAATCCATCAGGGCCTGGGGCCTTATCTGCATCCATTTTATTCAACGCTTTTTCAATTTCTTCTTCCGTAATCTCTTTATTCAACTTTTCTCGTATCTCCTCTGAGATTTTTTGCAGTTTCAATTGACTTATATATTCAGTAATTTCCTCTTTTCTTATTCCATCACTTGTATATAATTTGCTGAAATATTTTCTAAATTCATCCATAATTTCCTTATCAGTCGTATATACCTTGTTTCTTTCAATTATTTTCGTTATTTGTGTAGCTTGTTTCTTCTTGCGGACCTGTCTTGCTAACCATTTCCCAGATCTATTCGCATTTTCAAACTTTTGTTGTTTCAGAAATTTTAGCTCTCTTGCTTGTTTTTCCACCTCTAGGCGAGACTTTTCTTGTTTAAGACTCGCTAATTCCTTATTCAATTTTTTACTATCTGGTTTCTTTTTTAATTCTAACTCTTTCTCTCCAATTTTGTTCATCACTTCCTTCATTTGTCTATTTCTTTCTCTGTTTTTTCTGGCTCCATGTTGTATGAAGCGTCCTCTTAAAACGGCTTTCAGCGCGTCCCATGTTACTTGTATTTTTGTCTCTTCAATATCATTAATTTCGAAATAGTCCTTAATAATTTTATTATAATGTACTTTGTCTTCCTCAGTCTTAATCAAATTTTCATTCAGTCTCCACTTTCTTTGGTAGTTTTTATCGTTTATTTCTATTTCCAATGGGCAATGGTCTGAGATATCTCTGGGTAGTATTTCCATTTGTACTACCTTAGTAGCTAATTTTTTTGATATCCACGCCAGATCTATCCTTGTCCATGTTTGATGTCGATGGGAATAAAAAGTATAATCCTGTTTCTTCTCATTTCTTACTCTCCAAGTATCTTCCAAATCAAATTCCTTTTGAAGATCAAAAAAATTTTGTGGGAGTAACCCCCCTCCATCTCCATTCCTTTTTGGTTTATTCTTATCTTTTTGTTTGTCCATCACTCCATTAAAATCTCCAATCAACAAGAGCTCATCAAATTCTGTTTCTCTTAGTTTTGTAGATAAAAATTGAATAAATTTAGTCTTTGGGCCATTTGGTGCATATATATTACATATTAAGATTTTCAAAGATCCCATTAAGATTGTAACTGCCACACATCTTCCTTCCTCATCCTTAAACGCCAATTCCGGGGTCAAATTTTCTTTTATATATGTTACAACTCCTCTTTTTTTCTTTTCGTATGATGAATAAAACGTCTTACCTAGTCTTTTATTTTCTAAATGTGCTACATGTTTGTGGTAGATATGCGTTTCTTGTAATAAGATGATGTCTGGGTTTGCCTTTTGTAGTTTACGAAATAATTTTTTGCGTTTCTGGGGGGAGTTCATACCATTAATATTATTTGAGAAACATTTAATTTGTCTTTCTGCCATTTTATCCAAGTAGGTCTGTGTCTTGTCCCAAGTCGCCTAGGTTCAGTTCCGAAATTCCTTGCGCTGTTATATCCGGGCCATAAGCTCCTTCTCCAAGGTCTTCTGATGTTAATGCACTACTCCCTTGACTTTTACTAAATCGCCTATATTCCTCTGGGGTTTCAATTCTTGGTTTTTTCTTCTCTTTACCATTTCCATTTCCATTACTTGGTGTGAATGCCTTTTTATCTCCTTTCCTTCCTTCAGATTTCTCCGCTTCAGATTCCTTCATTAAATTCTCGTAGAAGGACTTAGCCTTCTGTTCTGATGTTACCCAATACCTTTCTTCTTTGTAGGTTACCATGATACCCTCAATTCTCTCCCAACGGAATCGGATTGATCTTTTCTTTAACTCATCAGTAAGGAAGTAGTATTTTCTTCTTCTGCTTAAGGTCGATTGTGGGAATTCTTTCAGAACTGCAATCTTGGTTTCTTTATAGTAAATTGGGTTTTTGTTACTTCTGTATAACACTTCATCTCTAGTTTTTTTCCGTGTAAATTGTACTATAATATCTCGTGGCGTCTTATTTTTCCTTGAGTAGAATGAAGAAACCCGGTAAGTTTGGTCTAACTCCATCTCCAATTCGTCTTCTTCACATTCCAGACATTTTGCTATCAAATTTGTTATCAACTGACTAATATCTTCCTCTTTATCTTCTTGAATATTTCTGAATCGTAGGTAGTAATCCATTTGCTTTTGTAGTATCTTTTCTTGCTCTATTTCCATCTTTTCTTTTTGTCTATCTATTCCTTTAATTCTCTTCAACATATGAGATTGTGTTTCCTCCATCTTCTCCTTACTAGATTTCAACTCCTTTACTTCTCCATATAAATGGGATATATCTTTTTTTATTTGCCCAAATTCCTCTTCCATCTTCTTTTTCATTCCCTGAAACTCCTCCGTCATTTTTTTGTAATTCTTTTCTTGCTTATTGAAGAACTCTTCTTGTTTATCCGCCATATCCTTTTTTAGTGAGTCTTGTTTTTCTGACAGTTTTTTAATTTCCTTCAAAATATTCTCCATATTGAGACTAGTATCCAAGGAACCTCTTCTTAACTGAATCTTCTCCTTCTCTTGCTTCCCTTTTAATGACATCTATTCTTTATTAATTTCAACAACAATTTCCAATCAGTGTATCTATTTTAATTCATTAAATTATGATTCTTATATATGTTCTTATATATATTCGTATATAAAACTATAATTTATTTCTTTTCTTCAATTTAAGGCAATTTCCTTTGTTATATTACTTATTACTTATTACTTATTTGAATTAATTTGCAATTTATTAAATTTACTATAATTAATTAATTAATTATTATTATTAACTTATTTTATTTAAATTTAATTATATTTAATTCATCAAATTATCTTATCTTCTCCATTAATCTCCCAATCTTCTTCAATCATCAATCTTCTTTAAACAATTAATTCTCTTCCCCTAATTCGTCTGCTTCTCTTCCTGGATAGCGTCTACTTCTCGTCCTGGTCCTCGTCGTTTTCGTCTACTTCTCTTCCTCGTGGCTCGTCTTCTTCTCGTCCTCGCTCCTCCCGTCTGCTTCTCGTCCTCGAATGGCCCTTGAACGTTGCTTATTTCCAAAAAATATATCAATTTCTGCCCGTTTTGCCGCTTTCCGCCGTTCCGCCGCTCCGTAACGATCTTTCTCTATGATCTTCTTGTTTCTCTATAGTTCCGCTCTTCTTCCGCCCTTCTTCTAGGTTCTCTTCCGCCCTTTTTCTTGTTTGCCCCTCCTCTTCCTTCTGACTTCACTTCCCTTTCCTCTTTCCTCTTCGTCACTTCCTGTTTTCCTCTTTCAGACTTTGTTTATGAAGAAGGGACCCTGTAGCCACAACAATATGGCGCTCAAGGTCAGAGTACAACTCCTCTTCTTTACTCAATCGGGGGAAGTGGGAAACTGGGATAGAAAATAGGGTAGGCGGGCGGCTGCTTATTCTTCGAATCCCACTCTGGGCTTAAATTTTCTTGTCACTCCGAACTTTTCCTCCCACGCGGCAGTCAATTATATAATTCAATAGTTCAATAATTCAATAATTAATTTCCCAAGTTAATCAAATTCTCTTCCTTCCCGGATCCCTTTCGGGCCAGCATTCATGCTCTTTCGTTAGTATTCCTTGCCTTTCTCTTGCTTTCCCAGTATTGTTCTGTATATTTCTTTAACTCTTTATATCTCCAATCTTCACCCTCCTGCTCTATTCATTTCTCTGAGATTAACTCTCACGTTACCTGATGGTGAGATCTTCTTATTTTTCTCCTTTGAGGTTCTTATTTCTTTCTTCTTTTCTTTGTGCGGGCTGGCTGCGGTTGAAACGGGCTTTCGCCCGATCCCAGCGGGGTGCTTGCTTCCCACCGACCCGGATCCCCTCGCCCCCCCTCCTTGAGGGAAAGGGGTTCTCGGGGCTCTACAGGTCTCTGCGGGTTCGCTGCACCTTTGCCTTCAATCCAGCAAAGGTGGGGGAGCAATTTGCTCACCCTAAAGCGCCACTACGCTGGTCCCTCGTCGGAGCTCCCTCTCAACGAGGTTTGCCCGTCGCCATCACCCACCGGAAGTCGAAAGACTCAGAGATACATCTTTGCTCACCTTTGCTTTTGCTACGGGAAGGCACACAACTCCAGAAGCTCCACCTTATGACTGTAGAGGTCCAGAGTCTTGAAAAGTTCCTTGTATGAAAGCATGGAAGGAAAGTTTATGCCAATTTTTCTTGTCTGCCTCAGGCTGGCGCTACTGTAATAACGTTGCTTTCCAAGCTCTTATATTAAAGGCAGTGGAAGACGCCGTGAGAAGCTGTACCCAATAAACTTTATCTCACGCTCGGTATAACAGAGGGAAATGCCAGAATTATATTGGAGGCCACTCTCCCCGCTGCCCTTGCTCACCCAACATTTTTGTAAGGTCACTTAAGCTGTTGACAAGCTGTTTCCCCAATAAATCCCCCAAAGCAGTGCATGCAATTAAAACATATGAAATCAGGTGTTTGAAATCTTTTGGATGGCATACAATTGATACCTTAACAGTTGTTGAGATCTGAAAACGAAAAGGGAAAGTCTTCCTACAAAGACATGCAAATAAACCACATGGGGCCTAATTACATGTTACACACAAATATGCAAAATTGAAGACTTTGCAAAGGTAGGAAGGAAAGACACATTTGTGGGAGTGTGTGCCTTCAACTCCCCTGTTGAATTTGACAGGATTTTCTTAGGCAGGAAATATTCAAAGGTGGGTTTGCTAGTTCCTTCTTTTGAAATACACCTTACAGCAACTGGTGTTCACTGATGGTCTCTCATTCAACTCCTAATCAGAGATGACCCCACTTTAGCTTCCAAGATCAGAAAGAATCTGTACATTTACAAAGAGGAGAAGAAATGATGGAAGGCTTAACTTCTTTCCTACCTGGTTGATAATCCAGTTACAGACTTTTGGGGCAAAACTTTACTAAGTGAGTCGTTTAGAAAACTACTAGCCATCCCCTGCCAGGTGTTGCTGTGGCCCAGTCTGGTGATCTGGAAAATAAAGTAATGAGAAAGTGTTGGTTTCTAATATATGTATTTATGCTTGTGGGTAAACAATATTTCTTGTTGTTTCTTTGTCAGCATTAATGTAGAGATTGTCTGGTTTGCCTACTCTGGAACATGCAACACATAATTGTTCTTCTTTAGGGGTCCCTTTCAAATCTTTGATACTATATCTGTGTCTCTGTGATTCATACATATCTATCTGTGATTCGTACATATCTATCTGTATCTATGGAGCCCCCGGTGGCGCAGTGGGTTAAACCCCTGTGCCGGCAGGACTGAAGACCCACAGGTCGTAGGTTCGAATCCGGGGAGAGGCGGATGAGCTCCCTCTATCAGCTCCAGCTCCTCATACGGGGACATGAGAGAAGCCTCCCACAAGGATGATAAAAACATCAAATCATCCGGGCGTCCCTTGGGCAACATCCTTGCAGATGGCCAATTCTCTCACACCAGGAGTGACTTGCAGTTTCTCAAGTCGCTCCTGACACGACAAAAAAAATCTATATCTATGGCTGGATGGCTCTTTGTCAGGAGGGCTTTGATTATGTTTTCTTGCCCTGGTGAAGGGAAGTTGGACTGGATGGCCTTAAGACAGCATTTCTCAACCTGGAGGTCGGGACCCTGGGTGATGTCACGAGGGGGTGTCAGATGGGTCTCCAAAGACCATCAGAAAACACAGTATTTTCTGTTGGTCATGGGGGGTCTCTGTGGGAAGTTTGGCCCACTTCTATCATTGGTGGGGTTCAGAATGCTCTTTGATTGTAGGTGAACTATAAATCCCACGAACTACAACTCCCAAATGTTAATGTCCATTTTCCCCAAACTCCATCTGTGTTCATATTTGGGCATATGAAGTATCCGTGCCAAGTTTGGTCTAGATCTTTCATTGTTTGAGTCCACAGTGCTCTCTGGATGTAAGTGAACTACAACTTGACTCAAGATGACTCAAGGCCAATGCCCACCAAACCATTCCAGTGTTTTCTGTTGGTCATAGGAGTCCTGTGTGCCAAGTTTGGTTCAATTCCATCATTGGTGGAGATCAGAATGCTCTTTGATTGTAGGTGAACTATAAATCCCAGTAACTACAACTCCCAAATGTCATGGTCTTCCCCCCCCCCCCCAAACTTCATCTGTGTTCATATTTGGGCATATGGAGCATTTGTGCCCAAGTTTTGTCCACATCCTTCATTATTTGAGTCCACAGTGCTCTTTGGATGTAGGAGTCCTGTGTGCCAAGTTTGGTTCAATTTCATCACTGGTGGAGTTCAGAATACTCTTTGATTGTAGGTTAACTATAAATCCCAGCAACTATAACTAGATGTAATGAGAGCATGGATCACTGTGGCCAAGTCAGACTTCCCAAGGATCGGGCATAACTGGTGCACAAGTTTTAATTGTGTGAAAGCCCCCTAGCCACCCCCGAAACCTGGGATTCTAGCCTCAGCTATGAGTCCAAGATGACTCCCAAGCTGAGTGTAACCCCATCCAGCACTGACTGTAACCCCATACTCAGCCCTTGTGACTGACCAGGAAGATCTCTGTCTTGCTTGGATTCAACTTCTATGTGTTTGCCCTCACCTCATCTCATCATGGAGACAGAGTATAACTTTCCACTTTTCATGCAATTGCTCTGTAATGCTTCTCCATGATCAAAGCCTTCAAAATGAATAAGACGTATTCATGCACATGTGTACTGATGAATAACCATGTATTATAGGCATCATGAACAATACATAATAGCACCACATGGTCAGTTTTAATTCTGTGACCTTGAAAGCAATGACAATCTGTATTGTACGGAAATATCGAGTTGCTTCCATAGTTAGTCATGGCACCAACACAACCCCAGCCCAAGTTATTTGCTTTGATCCAACAGCGCTCTTCTTACTATTTTTTTCCTTTGGATTCCTAAATATTTTCAACATTCTTTCTTTGAAAATATGGGAACTGGCGCTGTCCCTCAGATGAGAGGAAGCTCCAAGCCGTTTTGATGACTGCGTCTTTCAGATCCTAAAAACGGCTCACTTGATGATCATCTGAAGGCGAGGAGTGCTGAAACAACGTGTGGGTGCTATAGGTCTGGCTTCATCTCCAGTTGCCATCGGCATGGAAACTTTCAAATGTGCTGAAGTAGTTCTGTCGACTTACTCACAGGTGGCTGGAATTAAATTGACTAAGTGGTTTCTCCAAGCACAGCACCTGTCACATCTTGTCTTCTTTTCATAACTTCAAAGATATGAAAGTTATGAAAGCAAACCTAGAAAGGGGTCAGAAGCCCTCAGCTTCTTTGATTGATGCTTTGTCATATTTTGGCTCATTATCGTGCCAGGAATTTTCTCCACTAAATCAGAGGACTTTGGAGCTTGTAGGGAATTAAGATTAGTTTTTAGTTTTCGTTTTTTTTTCAAAAAAGAAGGAAAGAAGAGCAGCTGGAATCAAGATGCCAAAGATTTGCCCCCATGTTTAAAGTAACAGAAGTGCAGAAACTGGGTGTTTGGTTGGCACATATGCCAGAGGATGGTCTCTCCTGAGTAGTTCATATTCCCTTTAACAGAATATTGTGATGATCAATTTGGCCTTCATTCTGATCTTCTTTCAGCAGCTCAAGACACACTTATGTAACAACCTTCTGGGTTTTACCAGGCTTTTCTGGATGGATAAGACTATCTATGAAGTGCAGTGTGGATATACGAGGGGTGTTCATTAAAAATTTCCCCTGACCCACTTCCTGTGGACTGAGAGCAATGAAACTTGGCACAGTTATTAGTCCTTCTCTACATAGGTGCCACCTCAGGAGACACACTTCTCCCATCTTTTTAAGCAACTGTAAACACCTCACTTGTAGAAGTTGACAGATTGCTCCAAAAGCCACATCATGACTTTGGAGATCAGAGTCTCGTCATCTGAAAAATGCTTGCCTTTCAAAAATAACTACACTGTTGGAAAGAGATGGAAGTCTGATGGTGAGAGGTCAGGTGAGAGAATTTCAAAGCCACAGAAATGTACTTCTATTTGGGCAACAAGTGAGTTTTGTCTCTGCATTGCCTTCTGCATTGTCTTGCAGAAGGCAGACACTTTTGATGAGTATGTCACATCTCTTGGTTTTGATGGCTTCCCGTAATTTCCGCAGCAGTGAAGCCTAGTCTGCCCCAGTGATCATGGCACCCTTTCCTAGGAAATCCATCAATACTACTCCATGCTGGTCCCAAAATACTGTGAGCATGACCTTGCATGCCGAGAGTTGGGCACATGCCTTCTTTGGAGGCGGTGAGTCAGGATGCTTCCATTGAATCGACTGGACTTGAGTCTCAGGATCAGAGTGATGGATCCAGCTTTCATTCTGTGTGATCAGTCTGTTGAAAAAGTCCTCCTGGTTTCTATGGCACATCATTGTCAAGAGAACCTGAGAGCATTCACCTCATTCCTGCTTCTGGAAAGGTGTGAGCAGCTGGGTGACCCAGCGAGTGGATACCTTATGCATGTGAAGATGGTCTTGGGTGATATTTTCCATGGACCCCATACTAATCTTGACATTTTGGGCTAGGTGGTGAATGGTTACGAGGCGATTTTCGAAAATGGTGACCTCAACTTTCCTGGATGGTGTGTTCATCAAGAGCAGAGTGGGATCACCCTGAATTGGAGCTGTTTGCACCGAAGCCCGACCACATTGGAACTGACAATGCCAGTTCTTGACTCCATCATATGATAGGGAATCATCAACATAAACCTCTTCCATCTCATCAAACATCTCCTTTGGTGTGCGGCCTTTCAAGGAAAGGAACTTGAGGACTACTCTGTACTCCACTGGGTCCATTCTCAAACCTCACACCAGCATCTGTCAAATTAAGACTGTTATCAGTTCTGAGTTGTAAATTGATACGTAACCTCTAGAGACTTATATCATTATACATGTGCAGTTTCAGTGGGTCAAGGGAAATCTTTAATGAACGCCTCTCATCAGGCCCGTATTTTGATTTGGGGGAAGCTGAGTTTGATTTGGGGGGGGGGGGGGCTGAGTCTGAGTGAAAGAGGGTCTACCCTAGGAAACCTTTTGTTACCCCAATAAACCCATGTATGTGGGATATATTGGGCATGGTGATCAGATCATGATATGAATAAACATAACAGTTTAAATAATGTACCAGTAAGCCTTCTCGCGGACCACCATGAGAATTTTGGGGGGGGGGGGGCTGAAGCCCCTGAAGCCCCCCCCCCCCCGGCTACATGCCTGCCTCCCATATTACTGAGCTCTATGTTTGATTATTAGCCCCCTTCCCTGCTGTTTTTCATGTATTTCATTTTAATCCACGTTTTATTGCTTTTATTGTTTATGACCCTGTAATATTTTAGTACTGGTTTCTTATCTATTTTTATCTCTCTCTCTTTTTTGGGTACATTGCCTAGAATATGTGTTTAGCATGAATTTATAAATGCACCACATAAAGGAGACAGGACCAGAAATGCAAAAGGTTGGTAATTGCTAAATGGTTGGCCTTACAGAGCGTTCTGGGTGATTTGCTGACAGTTCTATGCTCTAAGTGCATTTTAATGAGTTGCGACCTCTCATTGATTAAGTCAATCGGTGTGTAACTCAACAATCCAAAAAAGTGATTTTAGGTTAAATTTGAAAGATTTTTTAAATAAAAAACTGGGTTGCTGTGAGTTTTTTGGGCTGTATGGCCATGTTCCAGAAGCATTCTCTCCTGACATTTTGCCTGCATTTGTGGCAGGCATCCTCAGAGGTTGTGAGGTCTGTTGGAAATTAGACAATTGGGATTTATTTTTACTTGTTGGAGCAAGCACTGGCAAATACATTTCTATTAAAAATCCACATGTTTGTCTTATGCAACACCAAACTTCTAAATTAAATCAATGGTATTTGTTCAAATATGTTAGGATGACAGACAGGCTGGTTATTACATCTGACCATTGGCAAATAACCTTCAGGGTCTTATTTGCCAAGCCAAATGGACGGTGACAGTTCAAACATGCGGGGCATAATTGAACCAAATGTATTAATAACAACTATTGATTTCCTATGGGATTGATTTAAGCATGTTCTTATCCCGAACAAATTGTGGCAAAATGCACAACTGTGCAGGCATTTCCCCTTTGTTGGCATTTCTTTGAAGAGTCCTGCTGGATTAGACCAAGCTGGAAGTTTGCATACAATCCTTTCCATTGCCCGGAGCTGTGGAAACTACATGGTTCAGAGCATGACACTATCCAACACTCATTTTGGTGCCTCAAATGTTAACCCTGTTTGTAGGTATATTTGACCTGTTGATTCCAAAAAATGTCACCAGTTTCCTCCTAGAAGCTCTAGTTTTTGAGATACAGAACATATGCCGTATACCAGTTTTCATCCGCTCACCCCTAGAAAATCACAAGAGCCATATATAAGAAACTAGAGCTGATGTGGGTCCCCCTACTGCTCACACCTTTCCAGAAGCAGGAATGAGTCCAATGCTCTCAGGCTCTCTTGGCAATGATGTACCATGGAGCCCCAGGTTTCAGCGGTGACCAGGGGAGCATTTGCACAGCTCAGGCTCGTGCGCCAGCTGCGCCCGTACCTTGGGAAGTCTGACTTGGCCACGGTAGTCCACGCTCTTGTCACATCCCGCCTAGACTACTGCAACACTCTCTACGTGGGGCTGCCCTTGAAGACGGCCCGGAAATTGCAACTAGTCCAACGCGCGGCAGCCATGATTCTAACAGGAGCGGAGCGCAGGGAGCACACAACCCCCCTGTTGCACCAGCTCCACTGGCTGCCGATTTGCTACCGGGCCCAATTCAAGGTGTTGGTACTGGCCTATAAAGCCCTAAACGGTTCCGGCCCAAGATACCTATCGGACCGCATCTCGGCCTATGAACCCACCCGGACTTTGAGATCTTCCGGGGAGGCCCTGCTCTTGATCCCGCCGGCCTCTCAAGCATGGCTGGCGGGGACGAGGGACAGGGCCTTCTCGGTGGTGGCTCCTCGGCTGTGGAATGCCCTTCCTGTAGACGTTAGGCTGGCACCATCGCTCATGACATTCCATAGAAAGCTCAAGACCTGGATGTTTGTGCAGGCGTTTGAGTAATTCAGTGCAAGTGTGGTAATGTGAACTTAGGAACGGAACAATGACGACGAATTTGGATCACGTTTGGATGATGAGGCGTTCGGGGGGATGGGATTTTGTGATAATTGTGTATTGTTGATTGCTTATTGGTTATTAATGGAACTGTGTAGTTAACTGTTTTGTATACTGATTACTGCTGTTTTTATTGTCCTTGCTGTTTGGAAACCGCTGTGAGTCGCCCTCGGGCTTGAGATACAGCGGTATACAAGAATAGTAAATAAATAAATAAATAAATAAATAAATGTGGTTTATGCAATGCTGTTTTCTGAATAAACACCCCCAGATTAACCAGAAACAGGCCTAGAAACCAAGACACCAATAATAATAATAATAATAATAATAATAATAATAATAATAATACTTTATTTATACCCCGCTCCATCTCCCCCAAGGGGACTCTGGGTGGCTTATATGAGGCCATGCCCATCAGGGCGGATTACAGTGTACACATATATGGCAAACATTCAATGCCAATTTTTGACATACAGTTCGGCACGTGTCTTTTTTGGAGGTGGTGAGTCATGATTCTTCCATTGCATCGACTGGACTTTAGTCTCAGGATCAGAGTGATGGACCCAGCTTTCACCTTGTGTGATCAGTCTGTTTAAAAAGTCCTCCTGTTTTCCATGGTACATCATTGCCAAGAGAGCCTGAGAGCATTGGACTCATTCCTGCTTCTGGAAAGGTGTGAGCAGTAGGGGGACTCAGCGAGTGGATACCTTATGCATGTGACAATGGTCTTGGATGATTTTTTCCACGGACATCACACTAATCTTGACATTTTGGGCTAGGTGGTGAATGATTACGCAGTAATTTTCCAAAATGGCAACCTCCACTTTCCTGGATGGTGTGTTCATCAATAGCAGAGTGGGGTCGCCCTGAATTGGAGCTGTTTGCACCGACCACATTGGAACTGACAATACCAATTCTTGACTCCATCATATGATGGGGAATCCTCACCATCAACTTCTTTCATCTCATCAAACATCTCCTTTGGTGTGCGGCCTTTCAAGGAAAGGAACTTGAGGACTACTCTGTACTCCACTGGGCCCATTCTCAAACCAGCATCTGTCATACATACATACATACACACATATACACACAAACATGCATATAGACAAGCACACACATACAGACGATATGCATGTACACATATAAACACACAAATACACAAATATATACACGCAAATATATATACACATATATATACCCACTCATATATATATATATATATATATATATATATATATATATATAATCATAGAATCATAGAGTTGAAAGATACCTCATGGGCCATCCAGTCCAACCCCCTGCCAAGAAGCAGGAATATTGAATTCAAAGCACCCCTGACAGATGGCCATCCAGCCTCTGTTTAAAAGTTTCCAAAGAAGGAGGACAGTGTGTTCCACTGCTGAACGGCTCTCACAGTCAGGAAGTTCTTCCTCATGTTCAGGTGGAATCTCCTTTCTTGTAGTTTGAAGCCATTGTTCTGCGTCCTAGTCTCCAGGGCAGCAAGCTTGCTCCCTCCTCCCTATGACTTCCTCTCACATATTTATACATGGCTATCATATCTCCTCTCGGCCTTCTCTTCTTCAGGCTAAGCATGCCCAGCTCCTTAAGCTGTTCCTCATAGGGCTTGTTCTCCAGACCCCTGATCATTTTAGTCGCCTTCCTCTGGACACATTCCAGCTTGTCAATATCTCTCTTCAATTGTGGTGCCCAGAATTGGACACAATACTCCAGGTGTGGTCTAACCAAGTCGGAATAGAGGTGTGTGTGTGTGTGTATACACACATAGGAACACACACATATATATACAAATACACACACACACATAAACATATATATAGACACACACACAATACACAGACTGGGCCACAGCAAAGCGTGGTAGGGGATGGCTAGTATTGGATAAATCCCATTCTCTTACCTTCAGAGGAGGGCAAACATCCTTTGAACAAACCATGAGAAGACCACCTCATGATAGGTTCACCTTAGGTTTGTCATAAATCGGAAACAACTTGAAAGCTCACAACAATAAGAGTCTTTGACTGTTCCAGTCTTTGTGACTTGCTTGAGTTGGTGGGAGGCATAAGTTTTTCTAAGTCAGAAATCGTGTAGTCCTTCCTTCCTTCCTTCCTTCCTTCCTTCCTTCCTTCCTTCCTTCTCCTTTCATCAAGACACCTTAAGTAGTAGATAGGTGCCTTTGACACCTCACCGTCTAATGACGGTTATTGGCTTACCAATAAGCCTGACAAGTAGAGCGCAGTGCACACTTAAACTGCCAAAGGCAGTGTCAGAAGACTTTATGAGCATTTGAAATAGAGCCTACAAGAACAGAAAAGAAGCCTTGCTCGACACAAGCTGTCTGTTAGCAGAAAAGAGAACTTCAACTTCTGCTAGGAAAAAACGGGATCGTCAAACTGAGTGTTTAAATCTGAGCAATGCACTGGGAGGTTGCAAATGGAAATCAAAAACAAAACCATTTTATTACATTTATCCCAAACCGTGATGTTCCTCCAGTAAGTTGAGAATACACAGGGCAGAAAATAATGGCTTGTCATTTATTGTGCCCTTTATCTTGAAACTCAAGGGAATTGTAAACCTCTCTTTCAAGATACCATTGCATTTCTGCTGTGGAGTTGTCTTTTGGGATTGCCTTCAACCAGCATTTCTCAACCAAGGGATCGGGACCTGGGGGGGGGGGGGGATCACAAGGGGGTTTCAGAGGGGTCAGCAAAGACCACCAGAAAGCATATATTTCTGATGGTCTTAGGAACCTGTTTGGCAGACAAGTCTGAAGATCTCTCCGCCTGCCCTTCTCTTCCTTTTTGGAAACAGACGGCGAATCCTCCCACCAAAAGCCCCCCTCTTCTGTGATTGAATAGCCTCTCAGCTGGCCTCTCAGCCAAGAAGAGGGATGTTTCTAAGACTCCAAGCTGGGAGGGGAGAGCAGGAATACTTGGCGCATGATAGTGCGGTGCACATGTGCAGAGGAGGGAGAGCATGTGAGGCTGGAGGGGGGTTCTGTGTGGGAAGTTTGGCCCAATTCTAATATTGCTGGGGTTCAGAATGCTCTTTGATTGTAGGTGAACTATAAATCCCAGCAACTACAACTCTCAAATGACAAGGACTATTTTGCCCAAAAACCATCAGTGTTCACATTTGGGCATATTGAGTATTCGTGCCAAGTTTGGTCCAGACCCATCATTGTTTGAGTGCACAGTGCTCTCTGGATATATGTGAACTACAACTCCAAACTGAAGGTCAATGCTCACCAAAACCTTCCTATCACTACCTCTGAGGATGCTTGCCATAGATGCAGGCGAAACGTCAGGAGAAATGCCTCTAGAACATGGCCCTATAGCCCGAAAAAAACCACAAGAACCTAGCTTCCTATCTTTTCTGTTGGTCATGGGAGTTCTGTGTGCAAAGTTTGGTTCAATTCCATCATTGGTCAAGTTCAGAATGTTCTGTGATTGTGGGTGAACTTTAAATCCCAGCAACTACAACTCCCTAATGTCAAGGTCTATTTCCCCCAAACTCCATCACATTTGGGCATATTGAGTATTCATGCCAAGTTTGGTCCAGATCCATCATTGTTTGAGTCCACAGTGCTCTCTGGATGTATGTGAACTACAACTCCAAAACTCAAGGTCAATGCTCACCAAAGTCTTCCATTATTTTCTATTGGTCATGGGAGTTCTGTGTGCCAGGTTTGGTTCAATTCCATCATTGGTGGGGTTCAGAATGCTCTTTGATTGTAGGTGAACTATAAATCCCAGCAACTGCAACTCCCAAATGACAAAAACAACCTCCCCTCCATCCCACCAGTGTATTGAGCATTTGTGCCAAATTTGGTCCAGTGAATAAAAGCACACCTTGCATTTTAGATATTTACATACTGATTCATAACAGTTGTAAAATTACAATTATGAAGCATCAACAAAAATAATTTTATGGTTGGGAGTCACCACAACATGAGGAACTGTATTAAGAGGTCGCAGCATGAGGAAGGTTGAGAAATGCTGCCTTTGACTGAGATGAGCACTGAGAAAAGTTGCCCGTGGACCACAATATATGGAATCTTGTGGCTTGTTCAGGGATTGTATGGCAGTGTAGATGGGGCCTCATTCTCTAGCATTTTACTTTGACGGAAGGCCACACCTTGCCTGGGTTTTTGTTGCTTCTGTTTTTGTCTGTGATGGTTTAGAGGATGAAGTGTCTCAGCCTCTAATTTCCTTTCTTTGAGGTCAACTTGCGATGCCCCAGGCGCTGCTTCAGGGCAGAGCTGTCAACCATCCCTGGTTGTGATGGGAGCCAATTATTGGGCTCGCATGTTGCCTTTCCCATCTGAGGAGGCTTCCTCCATGTAGGACACCACACTGCCACAGCTTTCCGATTCCTCTTTGACATAATTTAGACAAAAGGGGAGCTCTTTTGTTCTTCTTGCTCAATTGAGTCCAGCCATTCCAATATGATGAAATCACAGCGAGTTTTGGAACACACTCTAGCAGGTATTCTCCATTTAATACATTCATTGTTATCCAACATTGGAGTGAAAATGCAACACTTATGGTCTCCTAGGTTGACCATTAGCGAGGGGTTATGCATGAAAATGTTTGATTTAGAGGAAGAGAGAAATGGTGATCTAATTCCACGGAGAGAAGAAATGTAGGTCCTTGTCTTAAGTTAAGGAATTCTAGCTTTTGTCCTCAGTTTGCTTCAATTCCTCCAAATTGAGTGCAAAAATAGATGAACTATGTTCAGTGGCAGAGAGAAAAGAGGACCAAATCTTGACCTTCCCTGTAGTCTCAGGATGGATCTGCACTACCATAATCCAGTTCATAACAGATAATCTGGATTTTGTATGACTGAAGACTTTCACGGCCAGAATTACCGGATGTTATATGGCAGCATAGATAGGGTCTCTGGCAAAAACACATTGTTGCAGCTTCTTAGTTTGTGACTGTCAGAAATATTAAAAATTAACTAGGTATTTTTAATTACAAAAATTTGAGTCAAACACTGAAAGGGTTAAATGGATGCAATGACTTAGCAAAAGTTGCAGTTCAATATAAACAGGTGTACCTGTGGCTTAGTAACCCCTCAGTCTGAGAGAGCTCTCAGTGTGAGAGAAGCCTCTCTGTGTGAGAGAATGCCTCAGTGGGAGAAAAGGCCTCAGAGTGTGAGGTAGGCCTTGTTTATTTATTTAAAACTTTTATATCCTGATCTTCTCACCTCCGCAGAGGGACTCAGATGGGATTACTTTGAGAAGCCCTTGTGTGTCAAGCTCCAGTGTGAAGGCTGAACTTTATTTGTGTCATGGAAACCTTACTTTTGTAAATAGTGCAACCATATTATTTTGCTATAAAGAAAAATCTCCTATGGAAGAGTTAAAACTGGTCTGTGTGTTTTTGTTCTTTTTATCACTTTGGGTTACTGGTGCTAGGCTGGGTCGCGCTGCTACTAATAAGTTACTTTGCTGTACATTTATGAGGAGGGTCTTTTGTTAATAAGCCCACTCACCCAACAGTGTCCACTCTCTATCCTCAACCACATATATTCTGGTTTTCATTTCTGAAATGTTAGAAAATTTGAGAAGGCATTATGAAAGAAGTGGGGTGCCCATGAGAGAAGAAACTGATCTGCAATACAATGGAATTTGGACTCCTGGTGGAACTATTTTCTTTTTCTTCTTTAGGTGATCACTCGTTCTCTATGTATGATGGTCCTCCAAGTGTAGTATCTAGGTGGTGGGTCTGTAGGTGACTGTGGAGACCTATTCTTGATCCACATGTTCTCCTGTGGTGAGGACATCGGTTTCCAGGTGGAAGATGATCCCAGTCAGGGCTGGCTTGATGTGCCTTCCTCTTGGCATGTTTCTCCCTTCTGCCCTCCATTCATGCTTCTTTGAATTTTGCAGCACTGCTGGTCACAGCTGGCCTCTAGTTAGAGCACTGAAGGAACAGGGTTTCCAAGTTCTTGGTGTTTATGCCACAGTTTTTAAGGTTAACTTTAAGCCCATCTTTATATCTCTTTTCCTGACCACCAACATTCTGTTTTCTATTCTTGAGTTAGGAGTATAGTAACTGCTTTGGGAGATGGTGATCAGGCATTCGGACAATGTGGCAAGTCCAGTGGAGTTGATGGTGTAGCAGCATCGCTAAATGTTGGTCTTTGCTTCTTCCAGAACTCTGACATTCATCCATTTGTCTTCTCAAGGGATTTGCGGGATTTTTCAGAGGCAACACTGATGGAATCGTTCCAGAAGTGTGACATCTGTAGACAGTCCACGTTTCACAGGTGTAAAGCAGGGTTGGGAGGACAGTAGCTTTATAAACAAGCACCTTGGTCTCCCTACAGATGTCCTGATCCTCAAAACACTCTCTGAAACAATGCTCAGGTGGTGTTTTATTTCAGTGTTAATGTTGACTTTTGTGGAGAGGTAGCTGCCAATGTAGCGGAAATGGTCAACATTTTCTAATGTTACACCATTAAGCTGTATTTCTGGTATTGCAGAGGGATTGGCTGGTGCCTGCTGGAAGAGCACTGGTTTTCTCAATGTTCAATGAGAGGCCAAGTTTCTCGTATGCTTCTGCAAAAGTGTTTAGAGTGGCTTGTAGTTCTACTTCTGAATGCACACGGACTACGTTATCATTGGCATACTTGAGTTCTATAACAGATGTTGTTGTGACTTTGACTTTCAGTCTGCTGAGGTTAAATAGTTTACCATCTGTCTGAAATTGATCTGCTATATGATGGAATTTGGACTAGGATGAGCTAAAAGTGCTTTACGATTAGATCTCATTTTAATCAGGGAAATGGTTTACAGTTAAAGATGCCCACTAAACCATTGGCATCCAACCTTTTGTCCTCCAGGTGTTTGGGACTCCAGCTCCCAGAAGCCCTGGTCAGATTTTCCAATGGTCAGGAAATCTAGGAACTGAAGTCCAAAACATCTGGAAGACCAAAGCTTGGATATCATTGGCCTAAGCATTCATATCCAAATTGCTCACAGGGAGTTTTACAAATCTGGTGCCGCACCTCCCCCTTCCTCCTTAGAAATCTCAGCGTGATAACAGTTATATCACTGCTTTTCTGAAACATTTAGTGAAATGTAAATTTGTTGTTGATTTAATCTTGATTTAGTCGGAGCCTCGAGAAATTATTTGCAACATCCCCATCTACAGCAGTGAATTTTAAGTACTTTGCCAGCTACAAATCCAAGGAGTCTGTCAGATGGGGCCATGACAGTAAAGTGGTATTAAATTCCTATCTTTGAATATATTCTAACACAAGGATGGGCACAGCAACTACAGCACTGGCCCTCCATGAAGCTTCACAGGGCTGCAATGCCACTATTTATTTATTGTGTTAGAAGAGAATTGAGGGTACAGTTAAAATTCATTTAAAAACACAAACAACATTTTTAAAAAACTTGGCATTATACTAAATGTCCTTTTGAGCAGAAGCTGGCTACTTGGAGTGCCTCTGGTGTTGTTGTGAGAAGGTCCTCCATTGTGCTTCTGGCAGGGCTCAGGTTGCATTGTAGTAGGTGTTCTGTGGTTTGCTCTTCTCCCCACTTGCATGTTGTGGACTCCACTTTGTAGCCTCATTTCTTAAGTTTTACTCTGCATCTTGTGGTTCCAGAGTGCAGCCTCTTCTGTGTGCCCAGGAGGGAGTTTCTCGTTCGGCCTCATCCACGGCTTGAGGTGCTGGTTTTTAGCCTGCCACTTTTGAACTCTTGCTTGCTGAAGTGTTCCTGCAAGTATCTCTGTAGCTTTTAGGAAGGAGGACACGAGAGAAGCCTCCCCGCAGGATCGTAACACATCTGGTGTCCACTGGGCAACGTCTTTGTTGATGACTGATTCTCTCACACCAGAAGTGATTTGCAGCAATGCCACTGAACCTTATAACGGAAAAAGGTCATTCATAGATCCCGGCGCTGCCACCAATATAACAAATCCACTACTATAAAGGAATCATAAACTGGGATCTCCAAAATAAATCTCTTGACACGGAGCGTATAGATGATTATTGAGGTAGCGTGTATAATCTGATATAGTTGCTGCCACCCCCCAAAGAAATTTGGGGATACTATTGATGTTGTCCCTGAGGTAAATTTTCCCATCCACCAGCACTCCCCTTGGCTCAAATGACTGCATTGAAAAGATGTTGAAAAATCACTGGAATTAGTCCTATAGAATGAATCACTGCTGAGGCTGTTTAAAACGGTGAATTAGAGAATAAGTTTATTAATATACTAGCTGTGCCCTGCCACGCGTTGCTGTGGCCTATAGTAAAACTTTTCAAAGTAGAGGTAGGTATCTGGAGTGTTATGAAAGAGAGGTACCTACCTATTCCTTCCCCCTTTTTCTCCCCCTTTCTCTCCTTTCTTCCTTCTCTACCTCTTTCTTTCTTTTTTTCCTTCTTTCGCTCCTTGGTTTCATCCTTCTCTCTTTCCTTCATTCCCTCCCCCTTTCTTCCTTTGCCTCCTTTCTTCCCTCCATGTTTCCTTCCTTCTTTCACTTTTTATTTTCTTTTCTCCTTCCTTCTTTACCTCTTTCCTGCCTTTCCTTCCTTTTATTTTTCTTTCCTTTCTACTTTCTCTTTTTCCTTCCTTCGATACCTCTTTCTTTCCTGCCTTCCCTCCTTCCTTTCTTCCTTCCCAATGCTTACCCAACCCTTCTCGTGCTTTCTGTTGGGTCATGGGAGTCCTGTGTGCCACGTTTGGTTTTTTTCCATCGTTGCTGGAATTCAGAATGCTTTGATTACAGGTAAACTATAAATCCCAGCAGCTACAACGGAGGGGGGTGGGTGGAGGAGGAGTGCAGGGGCGGGGCGTCGGTGGGTGTGGGCGGGGCTTGGGTGGAGGGGGTGGGAGGAGGAGTGCAGGGGATGGTTTTTGCAGTTTGAAGGGGGCGGGGCTTGGAGGTGGCGTGGGCAGGGTAAGATGGAGGAGGGATGGTTTTGGCAGTTTGAATTTTGAGTAGGGCTTACCCAACCCTTCTCGTGCTTTCTGTTGGGTCATGGGAGTCCTGTGTGCCACGTTTGGTTTATTTCCGTCGTTGCTGGAATTCAGAATGCTTTGATTACAGGTAAACTATAAATCCCAGCAGCTACAACGGAGGGGGGTGGGTGGAGGAGGAGTGCAGGGGCGGGTCGTCGGTGGGTGTGGGCGGGGCTTGGGCGGAGGGGGTGGGAGGAGGAGTGCAGGGGCGGGGCGTCGGTGGGTGTGGGCGGGGCTTGGGCGGAGGGGGTGGGAGGAGGAGTGCAGGGGCGGGGCGTCGGTGGGTGTGGGCGGGGCTTGGGCGGAGGGGGTGGGAGGAGGAGTGCAGGGGCGGGGCGTCGGTGGGTGTGGGCGGGGCTTGGGCGGAGGGGGTGGGAGGAGGAGTGCAGGGGCGGGGCATCGGTGGGTGTGGGCGGGGCTTGGGCGGAGGGGGTGGGAGGAGGAGTGCAGGGGCGGGGCGTTGGTGGGTGTGGGCGGGGCTTGGGCGGAGGTGGTGGGAGGAGGAGGAGTGCAGGGGCCGGGCGTCAGTGGGTGTGGGCGGGGCTTGGGCGGAGGGGGGTGGGAGGAGGAGGAGTGCAGGGGCGGGGCGTCGGTGGGTGTGGGCGGGGCTTGGGTGGAGGGGGGTGGGAGGAGGAGGAGTGCAGGGGCGGGGCGTCGGTGGGTGTGGGCGGGGCTTGGGTGGAGGGGGGTGGGAGGAGGAGGAGTGCAGGGGCGGGGCGTCGGTGGGTGTGGGCAGGGCTTGGGCGGAGGGGGGGTGGGAGGAGGAGGAGTGCAGGGGCGGGGCATCGGTGGGTGTGGGCGGGGCTTCGGCGGAGGGGGGTGGGAGGAGGAGGAGTGCAGGGGCGGGGCGTCGGTGGGTGTGGGTGGGGCTTCGGCAGAGTGGGGTGGGAGGAGGAGGAGTGCAGGCAGCATGGGCAGGGTAAGATGAAGGAGGGGGCGGAGAGATGGTTTCGACAGGGCAGGAAGCGGCGTGGCGGGGCTTGGACTGGGGGAAGAGGGTGGCAGGGTTAGAAAGGGGCGAGGCTTGGCAGCGGCGTGGGTGGGCTTAGCAGGGGGAGGGGGGAAGTTGCGTGGTGCATGTGTGGGCGAGAAGGGGGCGGGGCGAAGTTGGATGTCGGTGAACTACAACTCCCATACTCAAGGTCACGGAGGGAAGGGGTGGGGCGAAGGGAGGGGGCGGGTCTTTCCGGAGGGGGTGGAAGGAGGAAGGAGTGAGTCAGGGAGGGAAGGGGTGGGGCGAACGGAGGGGCGTGTCTTCAAAGTCTCCCCCTCCCTTCACCCCACCCCTTCCCTCTGTGACTCATTCCTTCCCTCCTCCCTCCCTCTCTGGTTACACGCCCCCTCCCTTCGCTCCACCCCCTCCTTCATCTTACCCCTCCCACGCTGCCTCCAAGCGCCGCTGCCTCGCCGCGCCGCATCCCCACCGGCGTGTCTTTCCGGAGGGGGAGGGAGGGAGGGAGGAGGGAAGGAGTGAGTCAGGGAGGGAAGGGGTGGGGCGAAGGGAGGAGGCGTGTCTTTCCGGTGGGGATGCGGCGCGGCGAGGCTTGGAGGCAGCGTGGGAGGGGTAAGATGAAGGAGGGGGTGGAGGGAAGGGGGCGGGGGGAAGTTGCGTTGTTTGTGTGTGTGTGGGCGGCGACATGTTCGTGCTGGGCGGGGCGAGGGAAGTGCTGAGGGCGCATTGGCCGTTCGGCCATGTGTGCGCGCGAGCTGGAGACTTTGCTCCAGTGCGCATGCTCAGTTGTTTTGCCATTTTGTGAGTGTGTTGTTGTGTTGTTTGTAATTGTGAGTGGATTAGTTTGTACCGAGTGGGTTGTCCTAGGGCCATGGCAATTTTGGTGCAGTTTCGTTGGGGGGGTTTAGAGTTTACCTGTCCGGTATAACCAACCTAACAGATTTATATATATAGATTAGAACAAACAACTGACTTATTCAAAGAGGCACACAAGCTTAGATGGTTACAGAGGCACACTATTCTTAAATGGTTTCTTAAATAGATTTCCTATCTTAAATGTGAGCAGATTCCTTCACTCTACCCTGACCCAGTAGCAGTGAGTTCCTCAGACAAACCTAATCCGGTTGCCCCCCAGAGTAAATAGCTTCACTCTAAACAGAGTTTCCTGACAGCTAAACTACTCTAATCCCAGAGAGCAATCCACTTGTGTCATACATCCAACACAAGCACACAGGTGTCTACTTTGACCCTCCTGGTCAAATAAATGTAGAATCATCTGTGCTCACCAAAAATCTGCCATCCTCTCCCTCCAAAGCCAAAATCCAAACTCCCTTTGTGACAAGCTGACAGCTTTTCCCTCTCTTGGCTAGACTCCTCCCAGCCTGCCTTAACCAATCCAGAGAGAGCTCCAGTGGATGTTGTTTATTATTTACTAGCCGTCCCCTGCCATGTGTTGCTGTATCCTAGTCTGTGCATATGTGCTTTGTATGTATATATGTGTGTGTATATATTTGTATTTGTGTATATATGTGTATATATGTGTGTTTGTGTATATATATATATGTGGTTTTGCGCATGCGTTGTAATGTATTTTTATTTTTTGGCTGTTAAAGTCTCTTCTGTTACGTTTTTCGGTGTTTTTATGAGTGATGGTCACTCGTTGGCCTGATAGGTGTATTGTGTCCAAATTTGGTGCCAATTTATCCAGCGGTTTTTGAGTTATGTTAATCCCACAAACGAACATTACATTTTTATTTATATAGATTTATTTACAGTATTTATATTCTGCCCTTCTCACCCCACAGGGGACTTAGGGCAGATTTCAATGCACATATAGATGGCAAACATTTAATGCCATTTAGACATGCAACAGACACAGAGGCATTTAACATTCTAGCTTTTCTGGCTCAATGAGGGTATGTTCAATTCCAGCCACAGAGGGAGCTGCTGCTTCACTGTCCACTTGTGACAGTGAGTCCTTTGATGGAGTACTTCCTCATTCTTCTGCATGTTTCTGGAAGGCTTTATGGCACTGTAAATTATTTAAATTAGCCTCCCCGCATAAAATGATACCTAAATTTTACCTAAATTTCCTACTTGACAGATGCAACTGTCTTTTGGGCTGCATAGATCAACAGCAAGCTAGACTATTAATGGTTGGGTGCTTAATCCGGGCTGGCTTTGAACTCATGACCTTTCGGGCAGTAGTGATTTAAAGCAGCTGGCTACTAACTAGCTGCGTTACAGCCTGGGTTGGAGTATCCTTGAAGGGACTGGCTTGACCTTGAAGGAGCTAGGCGTGGCCATGGCCAACAGGGAGCTTTGGCGTTGGCTGGTCCATGAAGTCATGAAGAGTTGGAAGCAACCTAACGAATAAACAACAACAACGTTTGGATGAAAAATGGGAAAGGAATTTTGTCCTTCCAAGTAGGCTCAGACAAAAGCAAACCATGACAGCCTCCTCTAGTTTATATGCTTTTCTTCATTAAAAGCTTGCTTGACCTCACATGCCCTATGTGAACTGTTGGAGGGTATGCAGCCAAAATACCCTAAAAGCACCAGATCCCATCTGACCTGGAAGTTAAGCAATTTTTTTTTGTTGTGTCTGGAGCGATTTGAGAAACATACAAGTTGCTTCTGGTGTGAGAGAATTGGCCGTATGCAAGGACATTGCTCAGGAAACACCCGAATGTTTTGATGTTTTACCATCCTTGTGGGAGGCTTCTCTCATGTCCCTGCATGAGGAGCTGGAGCTGATAGAGGGAGCTCATCCACACTCTCCCTGGATTTGAACGTGTGACCTGTGAACGTTCAGTCCTGCCGGCAAAGGGGTTTAACCCACTGCACCACTGGGGGTTAAGCAAGGTCAGCCCTGTTTAATACTTGCATGGGAGGCCATGAATGCATAGCAGGTGTTGTGAGCTATATCTCACAGGAAGGAACTGGCCAAACCACTTTTGAGTATTCCTTGCTGAAGAAAGCTCTATAAAATTCATGGGGTCATCAGAAGTCGACAGGCAACTTGGAGATATATGTAGACAAATGCAGTCAGTTTAGTGAATGTATGTTTACTAACATCAACTTGATTGCAAATACATTACTTTTCCTAATGGACAAGAATATTTCTTGGGTATTTTTTTTAAAGGCAGGTAATAGCCAGAGTTTAGATAAGGCACAGGGAAGGTGACAGGGTTTAAAACAACTTTTCCTGTCATGACTTTCCCCAGTGATCAATGACTGAACTTTACCGAAGTCCTTTATGCCTCCAATTTATCCTCTCGCTGTGTGGCTCCAATGAAGTTGCCAATACTCATTCTTCTCTGCCAGACATTTTACTTATCTTGCAATCTATGGAAATCATGAAAACTGTTTCCTGTCATTATTTATAAGTCATCGCATTCTTGTTTTACAAATTGGTTCAGAAATTTACTGGGGAGATTAAAAAACAACAACACCCAGAGCCTTATCGCCGGCCGCGCAATGCATCTGCCTGTCACACAAGAGCCCTTGGGGACAGTGGTGGCCATAAGTCATAATTCCCTTCCCGGCTCTTTTATAAAGCCAGTTACAAAATGCGTGATGGATTGCTGGGGAGACTCTGTCTAAGGTTCTACAGACGGACACTAAACCGAGATACAGAGCAGCACAGCGTTCGGCTTTTCAGAGATCCAAGCCAGGATATGTGTGGATGGATAAGCAACATCAGGGCAAGTTGGAGATGGCAAAAGTGATCAATAAGGATGATTACATAAGCTAGTTTGCTTTTGCTTTTGTCTACAGGGAAGAGCAAAATTTTGCCAACTTCTCTCTGCCTGGATTGAATACTATACTGGTTTATTTATTTTATTGTGATGTTATTCTGTTGCTTATATTTTATGTTGCTGTAATGTATCAATGGGCTTGGCCTCACGTAAGCCACACTGAGTCCCCTTTGGGGAGATGGTAGCGGGCAGGCATGTAGTCGGGGGAGGGGGGGGGCTTGAGGGGCTTCAGCCCCCCCCCCCTGAAATTCTCATGGTGGTTTGCGAAAAGGCCTTACTGGTGCATTATTTAAACTGTTATGTTTATTCATATCATGATCTGATCACCATACTCAATATATCCCATATGCATGGGGGTATTGGGGTAATGATACAAAAGGTTTGCTAGGCTAGACCCTCTTTCACTCAGACTCAGCCCCCCCCCGAAACTCAGCCCCCCGAAACCCCCCCTGAAAAAAATTCACCCCCCCCCCTAAAACGAAATCCTGGCTACGGGCCTGGTGGCACGGTATAAATAAAGATTATTATTATTATGATTACTATTACTTTCAACTCAATAAAAATTCAAGTAGAAGCAAGATCTATGAAAGTGTCCATGTTACGTTGGAGTTGGAGAGCTATATGGTATGAATAAACCTTACTTTGGGGACAATACAGCCCCATAACCATACTTCCAACTGTATGATTTTTCCCAGTTGAACCACACTTCTTATGTTAAACTAGCTGTCCCCTGCCACACGTTACTGTGGCCGTCTGTGTATATGTGTTTTGTGTGTGCATATGTGTGTGTGTATACTTGTGTATGTGTGTATATACACATATGGAGATGAGCACCAACCCCCAGAGTTGGACACAACTGAATGTCAGAGGAAAACTATACCTTTACCTATGTCAGTGGTTCTCAACCTTCCTAATGCCGTGACCCCTTAACACAGTTCTTCGTATTGTGGTGACTCCCAACCATAACATTATTTTTGTTGTTGCTTCACAACTGTAATTTTGCTACTGTTATGAATTGCCATGTAAGTATCCAATATGCAGGATGTATTTCCATTCAGTGGACCAAATTTGGCACAAATACCTGATACACCCAAATTTGAATACTAGTGGGGTTGAGCAGGGGGTTGATTTTGTCAATTGGGAGATGTAGTTGCTCAGATTTATAGTTCATCTACAATCAAAGAACATTCTGAACTCCACCAATAATGGAATTGAACCAAACTTTGCACACGGAACTCCCATGACCAACAGAAAATACTGGAAGGGTTTGGTGGAAGTTGTCAATAAATGAAAGCTGCAGCAGCTCGTATCATTGCTTTTTTGTGTGTGGGGGGAAACCCAAAAGTACCCCAGGTTTGCCCTTCGGCTGATTGCTTGCAGGAATTCAATGCAACACAGGGAACAAATTTGGAGATGTATTCTCTAGTATCATGGATGATAAAATGGATTTTGGGTGGACAGGCTGGTATTGCATAAAATGATCCATCGTGCAGAGAAAGAACTTTATTTGTCTCTTGCAATGATAGAACCTGGGATAATTCAAAGACACGTATTAATGTGAGGGAGATATCTAATATCTTTAACTGGGAGTGGTTGCTAAATATACCAAAACAGTGCTATTGAATGCCCGCCGGCTTCCTGCCTGCAACGGTGTGAAAAGACAGCTTGTTTAAAACTCCTAAGTGGCATATGTTTTATTTCATCCACAATGGCTGCAGCCAACTCTCTTATTATAATTTTGTAACATAACTTGGCAATTTCCCTCTGCTAAGCCACTGACCCGGCTTCATCAATCTTTTCCTAGGACGGCTCGTTGTTTGTGGGGATCCTGCTGTCAAACACAGGAGCCAACCGATGGTGTGTTTTCCTTCTCTCAGGTAATGACAAAGCATCTCCGCGGTCTACTAAAGACGTTTCCCCTTCCATTATTTGGAAATTATAGCTGGACGTCCAGCATCCCCTTCTGGAAGAGCGATAGCAGCTGGGAAGGAACTCAAAGCATCTTTTTCATGACGGAAACAAAGTGCTCGTACGTCTATTTTCTTGCCCAAATCTTCACATTAGTCTTTCAAAGGAGGACGGGCGTCTCCACAACATTGCTGAAGCGGCTGACAAAGGCAGCTTTGTGTTGTGTGCACTGACATTTCGTTTTTGAATGCCTTCTTCCCTGGGCCTTTGCCGAGGCTTCGTCTGCATGCCTTCATAATTTCCACTTTTAATTCTCTCTCCTTTTTTCCACCTCCTTCCCTCTCACTGGGTTGTGCTTGTTCATCAAACCTTAAACTGTACAATTTGATTTGATCCTAAGTTATATCTCTTTGGCGCATATTATGTGCTTTAGGCAGGGAAGAAAAAAGGGAATATGATAATAAAATTGTAGGATTGTAAGGGACTCCACAGGGTTACCTAGAAAGAAAATAGAACAGAGTGAAGGAAGGGAGGGAGGAAGCGAAGGAAGGAAGGAAGGAAGGAAGGAAGGAAGGAAGGAAGGAAGGAAGGAAAAAAGGAAGGAAGGAAGGACTGGAACCCTTTCTCATGACCGATGAAAGAATCGAAGAAGTGGTTTGTTTGACTGCCTGTATGTCACCTGGACTATTTGTGGAGTGTTTGTGTTGAGAACATTTTATTTGGGCTCTGAAGATGCAGGGATGGCCATTGCGTTCCCTTAACATCCACCCAATCTTCTCATCTGCCATTCCACTAGGACTATGGTTCTCAACCTTCCTAATGCTGCGACCTCTTAATAGAGTTCCTCATGTTGTGGTGACCCCCAACCATCAAATTATTTTTGTTGCTGCTTAGGGTAAAGATAAAGGTTTTCCCATGACATAAAGTCCAGTCGTGTCCAGCTCTGGGGTGTGGTGCTCATCTCCATTTCTAAGCCGAAGAGCCGGCGTTGCCCGTAGACACCACCAAGGTCATGTGGCCGGTATGACTGCATGGAACGCCGTTACCTTCCTGCCGGAGTGGTACCTATTGATCTATTCACATTTGCATGTTTTCGAACTGCTAAGTTGGCAGAAGCTGGGGCTGACAGCGGAAGTTCACGCCACTTATCGGAATCAAATCTGCAACCTTTTGGTCAACAAGCTCAGCTGCTCAGCGTTTTAACCCACTGCACCACCGGGTGCTCCTTGTTGCTACTTAATAACTGTAATTTTGCTACTGTTGGGAATCTTAATATAAATATCTGATATACAGGATGTATTTGGCACAAATACCTGATACATCCAAATTTGAATACTGGTGGGGCTGGTGGGGATTGATTTTGTTATTTGGGAGTTGTAGTTGCTGGGATTTATAGTTCACCTACAATCAAACAGCATTCTGTATTGTTGAAGGCAATACTGGGTGGTTGTAGGTTTTTCAGGCTGTATGGCCACATTCTAGAATGTGGCCATACAGCCTGAAAAACCTACAACATCCCATTTTGAACCACTAATGATGGAATTGCACCAAACTTGGCACACAGAACTCCCATGACCAACAGAAAATATTGGAAGGGTTTGATGGTTTTTGACCTTGAGTTTTGGAGTTGTAGTTCACCTACATCCAGAGAGCACTGTGAACATAAACAATGATAGATCTGGACCAAATTTGGCTGAATACTCAATATGCCTAAATGTGAACACTGGTGGAGTTTGGGGAAAATAGATCTTGACATTTGAGAGTCGTAGTTGCTGGGATTTTTAGTTCACCTATAATCAGAGAGCATTCTGAACCCCACCAGTGATAGAATTGGGCCAAACTTCCCACACAGAACCCCCATGCCTTGAAGGGACTCATTGGCACGAGCCTCCCTCCAACCTTGCATGCTTTTCCTTGCCCAAACATGTGCACCATGCTGCCATGTGCCGAGCACGCCTGCTCTCCCCTCCCAGTTGGAGTCTCAAAAACACCCCTCCCCTTGGCTGAGAGGTCAGCCAATTACAGTGGAGGAGGACTTTAATAATAATAATAATAATAATAACAATAATAATCAACCTTTATTTAAACCCCGCTAACATCTCCCGAAGGACTCGGTGCGGCTTACAAGAGGCCAAGGCCCAACACATCAATAAAACAATAACATAACAAATACAACAATAAATAACTCATAAAACAGGCAATAAACAGTAAAACAATAACAATTAACATTAGACAATAACACCATGACACATTTAAAACTAAGGCTGGGCCAATGTAATAATTAAAAATATTAAAATGCTGGGCATGACAGGTGAAATGGATAGGTTTTAGGAGATAGGCTTTTGGTGGGAGAATTCACCATTTGTTTCTAAAAAGGAAGAGAAGGACAGGCAGAGAGATCTTCAGCCTTCTCTGCCAAAAGGGTTCCATGACCATCCAAAATATATGTTTTCTGATGGTCTTTGGTGACCCCCCTGAAACCCCCTCGCAACACCTCAGAGTCCTGACCCCCAGGTTGAGAAACCATGCACTAGGAGGAAAGTCCATGTAAAGAGAACTCATGACAGTATGAACGAGTGGCCAAAAATCACATCATACATTAAGGTCCCCTACCATTAATTTGTTTGACTGCCTACAACAGAACTTCCTTAGTGAGACATGCCTCAGCAATAAAACTTGCAAATTAAGACTACGTTTACCTTCCAACGGTCAATCACAAAACAAATCACGCTAAATTCAAGACATATTGGTGTGGATTACGTGTTGTGTTCGACAAACCTCTTTCATCTCCTAAAGAAGGTGATAAACCTATTGTCTAGTTTGGCCCCAACATGATTTGGTGTCAGTGAGCAGTGAGGCCAATTCCGTCAGTCAAAAAGACTCCTTGCCTGCAATATGCAAACTCAACTCCATGCCTTACGGTCTTGGCACACAAAGGATAGCAGATCCCTTTGTTTTTGTTCTGCAAATCTGTACTTATTGAGTCCAAAATGGCTGATCCCTTGGAGATCTTTATTTAAAAAAAGGCAAAAATAATATTTATCCAGATCCACCGCATGAATCAAGACAAGAGGTTTGAAGCTACAAATGTTTATTGTTGGTGCTTCAGCTCCTGGGGAAAGTACGAGATGAGGACTTTCAACCTAAGTTGGAGATTAAGGAATATTGAATGTCTTGTTTTTCATCCCTTAGTTACCATAGTATCTGGTTTCCTTGGTTACCAGTGGCCAAGGAAGGGACACTGGGGAGGCTGGGGTTGTGATTTATCTCTTTGAAAGGGAAAAACACGCCATGTAGAATGCACACGTGTATTCAGAGAGAAGGAATGGGGTCAGAGAAGACCTCGTTTTTGTAAGAATACCAAATGTGAGAATCGCGCTGGAGGATAGCTGTTGGAAATGGATTTTCTTTCCCCTCTGAAGATGGAAATTATAGATTTAATTTCACCGCGGAGACCCAAAGCAGTTAGAAGCGAAGGAATTGGGGAGCGATGCAAGAAATCTAAACAGCAAGCAAGAAATGTAGAGTTGCCTTGATAAACTACTGGAGGTAAACCACTGGAGTGAGTACGCAAGGCACAATAATGACAAAGAAGGCTGACAACAGAATACAGCATCACTTCTGGAGGCATCACTTCTTGGAAACGGCTCCAAAAGGTGACAAGGGCAAGCCGTTATTGGGGACATAGATCAGCAGCACCACTATTTGCAGTAGACATCTGAGAAGGCCACATACATCATGCGGAAAGTCACTTCTTCAAGGTCAAGATGGCTTCCCAGTTCTTGGAACTGATGCTGGTCAATAGGGCTGAGCCCAGTATTTTCTCTATTATTTGCAGATGTTTTCAGCAGGGTTGAAAGTTGATGAAATGAAAATTATGCGTAGTGCACATTTGACCAGTTCACACACTGTTTTGCCAGAGAAAGAAAATATGCCACGCAGATTTATTTATTTTATTTGTTGTGTCAGGGCAACCAGTCAATTGCATTACATTTCTAACAGAACAAAACAAACAAACAAACAGACAGACAGACAGACAAAACACAAAATTTGCAAGCTTGGTAGTTGATTAAATGTCCTTTGACCAGTATCTGGCCACTTGGAGTGCCTCTGGTGTTGCTGCAAGAAGGTCCTCCATTGTGCATGTGGCAGGGCTCAGGTTGCATTGCAGCAGGTGGTCAGTGGTTTGCTCCTCTCCACACTCGCATGTTGTGGATTCCACTTTGTGGCCCCATTTCTTGAGGTTGGCTCTGCATCTCGTGGTGCCAGAGCGCAGTCTGTTCAGCGCTTTCCAAGTCGCCCAGTCTTCTGTGTGCCCAGGGAGGAGTCTCTCATTTGGTATCAGCCATTGGTTGAGGTTCTGGGTTTGAGCCTGCCACTTTTGGACTCTCGTTTGCTGAGATGTTCCAGTGAGTGTCTCAGTAGATCTTAGAAAACTATTTCTAGATTTAAGTCGTTGACGTGCTGGCTGATACCCAAACAGGGGATGAGCTGGAGATGTCTCTGCCTTGGTCCTTTCACTATTTGCTGCTACTTCCCGGCAGATGTCAAGTGGTGCAATACCAGCTAAGCAGTGTAATTTCTCCAGTGGTGTTGGGCGCAGACACCCCGTGATAATGCAGCATGTCTCATTAAGAGCCATGCAGATGAACAGTAAAGAATAAGTAGTTTACTCTTCATAGTTCAGAATAACTTATGTACAATCATATCATCAGTTGCATCGACTCACATAATGTCCTTTTATGAGAGATTTAAAATGGTCTTTCTCTGTCTCCTTCAGCAGCTCATGAAGCAAGAGCACACTCCAAACACTGTTTCTCTGTCTGCTTCTTACGGCTTCTCTGCAAGCACCTGCATAGCTCAAGCCTGAAAAATGTAACAGTATCCAAAAGTTCCAGGCTCAGCCATCTCCCCGGGCAACCAATCATCTTCATGCATCTTATTTTACAGTTGATACCTGAGGGTCCGCTTATCCCCCCAGGGATTACTTAGGTCTGAAGACCAAAATTTGCTTGCAGTCCCTAACATCCGGACCTCTCATTTGTCATCTACTAGGCATAGAGCCTTCTCGATCGTAGCCCCTTATTTATGGAATGCCTTGCCGGTTGAAACTCGAACCATCCGAGACCTACTTGCTTTTCGGAAAGCCTGTAAAACTTTTCTTTTCCGGCAAGCTTTTGATGGGTGAACAATCCGGGCTATGTCTGTCCTCGCTGCCTATTGTTATTGTTGTGGTTATTTTTAAAGCTAACTGTATTGTTTTAATCTTTTTCTGTAAACCACTCCGAGCCAAATTGGGAGTAGCGGTATACAAGTTAAATAAATAAACACACACACACACACACACTGATTTCTTGTACCTCCATCTTTTCAACAGAAAGTTTATGCTTTATCAATGTCTTTTTTTTTTTGCTCTGTTCTGTTCTCTCTTACTCTGTGTCATCCATTCCACGTTCTTTTACTGACTTCCTCTGTCTTTCCTACACTTTGTCCAGTCTTTATCAGGAGTCAGTTGACACCAGGCTCCTGATAGAGGTCTTTGGGCTCTATTTTCATGCACTTGGGAGTCCCACCGGAAGTGACTTTATGTCATTTGATGGCCTCTGTTGGGCGTCATCTCCCAAACGCATGGAAACGTTACCTGAAGACCATCTGATGAAGTCCTTAGTGTCTCTGCTGTCTCTTTGGCCTGCCCATTGTGTTTTATTTTTTCTCATTATATTATTTTGCAACTGTTTATTTTATTTTATTACTTTATGTATTTTATTTTATTGTGGTGTGATTTTTCTTTGCCTTGTATTTTATTTTGTTGTATTGTAATTTTGGGCTTGGCCTTATGTTAGCTTCCTCGAGTCCCCTTTGGGGAGATTCTGGCATAGGCACTGAGAACTGGGAGGCCCTGGCCCTTGAGTGCTCCAGTTGGAGGCCAGCTGTGACCAGCAGTGCTGTAGAATTTGAAGAGGCACGAATGGAGGGCGAAAGAGAGAAATGTGCCAAGAGGAACGCGCATCAAGACAACCCCAACCAGGACTGCCTTCCACCTGGAAATCAATGCCCTCTCTGTGGGAGAAGATATAGATCAAGAACAGGGCTCCACAATCACCTACGGACCCACCGCCAGAACACCGACCTTGGGGGACCATCATCCTCGGACTACGAGGGATCACCTAAGTAAGAAGTAAGGTGGGGTATAAATAAAGATTATTATTATTATTATTATTATTATTATTATTATTATTATTATTATTTTCACAGGAATATGTGGAATTCTCCAGCCACAGTCTCCTTTACATGACAACTATATCAAGGGCAGAGATGACCTGTTGACATAGTCAAACCTGATTGGCTATGGGGTGCAGTGACATGATCTCTGTTTTGGTTGGGATGATCAAGATAATTAGTCCAACATCTGTTCTTCTTCTTTGACGAGTGTGCGCTCAATGACAATATCATGAAACCTTGACTACTGATCTTTCTTGTCTCACCTTGTTAGGAATCACTCAAGTGACAAATTAGGAAACAGAAAAGACAGCGAAAAGAAAAGGAAACCATGCCAGAACGGAGGGAAGGAAAGGAACCAAAGGCATCCAAACAGACCTTAAAAACTGACTCTTGCTGTAATCATTCTTTTAATTTCTATTAAATGGAAGAATATTCGGCACAACTCTTGTTGGCACACTCAAGCACACACACAAAAGTGGAATTAGAGTCTTAATATTTTAACTCTGATAAATCTATATAGGTAGAGAATAGAATATAAGGAGGTCCTACTCAAGTTCCCTCTGATTTTAGTGCTTCAATAGGAAATATTTATCTCTTTAGATCAGTGTTTCTCAACCTTCCTAATGCCGCGACCCCTTAATACAGTTCCTCATGTTGTGGTGACCCCCAACCATAAAATTATTTTCGTTGTTACTTCATAACTGTAATTTTGCTACTGTTATGAATTGTAATGTAAATACCTGATATGTAGGATGTATTTTCATTCAATTGACCAAATTTGGCACAAATACCCGATACGATACACCCAAATTTGAATATTGGTTGGAGGATTGATTTTTGTCATTTGGGAGTTGTAGTTGCTGGGATTTATAGCTAACCTACAATCAAAGAGCACTCTGAACTCCAGTGATGATAGACTTGGGCCAAACTTGGAACACAAAACTCCCTTGACCAACAGAAAATCCTGGAAGAGTTTCGTGGGCATTGACCTTGAGTTTTGCAATTGTAGTTCACCTATATCTAGAGAGCACTATGGATTCAAACAATGATGGATCTGGACCAAAATTTGCACGAATACTCAATATGCCCAAATGTTAACACTGTTGGAGTTTGGGGAAAATAGACAGTGATAGTCCTTTGGGAGTTGTAGTTGCTGGGATTTATAGTTCACCTACAATCAAAGAGCTCCTTGAACGCCACCCAACATGGCCAACTGAATACTGGTGGGATTTGGGGAGGATTGACCCACATTTTGAGAGTTGTAGTTCACCCACATCCTTATACATTTTCTAATGGGAGCATTAATAAAAAACAAAAGGAATGACTGACTTTTTTTTCTAATAAATAATATTACAAATTATCTAACATGCTTCTGGTGCTCCTCCTGATTCTACTGGGCCACTTTCAGTCCCACGTCATGTGGATGCTTTTCCTCCACCTTGAAATGACTCGCTAGTGGGAGCATCCCTCCAGCCTCACGCACTCTCCCTCACCCACACATGTGCACCATGCTGCCATGCACCGAGCACGCCTGCACTCCCCTCCCCACTTGGAGTCTCAGAAATAGCCCTCCCCTTGGCTGAGTGACTGGCCAATCACAGTAGAAGAAGGCTTTTGGTTGGGGGACTCACTGTCTGTTTCCAAAAAGGAAGACAAGGACAGGCAGAGAGATTTATCAAAAACAAGGCATGCCAGACTAATCTGATCTCTTTTTTCGATAGAGTTACAAGCTGGGTAGAAGCAGGTAATTCCGTGAATGTAGCATACCTGGATTTCAGTAAGGCCTTCAACAAGGTCCCCCATGATCTTCTGGCAAACAAACTAGTCCAATGTGGGCTAGGCAAAACTACGATGAGGTGGATCTGTAATTGGTTAAGTGGACAAACCCAGAGTGTGATTCTCCCCAATGCTTCCTCTTCATCCTGGAAAGAAGTGACAAGCAGAGTGCCACAAACAGGGTCTGTCCAGGGCTGGGTCCTATTCAACATCTTTATTAATGACTTAGATGAAGGCATGATCAAGTTTGCAGACAACACCAAATTGGGAGGGAGAGCCGATACTCCAGCAGACAGGAGCAGAATACAAAACGATCTTGACAGATTAGAGAGATGAATGGCCAAAACTAACACAATGAAATTCAACAGGGACAAATGCAAGATACTCCACTTAGGCAGACAAATGAAATGCAAAGATACAGAATGGGGGACGATGTCTGGCTCGAGAGCAGTACGTGTGAAAAAGATCTTGGAGTCCTCATAGACAAGAAGTTAAACATGAGCCAACAATGTGATGCGGCGGCAAAAAAAGCCAACAGGATTTTGGCCTGCATCAATAGGAGCATAGTGTCTAGATCCAGGGAAGTCATGCTACCCCTCTGTTCTGCCTTGGTTAGGCCACACCTGGAATACTGTGTCCAATTATGGGCACCACAATTGAAGAGAGATATTGACAAGCTGGAATGTGTTCAGAGGAGGGCGACTAAAATGATCAAGGGTCTGGAGAACAAGCCCTATGAGGAGCGGCTTAAAGAGCTGGGCATGTTTAGCCTGAAGAAGAGAAGGCTGAGAGGAGACACGATTGCCACGTGTAAATATGTGAGGGGAAGTCATAGGGAGGAGGGAGCAAGCTTGTTTTCTACTGCCCTGGAGACTATGACATGGAGCAATGGCTTCAAACTACAAGACAGGAGATTCCATCCGAACCTTAGGAAGAACTTCCTGGTTGTGAGAGCCGTTCAACAGTGGAACTCTCTGCCCCAGAGTGTGGTGGAGGCTTCTTCTTTGGAAGCTTTTAAACTGAGGCTGGATGGCCATCTGTCGGGGATGCTTTGAATGCAATATTCCTGCTTCTTGTCAGGAGGTTGGACTGGATGGCCCATGAGGTCTCTTCCAACTCTATGATTCTATGATTCTTTCTTCATCCTTTTCTGCCAAAAGGGTTCCTAAGACCATCAGAAATATGTGCCTTCTGATGGTCTTTGGCGACCCTCTGAAACCCTCTCACAACCCTCCCCAGGGGTCCAGACCCACAAGTTGAGAAGTGCTGCTTTAGATCTATGGTTTTGAGCTTATATTTTCTTATAAAGACATGTTGTTGTTCATTCGTTCAGTCGTCTCCGACTCTTTGTGACCTCATGGACCAGCCCACGCCGGAGCTCCTTGTCAGCCGTCACCACCCCCAGCTCCTTCAAGGTCAGTCCAGTCACTTCAAGGATGCCATCCATCCATCTTGCCCTTGGTCGGCCCCTCTTCCTTTTGCCTTCCACTTTCCCCAGCATAATTGTCTTCTCCAGGCTTTGCTGTCTCCTCATGATGTGGCCAAAGTACTTCAACTTTGTCTCTAGTCTCCTTCCCTCCAATGAGCAGTCAGGCTTTATTTCCTGGAGGATGGACTGGTTGGATCTTCTCGCAGTCCAAGGCACTCTCAGAACTTTCCTCCAACACCACAGCTCAAAAGCATCGATCTTCCTTCGCTCAGCCTTCCCTAAGGTCCAGCTCTCACATCTGTAGGTGACCACAGGGAATACCATGGCTTTGACTAGGCGGATCTTTGTTGCCAGTGTGACATAAAGACATAGAATTCTGTAAAACATGCTAAATTCTGCAATTGAAATGTACAGTCACAATACAAACAGCCTGCATCCCCCTCTTCGAGTGATAAAAGTTCCATTGAAGCACTCACTGACATTTTCTATATAATGGAAAGCAGTGGTATTATTTAGCAACTGTAGATAATTTTCCATCAGAACTCTCTTTTAGATTCTAGAACAAATGCCAGATGGTGGAAAGCCAATGATTTTGCTACCTATTCCAGGGGAATTTTAAGCCTGTGACATGAGTAAATGCATTGTTTTGCCACACTTCATTGTCAGATTTATAGTTGGCTCATCTGCCGATCGACATCTCAGGCTCCCTTCATTTACTCTGTGCAATGTTGAAAGAGACAGCTTATAGAGAAGCAACTTATTTACTTTGTATTCGTGTTTTTTTCATATGGGGAACACTTCATCTGTGACAGTATTTCTCAACCTTCCTAATGCTTCGACCCCTTAATCCAGTTCCTCATGTTGAGGTGACCCCCAACCATAACATTATTTTCATTGCTACTTCATAACTGTAATTTTGCTACTGTTATAAATCGTAATGTAAATATCTGATATGCAGGATGTATTGTCATTCACTGGACCAAATTTGGCACAAACACCCAATACGCCCAAATTTGACTACTGGTGGTGTTGGGAGGGGATTGATTTTGTTATATGGGAGTTGCAGTTGCTGGGATTGTAGTTTAACTACAATCAAAGAACATTCTGAGCTCTATCTATTTCAGAATTGAACTAGACTTGGCACAGAGCACTTCCATGACTAGCAGAAAATACTCAAAGGATTTGGTGGGAATTGACCTTGAGTTTTGGATTTGTAGTTCACCTACAACCAGAGAGCACTGTGGACTCAGACAATGATGGATCTGGACCAAACTTGGCACGGATACTCAATATGCCCAAATGTGAAAACTGGTAGAGATTGGGGAATATAGACCATGACATTTAGGAGTTGTAATAGCTGGGATTTGTAGTTCACCTATAATCAAAGAGCATTCTGAACCCTACCAATGATAGAATTGGGCCAAACTTCCCACACAGAATACCCATAACCAACAGAAAAGTCTGGGTTTTCTGATGGTCTTTGGTGATCCCTCTGACAACTCCTCACGACCCCTCCAGGGGCCCTGACCCCAGGTTGAGAAACACTGCCATAAACGGTTCTGGCCCAACTTACCTGTCTGAATGCATCTTCCCTTATGAACTTGCTAGGACTTTAAGATCGTCCAGGGAGGCCCTCCTCTCAATCCCGCCTGTGTCACAAACATGTTTGGTGGGAACGAGAGACAGGGCCTTCTCAGTGGTGGCCCCTTAGCTATGGAACACCCTTCCTGGGGACAATTGGATCAGCCCCCTCCCTCTTAACATTTCGGAAGAGAGTCAAGACTTGGTTGTTTGAGCGAGCATTTGAAAATGCAAGGTAAAAGACATAGGAATTGGAACAACTGGACGATGAGATGGGACAATGTTTTTATTAGGAGATTGTTGTTGTGTCAGGAGCGACTTGAGAAACTGCAAGTCACTTCTGGTGTGAGAGAATTGGCCATCTGCAAGGACATTGCCCAGAGGATGCCTGGATGATTTGATGTTTTTATCATCCTTGTGGGAGGCTTCCCTCATGTCCCTGCATGAGGAGCTGGAGCTGATAGAGGGAGCTCATCCGTCTCTCCCCGGATTCGAATCTGCAACCTGTTGGTCTTCAGTCCTGCCAGCACAGGGGTTTAACCCACTGCGCCACTGGGGGCTCCCTTATTAGGAGATGCAAATGATGTATGCTTTTAGTATTCTTGTTACAGTTTTATATTATGTGTTAATGTTTTTAAATGTTTTATTGTGTTTTTGGACATAGAATCATTGCCATTGTAAACCGCCCTGAGTCACCTGAGAGCTGAGAAGAGCAGTATACAAATACAGTAAATAAATAAACAATCAAATGCTCAAACCACTATACAACAATGGTCTCAAAGACCTTTGTAGGCAATGCCTTTTTTAAAAGGTCATCCATAGGAAGAATCTGTTTGAATGGGATTTCCAAATGATATGCATCCAAAACTTTGGGGGGTGGGGGTGGGGAGAGAATAAGGTCAATATAGCAAAATGTCTGATTGACATTTGCAGTAGCTATCAGCAGACTGGAGATGAAATTAAATTACATCTTATGCAAATGTTGCAAAACATGTTCATTGCCAAGATTTAGAGTGAATTGCAAAAGTCTGTCCTTTGAACAGAATGATAAGGAGATGCATTGGGCACATGAATACTGCCATGAAGAAGATGCTACATGGCAGTGGTACCAACTTCCCCTGGGAAAATTCCCCATAAGAGCTACGTGCCTTGTAACCTTACTTTCCAGATAACCCTCGTAGATTCCACTTTTCCCCTCCCCTTTTGCTTTCAGCTTAATTACATTGCTGCAAACTGAGTTAGAATGGCAAACATACCGTATATACTCGAATATAAACCGACCCGGGTATAAGCCGAGACACCTAATTTTACCACAAAAAACTGGGAAAACATATTGACTCGAGTATAAGCTGAGGGTGGGAAATGCAGCCACTATAGGTAACTTTCAAAATAAAAATAGATACCAATAAAATTACATTAATTGAGACATCAGGAGGTGAAATGTTTTGGAATATTTTCATAAAACTGTAATTTGAGATAAGACCACCCAACTCTGATTAAATCATTATTATAACCTTCTTCAATGTAAATGTACTTACGCACCCTTCCAACAATAATAGAGTAAAATAATAAATGTAATGATGATGATGATGATGATGATGATGATAATAATAATAATAATAATATAAAAAATTGAGAGCCAAATTGACAAAGAAAAAACATGGCTGTGGCTCACAAATGGAACTCTGAAAAAGGAGACTGAGGGCCTGATTCTGGCAGCCCAAGAACAAGCCATCCGAAGCAATGCCATCAAATCCAGAATTGAAAAGTCAACAACAGATCCCAAATGTAGATTCTGCAAGGAAGCAGATGAAACAATAGATCACATCCTCAGCTGCTACAATAAGATCGCACAGACAGACTACAAGCAGAGGCATAACACCGTTGCTCAGATGATTCATTAGAACTTATGCTACAAAGACCATCTGCCTGCGACAAAAAACTGGTGGGATCACAAGTCTGAAAAAGTTACGGAAAATGGGACTTCTGGATTCAGACAGACAGAGTTTTGGAGCATAATACTCCTGACCTCACAATCGTGTGAAAAAACAAAGTATGGATTGTCGATGACGCAATCCAGGTGACAGCAGGAGTGCAGAGAAACAACTGGAAAAGCTGACACGATATGAGGATTTAAAACTCAAACTGCAAAGACTCTGGCACAAGCCAGTCAAGATGGTCCCAGTGGTGATTGGCACACTGGGTGCAGTGCCTAAATACCTTGGCCTGCACTTAAACACAATTGGCGCTGACAAAATTACCATCTACCAGCTGCAGAAGGCCACCTTACTGGGATATGCACGTATTATTCGCTGATACATCACACAGTCCTAGACACTTGGGAAGTGTTGGACGTGTGATCCAATTCAACAGCCAGCAGAGTGTCTGCTGTGGACTCATCTTGTTGTGTTTCAAATAATAAAGTAAAATAATGGAAATGCAATAATAACAGTAATAATAGAGTAAAATAATAAATGTAATAATAGAATAAAATAATACATGCAATAATAATAAAGTAAAATAATAAATGTAATAATAATGTAAGGAAACGGGGTCTGCAGACCCTCCGAGATGTTACCAGGTCGCTATGGATCACACCCAGAATCCAAATAGTTAGTAAGCAAAACACAGGTTTATTTCATATTGGGCAATAGGAAGGCGGACAGACAGCATACGTAGTAGTGCTGGTACCAAGCTGCCGCACTCTACTGGCATGACCGTTGAGCTTATATACTTATATACTTATATACTTACTATATATAGTAATGTTATATTCCAACTTCCCCTCTTTGTCTTATTTAGATATTCCTCGCATGGTGGTAACTTCCCTTCTCGGCCCTATTTGGGCATATGTACATTGGACCACCCCGAACTCCTCCTCTTCCCAGAATAACACACATCAGGTAAACCCAGTAATAGGGTAAATAGTGTAAATGTAATAATAATAAAGAGAGTAAAATAATATATGGAATAAAAATAATACTAATAACATAGTAAAATAATAAATAACCTTGACTCAAGTATAAGCCGAGGGAAGCTTTTTCAGCCTAAAAAGGGGCTGAAAAACTAGGTTTATACTTGAGTATATTCAGTAGTTTGAACACAGTTAATTCAGCAAGGAGGAGAAGGAACTGAGTCTTTGTCCTTCCCGGGAGACTCAAGCAAAAGAAAACTGCTGCAGCTTCTCCTGGCTTGTGAGTTCATCTTCATAAATATTTTTCCCTTCTTCACCACACATAATTCAGTTTTCATTGGTGAAATATTGGAAGGAACATGGACCTGCTTTTATGTATACATACTTCATATTGCATTGCTAGTTCTCTTAACTCTTGATAAGCAATGGACTAGAATATAGCCGGCATATTTTTCCTGCACGGCTACACATAAAGGACTATAAACTTACTTTGCAAGGGGAGGAGCAGAGGGTGAGTTATTTTAATGGGGGCAAAGCTCCCCTGTGGCTACAGCTCTCATTCCATCCTTCTGCAAAACCTCTGCACTTTTTTTTCCTATCTATCGGTTTCTTAAAGCATCGCAATTTAGCTACAGAATTTGATAGTAATGCTTTGCCAAAAGCCATTGATTTTACATTCTACATTTCTCTGGTTCAAATCCCAACTGAGTTGCAGTTATATAGCATATCACTGTGTTAGGGTAATGTGATATGTTGTGAGCCTGTTCATTTCGCAAAAGACGAAGAAAGGGGAAGGCAAAGGAGGAGGAGGAGGAGGCAGAAGGAAAATATTTTATGCGTAGCCTCATTGCTTTTCAGGTAAGTGAATGAATAATGGATGGCTGCACACAGTGAGTTTGGCAACATAGAGAAATACCCCAGTAGCCTCTCAGGCACAAACATCCTAGAAAGGTATATACTGGAGTTTTTTTCATTTTTGACAAGCTGTAGCAATGGGTCAGCTTTCAAGAATCATATATTCCTAGGGAAAGGTAGGAGATAACTTCTAAGATGGTCATGGAGAATGTAAGAACGTATGAAGAGACGTGCTGGATCAGACAAGAGGCCTTCCTAGTCCAACATTCTGTTCACAAAGTGGACAACCAATTGGATGCAAATATGACAAGCTGGAATGTGTCCAGAGGAGGGCGACTGAAATGATCAAGCATCTGGAGAACAAGCCCTATGAGGAGCGGCTTAAGGAGCTGGGCATATTTAGCCTGAAGAAGGATGAGAGGAGATATGATAGCCATGTATAAATATGTGAGAGGAAGCCACAGGGAGGAGAGAGCAAGCTTATTTACTGCTTCCTTGTAGATTAGGACAAGGAACAATGGCTTCAAACTACAAGAAAGGTGATTCCACCTGAACATGAGGAAGAACTTCCTGACTGTGAGAGCCATTCAGCAGTGGAACTCTCTGCCCCGGAGTGTGGTGGAGGCTCCTTCTTTGGAAGCTTTTAAACAGAGGCTGGATGGCCATCTGTCAGAGGTGCTTTGAATGCAATATTCCTGCTTCTTGGCAGGGGGTTGGACTGGATGGCCCATGAGGTCTCTTCCAACTCTTTGATTTTATGATTCAATGTCTCTAAAGCAGAAGCTGGGATTTTTTTAAAAAACCACCCTTTCCTTCAGTACTTATTTTTGGTGCATTCGGTCAAACACACAATCGTATTTCTGAGTTATTGTTGGTTTTTCAGGCTATATGGCCAAGTTCTAGAAGCATTCTCTCCTGATGTTTTGCCTGCATCTATGGCAAGCATCCTCAGAGGTTGTGAGGTCACAACCTCTGAGGATGTTTGCCATAGATGCAGGTGAAACCTCAGGAGAGAATGCTTCTAGAACATGGCCATATAGCCGGAAAAAACTTCAACAACCCAGTGATTCCAGCCATGAAAGCCTTCGACAATACAATAGTATTTCTTCTTCAGGTGGAAAATGTAGAATTTCATGCCCATTGTTGCTGTCCTATAAACTTGAGCACAGATCCTTTATTAGCTATTTCTTTTGGCTTTATTGGCTTCTTTTGCTCTTTCAGAAGGTCGTAATGGCATGGGCCAAGCCGTCATGGTTTCCCATCTGTAATGGGAACACGTGACAGCCAGTCGCAGTTCCTCCTCCCCTATTTGGCATCACTTATTTTTGGTGCATTCGGTCAAACACACAATTGTATTTCTGGGTTGTTGTAGGTTTTCCGGGCTATATGGCCATGTTCTAGAAGCATTCTCTCCTGACATTTCACCTGCATCTATGGCAAGCATCCTCAGAAGTTTTGAGGTCACAACTTCTGAGGATACTTGCCATAGATGCAGGCGAAACATCAGGAAAGAATGCTTCTAGAACATGACCATATAGCCCAAAAAACCTACAACAACCCAGTGATTCAAGCAATGAAAGCCTTCGACAATACAATAGTATTTCTTCTTCAGGTGGAAAATGTAAGGCATCCATAGGTAGAATTTCATGCCCATTGTTGCTGTCCTGTAGGCTTGAGCGCAGATCCTTTATTAGCCATTTCTTTTAGCTTATTGGCTTCTTTGGCTTTTTCAGAAGGCCATAATGGCAAGGACGAAGCCATCATGGTTTCCCATCTGTAATGGGAACACGTGACAGCCAATTGCAGCTCCTCCTTCCCTATTTGGCATCACAGTTGACTCTTTTTGATTTTCCTTGATTGTTGTGATTCTTTTTATTTAGTGGGATTGAGTGGGAGCTGACGACGTGCGGGATGGGTGGATGGGGTTTGCACACATGTTGGAGGCTTGGAGCATTTTAGCTTCTTTTTCTCCTTCCCTTCCTCTCCTTCAGAAAATACTTCTAGAATTAGCTATGCTAAACGTTGGAAGCAAAAGGAAATACCAGATTTAGACGAATGGATACAAAAAGTAAGAGAAATCAGAGACATGGATAAATTAACTTTTTATTAAAGAAAAATTCAGGAAACCCGATCAGACACACAGACTGGTCCAAATTTGAGGAATATGAAAAAAAGGACAATAAAGAAAATATTAAAAGACATTGCCTCTTTTTTCTTTTTGATGGAAAAACAAGAAGTTAGATCTATTTTATTGAACATTTAATTAATTGATTTTTACTTTTTACCCTCAACATAGAACATTTTCACACAGATAAACATAAGCCGTAAAGGACTAGAAGGAAGTCACCAGAAATATATTATTATTATTATTATTATTATTATTATTATTATTATTATTATTATTATTTTCTCTTTCTTTTTGTTTTTGTCTTTCTATCTTATTTTCCCACTTTTCTATCATATTATTGTTCTCTCACTTTACTTGTATCTCTCCTTTTTTTACTCCCTCCCCTTTCTATATCCACATATCCCCGCACCATCTTATCCCTCCCTTTGTATTTCTAATAAAATAAAATAAAATATATACAAGAAAAAATACTTCTAAAATAATAAAAATAATAACCACCTAGATATCTCTCCTCTAAAAAGCAGAAACAGCTTTAAGGAAGCATTAAACCCAAAGTAGACAGGAGATTGAAGTGTGCCACTCCAGGCAGCGTCTGCTGTGGAGAAAAAAGAGGCCAATGTCCTTGCAGATGACCAGTTCTCTCACACTAGAAGCAAGTTGCAGTTTCTCAAGTTCCTCCTGACATGAAGAAAAAAAATCCAAAATGTATTTTTAAATGCTCAACTCTTATGTTACTGCAATGCGGCCAATTTGGAGACTGAAGGAAATGTCCTTGATAGAGGCATTACTCTTATTTGGAGCCAGTGCTCCCATTGTGCCCTACTTCCACTCTGATCTTTGTATCCCTGAACCACATACGAGGGTTGAATGAAAAGTAATGCCTCCACCTTCATAACTCCTCAACAGATGGCAGTACTGGTATGCGGCATGTACTGGCTTGTTCAGTAGACTCTCCTCTACAGTTCCATTTTGGTGGGAAGCCTTAGCATTGAATGGTTGTGTTGTTAAAGTACAAAGTATGGAACCCTGCATAGACAGTTGGTCAATGCAACTTAAGAAATGTGCAGTCATTGAATTCTTGACAACAGAAGGAAATTCATCAGAGAATGCAAGCTGTTTATTTGGATTATGTTGATGTGAGTACTGTGCGTCACTGGGCGAGTAAGTTTAAAGATGTTGAAGTGGGAACATCTGACTTGCGTGACGAAGAGTTGGATGTCCTGTGACAGCAACCACCGACTTTCACAAGCAAAAGGTTGACAGAGTGATTCAGGATGATCGTCATATCACTCAGAAAGAAATTTCAAGCATAATCGGAATTTCACAAGAACGTTTGGGTCACAAACATTGCTTGGCTATCGGAAGATCTGTGCATGATGGGTACCCAGGATGCTGACGCCTGAAATGAAAGTGCAGAGACTTGAAACTTCAGAGACTGGATCTCACCACCATACGACATCCTCCATACAGTCCAGATTTAGCACTGTCTGACTTCCATCTGTTCCCGAGAATGAAAGAAGATCTGATAAAGACGCTGAGGGAACTGTGAGATGCTGGTTGCGGAAACAGTGTCAACTTCTTCCGTGACAGCTTCAGAAAACTTGTTCATTGTTGGCAGAAATGTATCCAATTGCCTGGTGATTATGTGGAAAAGTGAATAGTGGTCGTTAAAGAGCACATTCTAAAGATTATTTCTGCATTTGCTTTATTAAAATATTCCCATCCAAACCCAAGTAACGAAGATGGAGGCATTACTTTTCATTCAACCCTCATACATGTGGCAAAGTTTTCTAAAATTTCCACCACGTGTAACTAGGCTCAATTTGATATTTTGGATGAAGAAAACAAGAGTGAAGACCAAATTTATGAGGATCTTTGTCGACCCAGATTTGGTCCCCATGTAGCTACATCCCAAACTAAACCTTTTTCCATTCTGAATTGACAGGGGAGAAATAGGATTACCATGCAATTTCACAGCTAGTGCTCAAATTTGCTTGTTTTCCTCTCCCGTCTGATCTGTTTTTCCTTTTGTGTCATGGCTTTTGAATGGGAAGATTTTGAGACTGTACTGTTTTTATTTATGTTATGTAAGCCTTGTTGGGAACCTCTTTGGCCGATGGGCTTTTGAATCACTCTTTCCTTTTTTCTTCTTAACTTAAAAACATTTCCCTGCACTGATTATTTGGTGAAACAGCTTTCAGTGTTCATAGCTCGCAGTATTAACTCTATTGCTACCGACAATATTTATTTCAACTGATCAGGGCCAGGAAAAGTTACTTTTGGATTCTCTCAGGATCCTCAACTGGAATGGCAGTCATGAGTGGCATTTGGTTTTAATTTACATTGTCAATCTCTTCAGATTATATGTTGTAAAAAAGATGAAATATAAATAAATACATCTCTCCAAAAGTAACTTTTCCAACCTCTGCAGCAGGCTTCTGGCTCTGCCTGTTGTTACATCAGTGAGTCTATCTGAATGCTACCCTGGATTTCCTAACCGTAAACATGCCAACATGCATTTTCTGATCATATCAATTGGAGTCCTGTAGAAACAATTGACTCAGGTTTGCTGTGAACAAAAGGAAAAGGAAACCAGTCTTCTTTAAATCCCAATGTGTTTTATGTTTGTGAATTCAGCCACAATGTTTTATCAACCTCGGTTGCTGCTGGGAGGAAGCGGTTGTAATATATCAAAGTGGAAAAGAATAAAGAGACACTGAGATGGCTCTGCATTACAAAGCGGGATGCAAACCGATCATTAGGCTTCATTACCAAGCGAAGGCAATTCTCAGGATGAAAGGAAGGCAGGTGTTGTAACGTGCAAGCGTTTAGGAGCCAGAGTAAGTACGCTCTTAATCCATCACTTCTAAAATTAAGCCGAAGTATGACTTTGAGAACATCAGTATTCAAGAATGCTCTTGCAGTAGTGCAGTGGCAAGTTTTGAAATGGAACCATTCATTATGATGGTCGCCAGTGCCAGATGATCCCAGTTGAGTTTATCAACCTAGGGGTCAGGACTCCTGGGGCTGGGGGTCATGAGGGAGTGTCAGAGGGGTTGCCAAAGACCACCAGAAAACAGTATTTTCTGTTGGTCATGGGGGTTCTGTGTGGGAAGTTTGCCCGATTCTTTCCTTGGTGGGGTTCAGAATGCTATTTGATTGTAAGGTAAAGGTAAAGGTAGTCCTCTGACATTACGTCCAGTCATGTCTGACTCTGGGGTGTGGTGCTCATCTCCATTTCTAAGCTGAAGAGCCAGCGTTGTCCGTAGACACCTCCAAGGTCATGTGGCCGGCATGACTGCATGGAGCGCCGTTACCTTCCCGCCAGAGTGGTACCTATTGATCTACTCATATTTGCATGTTTTCGAACTGCTAGTTTGGCAGAAGCTAGGGCTGACAGCAGAAGCTCACGTCGCTCCCTGGAATCAAACCTGCGACCTTTCGATCAACAAGCTCAGCAGCTCAGTGCTTTAACCCACTGCGCCACCGGGGGCTCCTATTTGATTGTAGGCGAACTATAAATCCCAGCAACTACAACTCTCATATGCCAAGGGCTATTTTCCCCAAACTCCACCAGTGTTGACATATGGGCATATTGAGTATTCATGCCAAGTTTGGTCCAGATCCATCGTTGCTTGGGTGCACAGTGCTCTCTGGATGTATGTGAACTACAACTCCAAAACTCACGAATAATGCCCAGCAACCCAGTATTTTCTTTTGGTCATGGGAGTTCTGTGTGCAAATTTGGGTGTACTGGGTATTTGTGCCAAATTTGGTCCAGTGAATGAGAATACATCCTGCATATTAGATATTTTACATTGTGATTCATAACAGTAGCAAAATTACACTTATGAAGAAGCAATGAAAATAATTTTATGGTTGGGGGTCACCACAACATGAGGAACTGTATTAAGGGGTCCCGGCATTAGGAAGGTTGAATAACACTGGTTTATCCAGTCATTTTCAACTTAAAGCACCCTGAAGTCAGCTTGACCATATTTCTCCAGAAACGTTTGCAGTTGATTTCTTCTCAGGGTGAGAGGAACTTGCCTAGGTCACTCAGTATGGTCTCCATGACTTAGTAAATAACGTGCTTGCTCCATCCATGTTCAACATCTACACAAATGACCAGCCATTGCCAGAAGGGACAGAGAGTTTCATCTATGCTGACGATCGTGCAATCACCGTTCAAGCAGGGAGCTTTGAGATGGTTGAAGAGAAGCTCTAGGTGTGAGAGTTTTCCTTTTTTTGCTGGGGGATTAATAAAAAATTAGATCCAGGGAAGTCATGCTACCCCTCTATTCTGCCTTGGTTAAACCACATCTGGAATATTGTGTCCTATTCTGGGCACCACAATTGAAGAGAGATGTTGACAAGCTGGAATGTCCAGAGGAGGGCGACTAAAATGATCAAGGATCTGGAGAACAAGCTCTATGAGGAGCGGCTTAAAGAGCTGGCCATGTTTAGCCTTAAGAAGAAAAGGCTAAGAGGAGACATGATAACCATGTATAAATATGTGAGAGGAAGTCATAGAAAGGAGGGAGCAAGCTTGTTTTCTGCTTCTCTGGAGACTAGGACGTGGAACAATGGCTTCAAACTACAAGAAAGGAGATTCCATCTGAATATGAGGAAGAACTTCCTGACTGTGAGAGCCGTTCAGCAGTGGAACTCCCTGCCCCAGAGTATGGTAGAGGCTCCTTCTTTGGAAGCTTTTAAAGAGAGGCTGGATGACCATCTGTCGGGGGTGCTTTGAATGCAATTTTCCTGCTTCTTGGCAGGGGGATGGACTGGATGGCCCGACTCTGTGATTCTATGGTTCTATGACTCTTTCTAAGCCATTTAAAGAAGGCTTCCTTCTTCCAGGTAAGGAAGAGCGATGACTTCCCAGAAGGGTAGTAGTTTTCAGGGAATGAGAGTTTTCCATTTTTTGCTGAGGGATTAATAAAAAAAAGATTAAATTGTGATTCTGAAAAGCAGATGAAGAGCTGAGATCTGCTCCCGCTTGCTTTCATGTTGGAAAGGCTTTCATACCGGGAGGGCTTTTGCCATTACGAGCTCCCAAAGTACCGAAGGTACCGAGGGAAACTGAGGAAATCGAATAAATGAATTCTGTGCACAAATCCAGACTCTTACACATAATGTCCCACACTGTTGAAAGTTATATGGACTCAGACTGCCTCTTGAATATGTACGCAATATCGGAAACCCTTACATGTGCCATTATAGATTTCACCTCTACAGAGAAATGAGTTGTGGATTTATATCTATCCATGTCATTTCTTCCAGAGGAAAAAAGTTCTCCCTTCGAAAGCTACATAAAATAGATACGGGCTGCCATTTCAAGCAATCCATTTCTGTTGGCATGTAAACTATTAGTATTCTGCCGGTGTTGCCAAGGGTGCACACCTCTCTGTGTGCCTGCCCTCCCCTTTAGTATTTGACATTTTATACAAAGTGGTATTTAAGATTTCCAATTTTGAACACTGCTGCAGACATCTATGAAGACATAAGTCAAAGAATTTTAGATTTCACCTATTTCGCCCTGCAGTCCCTTTCTTTACCATGTTTTGCATGTGTGTATGGGTCTACATGTGTGTGTGTGTGTATGTATATGTATGTATGTATGCATGTGTGTGTGTGTGTGTATGTATGTATGTGTATGTGTGTGTGTGTGTGTGTATGTGTGTGTATATATATATATATATATATATATATATATATATATGGGAATGTTTTTATGTATGTATGCAGCGGGAGGTGTATGTGGCAGCTTTCTGATTGGCCACTGTGACCAACACAGATGATGCACCTGGACTAAACTTGGCACACATAACCCCCATGACCCTCTTTACATCCTGGTGCGGTTTGGGGGAGGTGGACCACGGATTATGGGATTTGTAGTACTTTCAAATGGATTGGTTTCCAGGGACTACTGTGGCCCCCCACAAAGACCGATAAAGACCAAACTTGTCACACCGAGCCCCCATGACCCACTCTACATCCTACTGTGGTTTGGAGGAGGGCAGACCATGGATGATGGGACTTGAAGTACCTCCACTCACTTTCCGAGACTGCTGCGACCCTCATCCAATGACTGAACAAGACCAAACTTGGCACACATAACCCCCATGACCCACTCTACATCCTGGTGCAGTTTCGAGGATGGACCATGGATAATGGGACTTGAAATACCTCCACTAACTTCCTGAGACCACTGCGACCCTCATCCAATGACTGATCAAGACCAAACTTGGCACACAGAGTCCCCAAGACATCCTGGTGCAGTTTGGAGGAGGATGGACCATGGGACTCGCAGACTCCGGCCCTTTTTACCTCTCAGAACGTATTATCCCCTACATACCATCAAGACTACTAAGATCGTCTGGAGAGGCCCTGCTCTCGGTCCCACCAGCCTCACAAGCGCGACTGGTGGGGACGAGGGACAGGGCCTTCTCGGTGGTGGCCCCACAACTCTGGAACTCTCTCCCACCGGAAGTCAGAACCGTCCCATCTATCCTGACATTCAGGAAATGGGTGAAGACATGGCTGTGGAGACAGGCTTTTGATGAATGAGACAGTACCCTAGGATTGTGGATGGAAGATGAGGTATACTTGTTTTTAATATGACGACTGACCACCGTAGTTTTTTAAATATAGTGGTTATTTTAAATGTGTTATTGTAATTATGAACTATGATATTTTACTGATTGTATTTTTTTATGGCTGTAAACCGGGCTGAGTCTCTCTAAGAGGTGAGAAGCTCGGTATAGAAAACTTTGAAATAAATAAAATAAATAAATAAGTACCTTCACTGACTCCCGGAGAGCTTTGTGAGCCATATAGATAACTGATAAAGACCAATCTTGATAAACAATTCCTTTCTCAAATAACCTGGGCAGCGCCGGGTCCCCAAGCTATTATATATATATATATATATATATATATATATATATATATATAGGAGCCCCCCGGTGGCGCACTGAGCTGCTAAACTTGTTGACCGAAAGGTCACAAGTTTGAATCTGGGGAGCAGCGTGAGCTTCTGCTGTGAGCCCCAGCTTCTGCAAACCTAGCAGTTCAAAAACATGCAAATGTGAGTAGATCAATAGGTACCGCTCTGGTGGGAAGGTAACAGTGCATGTAGTCATGCTGGCCACATGACCTTGAAGGGTTCTACGGACAAGGCTGGCTCTTTGGTTTAGAAATGGAGATGAGCACCAACCCCCAGAGTTGGACACGACTGGACTTAATGTCAGGGGAAAACCTATAATGTGTGTGTATATCTTTCTGTCTTTATATCTATACCTATATATCGTATGAAAGCATCTCTCACTTTTGCTTCACTTTTATTTGTTTCCTTTTGCAGGACATTCTTACGTAATGCTTGCAAAGATTTTTGAAAAATCCTTTGCTAGTCATCCAAGTGTAAAAATAGGTCTGCATGGAACTTCATACTGAGTCTTTATATTTTTAACAAGCTTCAATCACTGTCCTTACTTTGGAGGTGAATTTAAAACTACAACCCTTGAATAAAATGAGCTACCGGAAGAATAGTCCACCCAGAAAGAGGCAAAGAAGGTGCTCATTTTAAATGTCCTCAAATGCCCCTCTCGAATGGTTTTCTGGGGAAAATGGAGTGGTGGCATCACTGATTTTCATTTCTACCCAAATAAATGTATAATAATAAATAATAAAACTTTATGTATAGACTGCCGTCTCTCCCCAAGGGGACTCGGGGAAGTTTACACACAGAAAAGGCTAACATTCAATGCCTTATGTAAATACAAACACCTCAAAAATAATACAAAATAACAAGATAATAACCATGAACTTACAACAAAAGAGAAATTAACATCAAAATGAAACACAGAATGTGAATAATCAAATAAACATAATTATACTAATAATATAATTGACAATTAAGACATAGGTCTTGAGAAACCCATTAAAATACATTTAAAAGGCTATCATGATTGTCATTTCTCATGTACCATAGCAGCAGTGGAATGCAAATAAATTAGCGTCCTGATGGAATTAAAAGTGTCATAGTTCTCTTGCTCTCCATACGCTAAAGTGTATAGGTGCATTTTTAAGAGGTTTTTCTTTGAAGGAGAGGAAGGTGGGGACCATTTTTATTTCTTTTGGGAGGGAGTTCCAGTGATGGGGAGAGATTACGGAGAAGGCCCCCTCTCTCATTCCCACCAACTGTGCTTGTGACGGGGTATGGGACTGAGAGCAGGGCCTCCTCCGTTGACAGCAGTCATGGCTTATATAGGGAGATGCAATTGGACTAATAGCCTGGACCTGAACTGTTTAAGGCTTTATAGGTAGCAACCACCACTTTGTATTTAGTCCTGAAGCAGACCGGCAACCAGTGAAGCTGCCGCAGCATGGGAGTCGTCCTCTCATGATACGGTACTCCAGTTAGCAATCTGGCTGCTAATCTCTGCACCGGTTGCAGCTTCCGAACTATCATAAAAAGCAGTCTCATGTAGAGAGCATTGCAGTAGTCCAAATTGGATGTGACTAAGGTGTGGACTACCATTGCCAAGTCAGGTATCTTAAGGTACAGGTGCAGCTGGTGCACAGGTTTAACTGCGAAGGTGCTCCTGGTGACCACTGACATCTGGGGTTCCAGGGTCAGTAATGAATCCAGGATCAACTGTGTTTTCAAGGGGTGTGTGAACCATTCCAACACAAGCCGTAATCCCATATCCTGATCCGCCTTACAACTGACCAGGAGTACCTCTGTGTAGTCTGGATTTCATTTCAACTTGTTGGCCCTCAACCAGTCCATTACTGATGACAGGCACCAGTTCAGCATCCTTGGCTTTTTGTGGAAAGGAGTAATAGAGTTGGACGTCGTCTGTGGAAATTTGACACCGAACTCCAAAACTCTGGATGATTTCTCCCAGTGGTTTCACGTAAATGTTAAACAGCATGGGGGACAGGACTGAACCCTGTGGGACCCCACAGGTCACCGGCCAGGGAGTCATAGAATCATAGAATCATAGAATCAAAGAGTTGGAAGAGACCTCATGGGCCATCCAGTCCAACCCCCTGCCAAGAAGCAGGAATATTGCATTCAAATAACCCCTGACAGATGGCCATCCAGCCTCTGTTTAAAAGCTTCCAAAGAAGGAGCCTCCACCACACTCCGGGGCAGAGAGTTCCACTGCTGAACGGCTCTCACAGTCAGGAAGTTCTTCCTCATGTTCAGATGGAATCTCCTCTCTTGTAGTTTGAAGCCATTGTTCCGCGCCCTTGTCTCCAGGGAAGCAGAAAACAAGCTTGCTCCCTCCTCCCTGTGGCTTCCTCTCACATATTTATACATGGCTATCATATCCCCTCTCAGCCTTCTCTTCTTCAGGCTAAACATGCCCAGCTCCTTAAGCCGCTCCTCATAGGGCTTGTTTTCCAGACCTTTTATCATTTTAGTCGCTCTCCTCTGGACACATTCCAGCTTGTCAATATCTCTCTTGAATTGTGGTGCCCAAAATTGGACACAATATTCCAGGTGTGGTCTAACCAAAGCAGAATAGAGGGGTAGCATTACTTCCCTAGATCTAGACACTATGCTCCTATTGATGCAGGCCAAAATCCCATTGGCTTTTTTTGCCACCACATCACATTGTTGGCTCATGTTTAACTTGTTGTCCACGAGGACTCCAAGATCTTTTTCACACGTACTGCTCTCGTGCCAGACATTGTCCCCCATTCTGTATCTTTGCATTTCGTTTTTCCTGCCAAAGTGGAGTATCTTGCATTTGTCACTGTAGAACTTCATTTTGTTAATTTTGGCCCATCTCTCTAATCTGTCAAGATCGTTTTGAATCCTGCTCCTGTCCTCTGGAGTATTGGCTATCCCTCCTAGTCCCCGCCGGGGTGAGAAGGGCGGGGTATAAGTAAGTGAAATAAATAAATAATAAATAACAGGGAGGGATAGTCGAACAGGAGTCCCCTAGCTCTATCATCTGGGTCCACCCATCCAGAAAGGACTGGAACCACTGCAATACAGTGTCCACAAGCCTCATCTCAGAGAGGTGTCCCAGAAGGATACCATGGTTGATGGTGTTGAAAGCCGCTGAGAGAACCAGGAGAATCAGCAGGGACACACTCCCCCGGTCTAGCTCTCTTTGTAGATCATCCACCAAGGCAACCAATGCTGTTTCCGTTCCGTAACCAGGTCTGAAACCAGATTGAAATGGATCCAGATAATTGGTTTCATCCAAGAAACTTTGGAGTTGTGAAGTCAGCACCTTCTCTAGAACCTTGCCCAGGAAGGGGAGATTTTATACTGGCCTGTGGCTGTTCAGTTTAGTGAGATCCAATTTCCCTTTGTTTGAGAAATAGAATCAAAATAAAAGAACCAATTTTGAAGTCACGAAATGGTCTTTGTGGTTTTGGTACCATTTGTGTATTTATAATCTGAAATGCTCGGAATTAGAAGATATTTTTGGATTTTGGCATACCTGTATTTTTATATATGTACAAAATGAGATATTTTGGAGATGAAACCCAAGTCTAAATCCTTGCAGAGGGCCAATTCTCTCACACCAGAAGCGACTTGCATTTTCTCAAGTCACTACTGACACACACACACACACACACACAAAGGATCCTACTGATCACTGAAGGGATAGGGTTGGAAATCTCATTATGTTGCACCCCAGTCAATAGGAGAACAGACCTCAATTGCTCACAGCAGCTGCTGCCCAGTAAAGCAGGATGGAGGGGGTGCAGAAGATGCTTTTAGCAACATCAGACTGTTCTCTTATCCATTGGGACATAACATACTGACATCTCCCCTCCCCCCAACAATCTCCATTTCAACCACCTCCAGTGCAACAATTGGCCAGTGTTTTTTTTTCTTTTCCAAGACAGAGAGGAAGATGGACACGAGCTTCTCCAAAGTAAGAACAGCAAGCTCCCACCTGGGGAAAGCTTTGAGATATAACCTTTTATTAATTGATTTTGATTAACCTATCCCTCACATCCCAGAGCTAGAAGATATTTCTCTGAAGTATGAGAAAGAAAAGGCAGAGAGTGATGAAAACAATAGCTACAAGGTGTGTTTGTTCTGAAAACTTCAGTATCCAGTGATTGCTTTTTATTGCACTGTTGCACTGAAGCCCTTTCATAGGGACCGGGAGTCAGTTTTCTCATAAGTTTTCTGAGAGTTTGCAATCTCTCCTTTTAGGTTATCAGGTTGCAAGCTGTTGTCTGCCTGACTCTGTATGAGGTGAAAACAAACAGCAGACTCCCAGGAATGCAAACCATGGGAAAGTACTGTTGTTACCATTTTGACATTCCTATAGCCATACTCTACAACATTTTGAACACTTATCTGACCACGCAACATCAAAGTGTCATCAAGGTGGCAAAAAGTATTAATGTGGTGAGGCTGCAGCAGTTGCTTTTGCCTGAACTGACCGGGAAGGAATAGATTTCATCAGTTGGAAGCCGCCCTGAGTCCCTTCGGGGAAAGAGGGCAGGTTAGAAATAAATTATTATTATTATTATTATTATTATTATTATTATTATTATTATTATTATTGACACAAAAGCACAGTATGTCACAGCAAACGAGATCTATATGCTGGATTTCGTATCACAAAATCACAAGTCGAACAATTCCCAAACATCTAGGACTGTGTGATGTATTTTCAAATGATGCGCGTAGATCCAAGTAAGGTTGCCTTTTGCAGTTGACAGACCGTGATTTTGACAATGTTTATTGTCAGGATCCTTGGTGCACGCATGTCCTTGGAGGTGGTCAGAGGGATTGACACCTGCCCAGGGACAAGGCTCACTAGGTGGCCATTCACCCATGAGTTATATTTGATGTGTTTATATATTTTCCCTTTACAGGTTATTATGAGTTCTTTCAATAAATGGGCTGGAGGTTTAGCACAGATGATAAATCACGAGCAACTAGAAGATCTGTCAACCAAAAGTTGCAAGTTAGATGCCCCAGGTTGGTGTGAGCGGTCGATTGTCAGCCCTGCTCACTGTTTACCTAAGCAGTTTGAAAACAGCTTTAGCTGTAATTAGAGAAATTGGGTAGTGTTAAAAGTGGAACGCCATAAAGAAAGAAGATCAGAAAATGCTAGGTGACCAAAAAAGGAGGAAGTCCTGATGGCTCTTTGTCATAGATAATGGAGCAACAACACCCCCTGTGGCTGGACTCACCTTCCTTGGCACTAAAAAAAACAAACAAACAGCTGGACACCGAGTCAACAACACCTTCTTTCTGTTCTGTCTGTGTATTGTCTACACAAAAAACGGCACTGAATGTTTGCCGTGTATATGTGCTGCGATCCGCCCTGAGTCCCCTTCAGGGTGAGAAGGGGGGAATATAATAGTGTTATCGTCATCATCATCATCATCATCATCATCATCATCATCATCAGGTAAGAAAATGGCCCTTTAGATCTATTTTCTTGTGTCTGGTCTCTTTATTTTATGGTGGGAATTCAAACTATCAAACAGTTGTAGGTATTATAGTTGAGAATGTCTGCAACATTCCTGTTATTAATGGTAACACCTTTTGAAAGATATTCTGAAATTGTGCAAAAGCAAATATGGAATGTTGCGTACTGTTGTTGCATTATAGTACATTTCTTAGGCTCCTTCTCCTACTCCTCCTCTCCTCCTTCCCTTCTCCTTCCCCTTCTCTTCCTTGTATATATTTAGAGGATAAACTACTGCTTCAGATGAAGCATCCGGCTGTGTGATTCTGGTCTATTTAGTTTTGTTACCCTTTCCTCAAGCTTTCCTCTGGTGCTCTTTCCTTCCCTCTCAGTGGCTTTGCCCCAAAGACTCTCCAGGGGCAGGAGAGAGGCAAATGTCACAGCAGGCTCCCCGCAAGCGCCCACCAATGCAACCAAGCAAAGTTATTTTAATTTTCTTCCTGCAATTTTCTCGCTTCCCCTGGAGGTCCTATGCTTCGTGGACCAACTCAGAGACACCCTGTTAATTATTGTGCAGCCTCCATAAATTTGTCGACTGCCTTTAAAAACACACACTGAGAGAAATACAGAGAAAACAAAGAAGGAAAATTTCCTATGCCACAAAAGAGAAGCCACAGCTGTTAAAGATCCAAGGAACACGTAAAAGCATTTCATAAATAAGTATAAAACTGTTAAAATAGAGTGAGCACAAGTGACTAAATAATTTGAGATCAAAAACAGGCAACAACTATTATATTGTCTGTAGCTTTAAACAATTCTTCCTCTGTGCATGAGGTAGGGCATTGTGGAGCAGAACAAACATTGCGGAGCTGTTTATTCTGCTCCACATTCACACATGGTGGAGGATTCATCTAGGTAGTGCCATTTTGCCAGCTTGCTTTTGATCTGCCCACTCCACTTCTGAGTCTGTTCAGGGACTTCCAAGTTGCCCATTCTTGGTTTGCCCCGGAGGAAGACCCTCATGGAAGGCCATCCAATTGGGATTTCCTTCTTTAGTTGCCCAGAGGGATACTCTTGCTGTTGCTGCGGGCACATTTAGAGGAGTGGTGGTTCTCATGAAGCTTTCCCTTGATTTGAGTCTACTAGGAGGAGGCTGATAGCTAGGCGGTGCTTGGCTTTCACAGTGTTCAGCCTTATTGTTGCAAATCAGAGTAAGCTTCACCTTGCTGCCAAACACCACCACACAAGAGCTGTAGTTTTATAGTTTATTGAGGAGAAAATTCAAGTCAAAATAAAGAATAAACATTGCAAAATTCCAAAGATTAAGGTTAAAAGCAGAATATAGTTCCAAAGATCTTCAGGTAAAAACAGGAGACATCATCCTATTTTCAAAGTTCAAACCAGAGTCCCAGGTACAAGCAATGAAACAATTGCCCCATGAATCACAATGCAAGAAATCCCAAGCGTACTGCTTTCCAGGCTAAGATTATTCCATGAATTTTTCAGGCTAGTAAGCTACGTTGAACTGACGCTTTCGCAGAGTTTGCAAGGGGTCTAAATACCTTTCTAACATGAAAACATTAGGCTCTCATCATCATAAAAGCATTGCGACGACCTTTCACCGAGCTGGCTTCTTGTCTGCTGGCCAGATGAGAACTCCGCCAGCAGACAAGAAGCCAGCTCGGTGAAAGGATTTGAGGTACAGACAAAGAGCCAGGAAGCTGAATCCCAGCAGGAATCTGAATCCCATCATCCTCATCGTCAGAAAATAGCTCAGCCACAACACTTATTTCTCTAACAGTTGGCAGCAACTTCCTGTCGCACATCGGGGGAGGGGGCAATGCCAGCTAGCTTGTAGAGTCTATCAACAAGTGTAGGTTTGAGACATCCTGTGATTATTCTGTATGTTTCGTTCAGTGCAATATTCACCTGCTTCTTGTGAACAGACTTGTGCCGGACAGGGCAGGCTTACTTAGCAGTTGAGTAAGACAAGGCTAGGGATGATATTCTTATTAATTTTGCATCTGCATCTCATTTTTATTTGTTTGTTTGTTTGTTTGTTTGTTTGTTTTATACACTTGTACTCCGCCCTTCTCACCCCCCAAGGGGGACTCAGGGCGGCCTCAAAGCAAGCACCATTCGGTGCAATTACAATAATAAAAACATTCAGCAACTTCATTAAAACAAAACATTAAATTAAAACAAAATATTCAATAAACAGTTGATAAAAACACGCCCCGTGTGCTGCCCGTAAATTTCCGCAGGATGTTATTGCATGCAGCTACTTTGTGCTTGGTGTTCATACATGTGGCTGAATATTTTTAATGGATATATTATTTATTTACATGTCCCTGTTTTTGCAGCTGTATTTCCACTTTCCCAGTGACTTACTGAAACTTCCTTGGATCTATATGGAAGAGGACAAGCAATGCTTTTTCTAACCATGTGCCATTGGAAGAGAAGTGCAGAGCTCAAAAGATGATGCTTTATTGAGTCGTAGGCTTTGCCATAGTTTGCTTCCTTTTAAGGTTTCCTTACAAAGATTCAAGTCCAAACCAATCTAGGAGTTTAAGGTGAGATAATTTCTTGTTTGACAGTGGGAAATGGATGTGTTTTCCTCTCAGTTTCCATTTTTCAACATATACATGCCCAGCAACAGTAAATTGATCAGGATTCCCTCAAAGGTTTTGTGATGATTAAGGAAGCATTTGTCAATTCTTTAAGAAAGAGGTTCCCATTTCAAAATGGTTGGGAAACAAAGGTATTGGGAGTTGTTTGATGCAATTACGTCTTGGAGCCTGCTGCACATTAAATGGAAAAGAAGCCCAAAGAAACCAATTACAATAGCTAAAAACTCTTGTTAAGGTTGACCTATTGAGGTCAACTGGACCATGCGACTCTCAGGACTGGTGCTTAGTGGTTGCTCTTACAAATGAAACCAGTACTGATTTGACTTCAGGCCAATTGCTCCCATATGGGCAACTGGGTGGAACTGAATCTTGTGAATGTACTAGATTGCTCTGGGTAATTGTGAGCAGTATTGAGTCCCATTTCAGAAAGATGGGATATATCATATATACTCATGTTGACCTATATATAAGCTGGTGGCAGGTGATGGGGGTGAAATTATGGTTTGGTTAAGTTGAGGGTCACTCCATTGAGAGGGGAAAGTACTAATAACCTGTCAATCAACTGACTTTGGATTTTGGGGTTGATTTTTTGACTAAGGATGTTATTCCATGCAGCTCCCCCTCACCCCCACCCCAAACAATTCAAAAACATTAAGGAAATTTAATACAATTGAGCCCATCACACAATGCAGGGAGGCTTCCTTCGAGACATGTTTGCTTCCTTCGAGACATGTTTTTAAAGTGTGAAGATATGTTGGGGAGAGGAGATGGGCAGAAATGGGTTATTAACAAAGAAAAGTAGGAAATTTGAAGAGGTGTAGAAAAATAGAAAAAGAAACATGTTTTTGATGCCTGTGTCCCTCCACCTTTTTCAGCCAGTTCGTCACTTTGATTTTCACCTCGTCATCACCAGAAAAGTGTTTTCCACCCAGGTGTTCCTTCAATTTAGTGAACAGATGATAATCACTGGGTGCAAGATCGAGGCTGTGAAAGGGGAGGCTTAAAACATCCCAATCAAATGAAGTCAACAACTTTTGTGTTGCATGAGTGGGATGTGGATACACATTCCAATCTAATCCTTTGTCACAACTTCTCTATGGAGCACCCATTTGGTTAACCCCTAATAACAGTGCCATCAGATCCTTCCGCTCGAAATTCCTCCACAAATTATTTGGTGTCCCAAACTGTGTCCTATATGCAGTTCTATGTCTAGAATCTGGCCAATACTCTATCGAGGCCACTATCTGGCTAAATATCATAAAATTTTGGTTATCTGTCCACTACCAAAGACCCAGCAACTCTCTGACCCAACTACCTTGAGCAAATTCCATCACTCAAAATGGTGTGCGGATACACATTGCCATGAAGGAGGCAGACTCCTACTGCAAGCATCTCACAACCTTTGCTTTGGATGGCCCTGCAAAGTTTCTTCATGGTCTCACAATATATTCCATATCCATTTTGTCACATGTTGTCTTGACATTACGTCCTCTCCATAAACTGAAACGATTTCACAATAAATCACAGCAGCATTCATGTCTTTAGCATTTAGGTAGCATATCACAGTGCAAACTTTGCACTTGTACGGAAATGGAACGAGGATTCTCATCTCTAACCTTCATCACAATGCCAGTCAATGAGCTACTGACGACTGGCACTGCTTGTTCACTTCTGCTGGCTTTCCGCTACACGGCATGGATACCAACTTCCCCCGTGAAAATTCCCCGCGAGAGCTACATGCCTTGTAACTTTACTTTCTGGATAACCCTCGTACTTCAGGAGATCACGACTTTGCTTCCGCTTGATTCTAACATTTCAAAATTGTGCATTTTCCTGCCTTTTCTTTCCCTTCTTTTAAAAACTGGTTAGTAATCCATAAACTCCACTGAGAGAAAAAGCAGAAGACCCCATGGGGAGAAATGGGGTCTGTGTTAAATCTGGAAACAGATAATTTCGGAGGAAAAGGCAAGGAACAACACTGTACTGATAAATGATAGAAATTGCTTTTTAATACAGCAGGACTAAATGTCATAGTAATATGACCCTTTCTCCCCCACATGGGATGTGGCAATGTCTGGACTTATAAACGAGTATCAAATAAATACATACATACATACATACATACACAAATAAATGTAAAAGACAGGGAAATTAGTGCTAGATGGAACAATCCCTGACATTTCGGAGATACTGAAGAGCCTGCTTGGATTGAGCCATAGACTTATCTAGTTCTTCATCATCTTCCCCAGAGTGGATAACCACAACAGTTGCTTCTTGAAAGCCTTCAGGAAGTATCTAAGGATTATAGCCTACTTCTGTCATTACAGTTCTCTAGGAACCAGTATTCAAGCTGGCTGGTAGTCTGGCCTGGAGGTTACAGTTAGCCATTGTGACAAATATCCATTGGGAGCTGTTGATAGGTGAAGTGCGTTGGCCGCTCAACTTTTGGAAGATGAACAGATCTTGCAGAGGTTACGTTTTTAAACTCTAGTTCCAATACCCCCCCCCCCCAACTAACTTGATCACTGATAATGCTGGCAAGGGGATTCTGATACTTGTAGTCCAAGTAACATTTCCAGGCTTAGGGTATGGGACTGTGGAGGAAGAGGAGGAGGAGAAAGGGGTGGAAATTCATGATGTCCTACTTCAGTTTTGAGCACAGCTGAACTAAAAAAAAATGATCACATATTTTGCACTGGATATTGGAAACTTCCGTTTCATAATGACCTTTTTTATCATTGAGGAGAACAGCACAGGTTTGTTACTTGCCACTGTAGAATTCAGGACACGTTCTTCACAGACATAGAAAAGCATCGACGTTGTTCTCCCGTGCCGCCTTTCCTTGGATGCCAGGCTAATATGTAGGGGCGTCTTTCCCTCCCCAACTTCATAGAGGGGAAAAACAACAACAACAGTGCTTCTATGAAGCCTTGTCTTGAAGCATCCGGCTCGCTACAGTAAGCTCCTTTGATCGTTCATCATTTTGATCACTGCCCAGTGTGAACAAAGTAACTAATCAATCCTCTCTCATTTTGTCTTTCACACAGTGCCTGGAACCCCATGCTGGCTTTTCTCCCTTGCCTTGTCTCAGAATCCTAACAACTGAAAAATACACTCAGATGGTTGGATGAATAGATAGGGAAAAGGGCAGAAAGACAGATAGAATATGGGCTGGCCCTACTGTTAGGCAGAGGAGTAATTGTGTCAGGAAACAGATAAATAGAGTTAGGCTGAGTGGTAGTCTCTAGCAGAACAGACAAATAGAGACATTTGCTTAGAAGGGTGAGCAAAGTAATGAAAGGTCTGGAAGCCAAGTCCCATGTGGACTTGTGTAGCTTGGAGAATTAAAAAATGGGAAGGGACAAGATACAGAATGGGGGACGCATGGCTCGAGATCAGTATGTGTGAAAAACAAGTTAAACATGAGCCAACAATGTAATGTGGAGGCAAAAAAAGCCAACAGGATTTTGGCCTGCATCAATAGGACTATAGTGTCTAGATCCAGGGAAGTCATGCTACCCATGCTCTATTCTGCCTTGGTTAGACCACATCTGGAATATTGTGTCCAATTCTGGGCACAATTGAAGAGAGAGATTGATAATCTGGAAGGTGTCCTGAGGAGGGCAACTAAAATGATCAAGGGTCTGTAGAACAAGCCCTATGAAGAGTGGCTTAAAGAGCTGGGCATGTTTCGCCTGAGGAAGAGAAGCCTGAGATGAGACATGATAGCCATGTATAAATATGTGAAAGAAAGTCATAGGCAGGAGGGAGCTAACTTGTTTTCTGCTGCTCTGGAGACTAGGACACGAAGCAATGACTTCAAACTACAAGAAAGGAGATTCCATCTGAACATTAGGAAGAACATCCTGATTGTGAGAGCTGTTCAGCAGTGGAACTCTCTGCCCCGGAGTGTGGTAGAGCCTCCTTCTTTGGAAGCTTTTAAACAGAGGCGGGATGGCCATCTGTTGGGAATGCTTTGAATGCAATTTTCCTGCTTCTTGGCAGAATGGGGTTGGACACCCCCAACAGATGACCATCCAGCCTCTGTTTAACAGCTTCCAAAGAAGGAGCCTCCACCACACTATGGGGCAGAGGGTTCCACTGCTAAACAATTCTCACAGTCAGGAAGTTCTTCCTAATGTTCAGGTGGAATCTCCTTTCTTGTAGTTTGAAGCCATTGTTCCGCATCCTAGTCTCCAGGGCAGCAGAAAACAAGCTTGCGCCTTCCTCCCTTTGTATACTTGAAGTATGTCTTTGGTTGTTGCTTGTGATGGTTTTTTAAATTGTTTTATTATTGGTATAATGTTGATTTTATGTTGTTTTATATTACTGTTTTGGGGCTTGGCCCCATATAAGCCGCCCTGAGTCCCTTCAGGGAGATGGAGGCGGGGTATAAAAATAAAGTTAGTTATTATTATTATTATTATTATTATTATTATTATTATTGGGTAAAAGCAAACTGCAGCACTTTCTGATAGCTTGTATGTTCATCCAAAATAACAGTTGCCATCCTGGCTACACACTAATGCTGCTTGGACAACACTTCCTAGTTTTCATTTGCAAAAAAGTGGGGAGAATATAAGAAAAGTCCTGGCCTTATTCATTGATGACATCACAGAAGTGAAGCCAATGATAGTTGCTGAAGAGAATGGTTCCCTTGTTAAATGGTGTGTGTAAAAGTATGTAATTTCCTCTCCTAGCATGCATCTCATACTTGCAGGATCCTTCAAATCCAAAGGTCACCCCAACGCACTTGCCATGACTTTGTGAGCACCTCCACCTCATTAATCCCACCCGCACATTTGCCAAGTGGCTCCGTGGCATTCATTAGAATAACATTTCCCTGCACTTTGCAGCAAGAGCATCATTATAGCGCTGGCCAAACAGAACCGGGCGTGAAAGACACTATTTCCTTTAATGAGACTTCATAAGCGGCTCGTACTTGGGGGCAGGAGGGGAAACCTCCTCCTGCTTGTCCTCAAAAGAGCTGACAATGGATTGGAAACGTTCTACCTGATGAGGAGAGTCAGGAAGACAGAGGACTTTGTGAGGGGGAAACTGTCAGCCAGCGTAGAGTGAGTTCCTTACACGCAGCTGCCCCGTTGCCTGAGCTGTCAGTCTTCAAAGGCTCTCAGAGAGGGGAAGAACATCTTTAATTACCCTCATCACGCCGTTGACATTTTAGGCAGTGTTGCATTCATTTCTAGGACTTCTTAGCTCCCATCTACCCAAATAAGAACCAGGTCACGATCTCTCTGGTGCAGAGCAGTTCCTCACTTAACAGTAACCATCTCTGTGGCTTAATAATTTCGCCAATTATTTCCAAAATAAAAGGCCTCATTGAGCTTTAAAGTGGATGCAGCGCCGAAGGGCTGAGTGTCCCATTTTGCACACTTAAAGGTGTCCCATCCAAGTCCAGAGAACTCTAATGAAGAAGAACGGGGCTTGGTAGTAGTTCATCACAAGTAAGCAATGCAATAGCAGATTGAACTGGCCCAAGCAGATGCTGCAGAGGTAACTCATCCCTATTCCTGTTTGGGCTCAAGACTGAGAACATTAGTAAAGTGAGGACAGCATTGCTGTTATTATTGTTATTGTTTATTCATTCATTCAATCGCTTCTGATTCTTCGTGACCTCCTGGACCAGCCCATGCCAGAGCTCCCTGTTGACCATGGCCTCTCCCAGCTCCTTCAAGGTCAAGTCAGCCACTTCAAGGATACCATCCATCCATCTTGCCCTTGGTCGGCCCCTCTTCCTCTTTCCTAAATACTATCCATCAGAGCTGATCACAGGTAAAGTAGGCCAACACAAATATCAGGTATTGAGTAGTATTCAGTAACAGGGTCTACTATACATCCATCCCTCTCATACTAATGTGCTATCTTTGAATGAGGTGGAGTAGATCACCCCATAGTTGGTTGAAGCTTCGATACAAGGAATGAAGGAAATTGTATCCTTTGTTTCTGTCACCAACATGGCTTGGACTGTTGTTTGTTTGTTCACTTGTTTCCGACTCATCATGACCTCATGGACCAGCCTGCACAAAAGTTCCCTGTTGGTCATGGCCACCCCCAGCTCCTTCAAGGAAAAGACAGTCACTTCAAGGATAACATCCATCCATCTTGCCCTTGGTCAGCCCCTCTTCTTTCCTAAATATTATCCATTAGAGCTGATCACAGGTAAAGTAGGCCAACACAAATATCAGATGTGGAGTAGTATTCAGTAACAGGGTCTGCTATACAACCATCCCTTTCATACTAGTGTGCTATCTTTGAATGAGGTAGAGTAGATCACCCCATCATTTATTGAAGCTTATTTATTTATTTATTTATTTATTTATTTACTTTGCTTGCATACCGCAGTTTCTCAGCCCGTAGGCAACTCAACGCGGTTCACAACATAGCAAAAACAGTCATAACAAAATAGCAATAAACGATTTAAAAACCATGAAAGCACAATATACAGTAATGGCACATCAATAACAACACAACAACGTCTCGTAACTAGAATCGTGATCCAATTCGTCGTCTATAATTCCGTTCCTATATTCATCATATTCATTGCACCGTTTATCTGAATGCCTGTTCAAACAGCCAGGTTTTTAGCTTTTTTCGAAACACCATTAACGTCGGAGCTGATCTTATGTCCATGGGAAGGGCGCTCCACAGCCGAGGGGCCACCACAGCTTACAAGGAATGAAGGAAATTGTATCCTTTGCTTCCGTCACCAACATGACTTGGACTGTTGTTGTTTGTTTGTTCACTTGTTTCTGACTCTTCGTGACCTCATGGACCAGCCCACACCAAAGCTCCCTGTCGGCCATGGCCACCCCCAGCTCCTTCAAGGAAAAGCCAGTCCCTTCAAGGATAACATCAATCTATCTTGCCCTTGGTCTGGCCCTCTTCCTCTTTCCTTCCATTTTCCCCAGCATCATTCTCTACTCCAAGCTTTCCTGTCTTCTCATTATGTGTCGAAAGCATTTCATCTTTGCCTCTAATATTCTTCCCTCCAGTGAGTAGTTGGGCATTATTTCCTGGAGTATTGACTGGTTGGATCTTCTTGTGGTCCAGGGCTCTCTCAGAATTTTCCTTCAACACCTTAGTTCAAAAACGTCTATCCTCCTTCGCTCAGCCTTCCTTATGACCCAGCTCTCGCATCCATATGTTTCTATGCGGATCTTCATTGCCAGTGTGATGTCTCTATGCTTCTCTATTTTATCGAGATTTGTTATTGCTCTCCTCTCAAGAAGGAAACGTCTTCTGATTTCCTGGCTGCAGTCTGCATCTGTAATTATCTTTGCACCTAGAAATGCAAAGTCTGTCACTGTCTCCACGTTTTCTCCCGTTATTTTCCAGTTATCAATCAGTCTGGTTGCCATAATATTGGTTTTTAAAAAAATGTTTCTCTTGCACCAGAAGCGACTTGCTGTTGGAGTTCAGCCTGTGATTGTGTTTCAGGATCAGAGTGCTTTGGATGTGGGGAATGATGTTAATGAGGTTCAAGATGAGTTTCAAGAGGGCAGTGATTTGGTCAGTGATATTGATGCAGGCTTCAGCAGAAAACAATAACAAAGCCTCAACTAAAGAGAAACCAATTTCTGACTGCTAGTGACCTGGCTAATAAGGGGATAAAAGTCTGAAGTTTGGGATGTGAAGTGAGATGAAGCATTGTTTAGAATCACACCAAGTTCTCGTTCTTGTTTTATGGAAGCCCTGCACTGAAGTTTCATGCTAAGATATTTCTTATTCATGGTTATGGATTCCTGTATTTGGACTAATTTGTTCCTGCTTATCTTCTTTCCTAATTGGATTTACCTATTTCTTTAAAGTGCTTTTAAACTTTGCTGCTTTTTACTAATCTTCAATAAAATAATTGTTTTTCCTATTCAACATGTGGTTAAAGTCAGAGGGTTATTCCTGTTCTGGAGTGCAACACTTGCAGTTTCTCAAGTCACTCCTGAGATGACCAAAAAACAACAGCAACAAAACAACAAAGCAAAAAACCAAAACCCCAAAACAAAACACTTGGATGGTCCTCCATTACACATTGTCACAATTGTTGAGCACGGGTGTATGCATCATGTAAGTGTTGTAGCACTGACGTTGTAAAGTTTCACCTCGCAGCTTCTGATGGAGGATTTCTGCCAGCTGTTTATTTAACAACATGCTGATCCAGATGTTCTACATTCTGGTTGAGCAACTGAGAAACCATACATCCTATCCTTTATAGCAGTTTTGCAAAGTCTACCCAGCAATATAACAACCAATACTAAATAGCAGGAGTACACTAGACATATTTTCGCCAAACCTTAAATAGCAGAGATTAAGCCATAATGGAAAATTAGCAAAGAAGCACTCAACTATTTCACACTGAAGCTTTTCCTTACATAGAATCATAGAGTTGGAAGAGACCTCATGGGCCATCCAGTCTAACCCCATGCCAAGAAGCAGGAAAATTGCATCCAAAGCACCCCTGACAGATGGCCATCCAGCCTCTGTTTAAAAGTCTCCAAAGAAGGAGCCTCTACCACACTCTGGGGCAGAGAGTTCCACTGCTGAACAGCTCTCACAGTCAGGAAGTTCTTCCTAATGTTCAGATGGAATCTCCTTTCTTGTAGTTTGAAGCCATTGTTCCACATCCTAGTCTCCAGGGCAGCAGAAAACAAGCTTGCTCCCTCCTCCCTATGACTTCCTCTCACATATTTATATATGCCATTATTTCTCCTCTCAGCCTTCTCTTCTGCAAGCTAAACATGCCCAGCTCTTTAAGCTGCTCCTCATAGGGCTTGCTCTCCAGACCCTTGATCATTTTAGTCGCCCTCATCTGGACACATTCTACCTTGTCAATATCCCTCTTCAATTGTGGAGCCCAGAATTGGACACAATATTCCAGGTGACCAAGGCAGAGTAGAGGGATAGCATGACTTCCCTGGATCTAGACACTAGACTCCTATTGATGCAGACCAAAATCCCATTGGCTTTTTTTTGCAGCCGCATCACATTGTTGGCTCATGTTTAACTTGTTGTCCATGAGGACTCCAATATCTTTTTCACACATACTGCTCTCAAGCCAGGCATTGTCCCCCATTCTGTATCTTTGCATTTCATTTTTTCTGCTTAAGTGGAATATCTTGCATTTGTCACATTTCAGATTGTTATTGTTCATATTATAAAGTGCCATTTAATCGACTGTAGGGTCAGAATCTTGTATTTAATCCTCTATTCCTTGCGAATCCAATGAACTTAGTAACTCTCCAGCTTCAAATATTCCCTAGTGAAAAATGCTTTTAATTCTGCTTGGAACAATACGTTCTTTCATCTATCCTATTGTGGTTAATGACACTGAGTCTGCTAAGACGGATCTGTATTTATTGTTTTTCTGGTTTTCAGTAGCTCCACTATTTGCTTGTGGTCATTTTTAAGGCATTCATTTCCTTTGGGAATGCATTTTAACAGGTGGGATAAGAATCTCCTCAATAAACAAAAGAAAGGAAAAAAGAGTGGATAGATGAGGAATGCGGGACTGAAACGCGTGAAGACAATGGTTCACATATTTCTCAAAGAAAAAGGAGGAGAGAAATAATCTCAGGCGAGATGCCGCTGATACATTATGCATTGTGAATTATACCTGGAATATGTTTCAGGATGTGTAGATGCGTAGAGCTATAGAAAAGGGATCCAAGGTCTTCATCCATTTTAAAAATTTCAATGGCAAAGTGAATTGCTTTCTTCATTGTGGAAAAGAATATCAAGCAATCGTGCGATGGGAAACAGAGGGGAGTGGCAAAATTATCATTGGTAATTGTGGACTTCAGAAAAGTTCCATCTTGTCTCCTGCCTATATCATCAGTTGGGAGCCCCCCCCCCCCCCCCCCCGGCACCAACTGCATCTTTGCCCAGAGTGAAGAGAGAGGGGGGCAGAAGACAGTTCCATCTTGTCTCCAGTGCTTTACTAATAATATAATATAATATAATATAATATAATATAATATAATATAATATAATATCAGGGTTTCTCAACCTGGGGGTCGGGACCCCTGAGGGAGTCGTGAGTGGGTGTCAGAGGGGTCACCAAAGACCATCAGAAAACACAGTATTTTCAGTTGGTCATGGGGGTTCTGTGTGGGAAGTTTGGCCCAATTCTATTGTTGGTGGGGTTCAGGATGCTTTTTGACTCTAGGTGAACTATACATCCCAGCAACCACAACTCCCAGAGGGCAAGGTCTATTTTCCCCAAACTCCATCTGTGTTCATATTTGGGCATATGGAATATTCGTGCTAAGTTTGGTCAATGTTTGAGTCTACAGTGCTCTCTGGATTTCGATGAACTACAACTCCCAAACTCAAGGTCAATGTCCACCAAACCCTTTCCAGTATTTTCTGTTGGTCATGGGAGGTCTGCATGCCAAATTTGGTTCAATTCCATCCTTGGTTGAGTTCAGAATGCTCCTTGATTGTAGGTAAACTATAAATCCCAGCCACTAGAACTCCCAAATGACAACATCAACTTCCCCCAACCCCACCAGTATTCAAATTTGGGCATATCGGGTATTTGTGCCAAATTTGGTCCAGTGAATGAAAATAAATCCAGCATATCAGATATTTGCATTACAATTCATAACAGTTGCAAAATTACAGTTCTGAAGTAACGATGAAAATACTTTTATGGTTGGGAGTCACCACAACATGAGGAACTGTATTAAGGGGTCACGGCATGAGGAAGGTTGAGAAACACTGTAATATATTGTTTTAAAAAAAGGTAAAAGTTGTTCCCTGACATTAAGCCCAGTCATGTCTGACTCTGGGGTGTGGTGCTCATCTCCATTTCTAAGCTGAAGAGCGGCGTTGTCCATAGACACCTCCAAGGTCATGTGGCCAGCATGACTGCATGGAGCGCCGTTACCTTCCCGCCGGAGTTGTACCTATTGATCTACTCACATTTGCACATTTTCGAACTGTTAGGTTGGCAGAAGCTAGGGCTGACAGCGGAAGTTCATGCTGCTCCCCGGAATCGAACCTGCGACCTTTCGGTCAACAAGCTCAACAGCTCAGCGCTTTTAACCAACTGTGCCACCGGGGGCCACATAATATATTGTACATACATATAATATTTATAATATTAAAATGTAATACTATCTATATAAATAAAAATGTAATGTTTGTTTGTGGGATTAACACACACACACAGATATAGTATCATAGTTTTGAAAGGGACTCCTAAAGAATGGCAATTATAAGTTGCATGTTCCAGAGTGGGCAAACCAGACAATCTCTACATCAACACTGACAAAGAAACAGCAATAAATACCTTTTACCCACCAGTCAGGTATGTAGCCGGGGGGGGGGGGGGGGGGCTTGAGGGGCTTCAGCCCCCCCCCCGAAATTCTCGTGGTGGTTCGTGAAAAGGCCTTACTGGTGCATTATTTGAACTGTTTTGTTTATTCATATCATGATCTGATCACCATAATCAATATATCCCATATGCATGGGGGTATTTGGGTAATGATACAAAAGGTTTGCTAGGCTAGACCCTCTTTCACTCAGACTCAGCCCCCCCGAAACTTAGCCCCCCGAAACCCCCCACCTGAAAAAAATTCAGCCCCCCCCCCCCCCCCGAAACGAAATCCTGGCTACGGGCCTGCTACCAGTATAAAGAAATTACATATATTAGAAACCAACACTGTCTCGTTACTTTATTTTCCAGATGATCAGACTGGGCCACAGGAATGCATGGCAGGAGATGGCTAGTTTATGAATAAATGCGTACACTCATGAATATACTTCTCTATCTATTCTTCCCTTCCTTCCAGGAATCTCTTGAGGCTGAGAAAAGATTGCACCCCTTGTTTTAAGTTATTCATTTAATCCGAAATGGCTTAAGATTCCCAAAATAGAAGTGCGGCTGTGTGTGTCAACACCAACGAAATGCAACCTGGTGAATATTTTATCATCCTCAAATACTCAAACATTGCTTTCAGTGACTCTTTTGCTTCTGAGAAAGCGTCGTCTCACCTTTCCTGGGTTTATAACCACTGCAAGCGGAAGTTAAGTCCCCATCGATGTCGCATTGCTCAGGTGTAACATGTATTTTAATTCTAGCTAATCTTCTGTACCTCTGACTGAAACCAAAGGAATGCAATAAATCAAAGAGCAACCACAGCGGCCGGTAACCACCGAGGCCTGTCACAGCGATCAACGTTATTAATGGTGACTCACGTTATGAAATCTCTCGCTCCTTTGGGTGGAGGCACTGCCTTTCTTTGATGCGCGGCCCCGGTTCGCTCGGCATCCGTCGCGCCGGGGGACGTGTAACTCTGTAATTAGTAAATGATGTTCTGTGAGTCCTTTTCGTTTCTTTCATTTTTTAAATATCAGCTTCTCTTTCAAAGCGGTCTCTCTCTAGTTTTTAATGCCAGTGATGTGCCCCATTTGAAAGGAGCTTTCAGCAAAGTTATGGCACCGAGAGAAAGAAAAACACAGACTTGAGGACTTTGGTTAGCCGTTGAAATAAAGCAAGATGGAAAGAATGGGGGACGCATGGCTCGCGAGCAGTACATGTGAAAAAGATCTTGGGGTCCTCGTGGACAACAAGTTAAACATGAGCCAACAATGTGATGCAGCAGCAAAAAAGCCAATGAGATTTTGGCCTGCATTAATAGGAATATAGTGCCTGGATCCAGGGAAGTCATGCTACAACTCTATTCTGCCTGGTCATGGGAGTCCTGTATGCCTCAATTGGTTCAATTCTATCATGCTATTTGATTATAGATGAACTATAAATCCCAGCAACTACAACTCCCAAAAGACAAAATCAGACTTTTTGAGTGAAGGACATACATTGGGTTGTTAGGTGTATCCTGTCCAAATTTGGTGTCAATTCGTCCAGTGGTTTATGAGTTATGTTAATCCCACAAATGAACATTACATTTTTATTTATATAGAATAAAAGGTAAAGGTTGTCCCCTGACATTAAGTCCAGTCATGTCTGACTCTGGGGTGTGGTGCTCATCTCCATTTCTAAGCCGAAGAGCCGGCGTTGTCCATAGACACCTCCAAGGTCATGTGGCCAGCATGACTGCATGGAGCGTTGTTAGAATAGACACTGTTAAAAACAATGACAACAACACCACACATTTGAATAATGTACAGGGTTAGTCAAAATGCATAGGCCAATAAGCCATTCAATTGAATGGCTTATTGGCCTATGCATTTTGACTAACCCTGTATTGTCGAAGGCTTTCATGTCTGGAATCACCGGGTTGTTGTAGGTTTTTCGGGCTATATGGCCATGTTCCAGAAGCATTCTCTCCTGCATGTGTGGCAGGCATCCTCAGAGGTTGTGATGTCTGTTGGAAAATAGGATAATAGCGTTTATATATCTGTGGAAAGTCCAGGGTTGGAGAAAGAACTCTTGTCTGTTGGAGCTAGGTGTGAATGTTTCAATTGGCCACCTTGATTGGCATTTGATCGCCTGACAGTATTATAGCCGTAAATAAAGAACAAAACTCAAAAACAGGGGAACTCCAGACAAGAAACAATCAGGAACAGCTAATCATCTCTCAACAAAGGATTCTCCCAGGCAGTAACAAGTCACACCAAAAATCTGTCAGGCCATGGACATTTGGAGATGGGATAACTTTGCAAGGAGTTCTGCTGTTACATCACATCCTGTGTCTGGAAATCAGAAGAAATGTGCGCTCTCAAACTCTTAACTTTACTTTTTCTACAGAACTTTAATATCGATTTGTATAAAGACGAAACATCAAAGTGCTTGCCTTCTTATGTGATTGAAAAGGGAGTTCTAACTTTTTTTTTCGAGTTACAAATAAAACTGTAGATAATATCTGAACATCCACAAAACAATTTCCCTTATTAAATTTCTTTTGGGCTATTGATCTCTTCTCCCACAATATGAAAATGAAAGATGCTTTAGTTGGGGGACGCATCTGGCTACATGAACTTCCGAGCTTAGTGCTGGGAAATAACCCACAATGCCTCTGGGTTTTTGTTGTTTGGAGGCTGCTTCTTGGGGTTTGATATTTGCATCATGCCAAAAAATACTGACCACTAGTCTACATCAGAAAATTGCCAATATCTGCTGGATATTGGAGAAAGGCAGGGAGTTTTTTAAAAAACCCCAAACTATTTCTGCTTCATTAACTATTCTAAAGCCTTTGACTGTGTGGATCATAATAAATTATGGCAAGTTCTTGGTGGTATGGGCATACCAAGCCACCTTGTCTCTCTCCTGAGGAATCTGTATAAGGACCAAGTAGCAACAGTAAGAACTGACCATGGAACAACAGACTGGTTCAAGATTGAGAAAGGCGTACGGCAGAGTTGTATACTCGCACTCAATCTATTCAACTTGTATGCAATGTGTGGGACTTGACGAATGCAGGGCTGGGGTTAAAATTGCTGGTGAAAGGGTTAACAGAACTTAGAAGTGTTCAAAATGCTGAAATGCAAACCTAAAGTGAGGCTTGTCCCTCTCCTCTGGCCTGCAGAAGACCAAAAGCCAAGAGGAGATAATGTATCTAGAAGACACAAGATGCTCTATTGTCAAGTACGCCCAGGGAGTACCCAGGGTGGGTTAACACCCAAAATGCTTATCTGTAACAATAATGTGTGTGTTTACATAGTTTGTAGAAGGTTATCAGTTACTTACTTAGGCGATCCCTCGCTTTCTGAGGATGATTGTCTTCCAATATTCTTGTGGGTCCGTATGTGGCTGTGGAGCCCTATTCTTGCTCTGCATCTTCTTCCACAGTGAGGGCATTGGTTTCCAGGTGGAAGGCGGTCTTGGCCGGGGTTGGCTTGATGCGCCTTCCTCTTGGCACGTTTCTCTCTTTCACCCTCCACTCGTGCCTCCTCAAATTCTGCAGCACTGCTGGTCACAGCTGACCTCCAGCTGGAGCGGTCAAGGGCCAGGGCTTCCCACTTCTCAGTGCCTATGCCAGAGTTTTTAAGGTTGGCTTTGAGCCCATCTTTATATCTCTTTTCCTGTCCTCCAACATTCCGTTTTCCGTTCTTGAGTTCGGAGTAGAGCAGCTGCTTTGGGAGACGGTGGTCGGGCATCCGGACAACGTGGCCGGCCCAGCGGAGTTGGTGGCGGAGGACCATCGCTTTAATGCTGGTGGTCTTTGCTTGAATCGTTCCAGGAGTTGCATGTGATGTCTGTAGACAGTCCACGTCTCACAGGCATAGAGCAGGGTTGGGAGGACAATAGCTTTATAAACAAGCACCTTGGTATCCCTACGGATGTCCCGGTCCTCAAACACTCTCTGCTTCATTCGGAAAAATGCTGTGCTTGCAGAGCTCAGGCGGTGTTGTATTTCGGTGTTGATGTTGACTTTGGTGGAGAGGTGGCTGCCAAGGTAGCGGAAATGATCAACATTTTCTAATGTTACACCATTAAGCTGTATCACTGGCATTGGAGAGGTTATTGGAGAGGGGATGGCTGGTGACTGCTGGAACAGCACCTTGGTTTTTTCAATGTTCAATGACAAGCCGAGCTTCTCGTATGCTTCTGCAAAGGTGTTTAGAGTGGCTTGTAGATCTTCTTCTGAATGCGCACAGACGACGTCATCAGCATACTGGAGTTCTATAACAAATGTTGTTGTAACCTTGGTTTTGGCTTTCAGTCTGCTGAGGTTATCAGTTAGAGACACTGAAGTACCAAAATATGAGAAAAACATGTTTTTGAATGGTTGATCCGATAAGAGAGGTGTGTGCCTATGACACAGCGAAAAGATATGCATATAAGGTGACTGAAAGATCCAAATGTCAGAGACAGCCTTCTCTGAAGACACTGGTCTGTCTTGGCTGTTTCTCCCTGTGTGGCCACACTTGAATAAAAATTTTGCTTCACCTACGAAGACTGCTTGCTTTCTGTCACCAGCCTTGGGGTGCCTAACTAAAAGGGGTACCCTTCACTGGAAGAAACATTAACAACCTTAGATATGCAGATGACACCACTTTGATGGCTGAAAATGAGGAGGAGATGAGGAACCTTCTAATCAAGGTGAAAGAAGAAAGTGTAAAAGCTGGGTTGCAGATAAACAACAAAAAAACCAAGATTATGGCAACAAGAATGACTGACAACTGGGAAATAGAGGGAGAAAATGTGGAGGCAATGCCAGACTTTGTATTTCTCGGTGCCAAGATTACTGCAGATGCAGACTGTGGCCAGGAAATCAGGAGACGCTTACTTCTTGGGAGGAGAGCAATGTCCAATCTTGATAAAATAGTGAAGAGTAGAGACATCACACTGGCAACAAAGATCCGCATAGTTAAAGCAATTGTATTCCCCGTAGTCACCTACAGATGTGAGAGCTGGACCAGAAGGAAGGCTGAGCGAAGGAAGAGAGATGCTTTTGAACTGTTGTGCTGGAGGAAAGTTCTGAGAGTGCCTTGGACTGCAAGAAGATCCAACCAGTCCATACTTCAGGAAATAAAGCCTGACTGCTCATTAGAGGGAAGGAGAGTAGAGGGAAAGGTGAAGTACTTTGGCCACATCATGAGGAGACAGGAAAGCTTGGAGAAGACAATGATGCTGGGGAAAAAGGAAGGAAAAAGGAAGAGGGGCCAACCAAGGTCAAGATGAATGGATGGCATCCTTGAATTTGGAAACAATTTGGAAACAATAAACATTGACAAAATCATGATCTGTCAATTGCAAAAGGCCACCTTACTTGGATCTGCACGCATCATTCAAAAATACATCACAAAATCCTAGACGCTTGGGAAATGTTCAACCTGTGATTTTTTGATACAAAACCCAGCATGTAGATCTTATTTGCTGTGACATACTGTGCTTTTGTGTCAGAATAATAATAATAATAATAATAATAATAATAATAATAATAATCTTTATTTATACCCTGCCCCTAAGGGGACTCGGGGTGGCTAACATGAGGCCAAGCCCAGCAATACAATAAAGCAAATAAAATACATAATACAAATAATATCAAAGAAAATATAACCAATAACACAGTAATGCAATAGTGTAAACACAGAATATAAGATAAAATAATAAAATAGTAAAAATTGAATACAGTGGGCTGGCCCAAATGCAAGGGATAAAATTGTAAAACCCTGGATAAGATAGATGGTGTAACTAATGAGTGATTCAGATGGGACAAATCGATGGGGTTTAATTTCACTAAGGGATTGAGTTAAAATGCATGAAAAGGACATTTTTTATTGAGATGGTCATGGTATAGGGATATTTTGTTCATTCCTCAAAAGCACACCGGAACAGCCAGGTTTTAAGGCTTCTCCTAAAGGCTGCCAAAGTGGGTGCTTGCCTAATCTCTCCAGGTAGTGAATTCCAGAGCTGAGGGGCCACCACAGAGAAGGCTCTCTCCCTCGCCGCCGCAAGTTGCGCTTGCGACAGAGGTGGGAGTGAGAGGAGGGCCTCCCCAGAAGATTGAAGAGATTGTGTAGGTTCATAGAAGGAAATGCGATCACGAAGGTAGGCAGGTCCCAAACTGTTCAGGGCTTTGTAGGTGATAAACTGCACCTTGAATTGGGACCGGAAAATGAACGGCAGCCAATGGAGTCCCTTAAACAGGGGGGGTATACCGCTCCCTCTAATTCGCTTCAGTTAGCGGTCTGGCTGCCGATGGTTTCCCATAGATTGGAAACTGGTGGTAGCTGGGCACAACTGGCTCAACGAGGTGCCATTGGCATTTTCCCCTCTGTGGAATGACCCTTGACTTATCCATGGATAATATCAAAATCCACAATTTTGGCCTCCTAACCTGCCCTCAACGTATACATGAGGTTATCTTATACACAAGTATATATTGTAATTAAAGTTGTTTGATGGAAGACTTCCAGAGAAACCAGGAATCCCCAGGGTAAAGTAGGAAAGGTGCCCCAAATCCTGGGTGGCTTCTGCTTGTCAGAGCAGACAATACTGGACAAAATGAGCTTCATCAGCATAAGGTGGGTTTCTATGTCTCTTTGCTCTCATTGTAGAGAATTATGTTGAGAAAGAGAGCATGGATAAACACCACATTTTATTCCATGGGCAATTCTCTTTACCAACCTGAAACCAATAGATGAAGACAAGGATCAAAGTCTTTAAAGGATCAAATGCTTTTATTTATGATAATTTTGTGTGCACACACACTCACAAATCAAATCAAGCTTTTGTTTCTTTTGAAAAGGTATTACCGAATGGGGAGCGCCAGACAGTTTTGAAGAATGCATATCAAAGCATTCGGCAGAGAAACAAGCAGGTGCTGTATGGATACAAAAGAGGGGTTATAAAGGAGATGAAAACCCCAGGTGCTCTGTGATGCAACTCATTTGAAAGAAGTTACCTGGGCATATCGAGCCCTATCACAGCTGATTGGTTTCCTCTGCACAAAAGAAATTATCCAGAGCTGTGTACTTCTGTAATTTTACCATATAGTCAGTCACTATGTGAGTAGCAAGGATATTATGCACACCTAGAAATATTGTGGAACCAATGCTGGAAATATAGAAAGGCAGGGAACTTAATATTTTGTAATCAGGTTGTTTTGAGGATGCCAAAAGAGCTGAAAATGGGTCATACACTCCTGAAAAAACATGGTGAAGTTTCCCTATGCTAACAGAAAAAACATTTTTGGGAGGAGGTGAAGGTTATAAGACTACTCAAGGGTCCGTTGACAACTTCTAACTCTCAACATTTGCCTATTTTTAGTATAGCCACAGGGAGAGGGTGGTAATAAAATAATAACAATAGTAATAATAATAATAATCCGTGTACAACAGTATCCCATTTATTGTACATGGATGATCTGAAGCTTTACGAAAAATCAGAAACAAAAATCCAGTCATTGACCAACACAGTCAGAATCTTCAGCACTGACATCAGTATGGAGTTCAGCCTAGACAAATGTGTCACAGTAGCATTAAAGAAAGGGAAAATTACTCACGGAGAGGGCATAGAGATGCCAAATGGACAAACCATACAATACAATCAGCCTGAAGCCTATAAATATCTGGGCATACTACAGTTGGACAATATCAAGCATGGGTATGTGAAAAATGTGGTCAGCAAAGAATATACCCAAAGAGTTAGAAAGGTTTTGAAGAAAAAATTAAATGGCGGAAATACGATCAAGGTTCTCAACACCTGGGCCATCCCCGTCATAGATACACTGCTGGGATTGTGAACTGGACACAAGCAGAGCTGGATGATCTGGACAGAAAAACAAGAAAACTAATGACAATCCACTACTCATTACACCCGCTTAGCCAACAGACTTTACCTGCCCAGAAAATCAGAAGGCAGAGAGAGGGCATCTGCAAGTGAAACAGATGGTAGAAGAAGAGAAACATGGACTGGCATATTATGTGAAAGGCAGTCAAGAATCAACATTGAGGGAAGTCAATAGTAGAAAACTGCTTCAAGTGCAAAAGACAAAGAGGGAATACCGTAAAAACACAATCCAGAGCAGAAGAGAAAACTGGAGAATAAAGGCTCTCCATGGACAGTTTCTGGGAAAAATTGAGAGCCAAATTGACAAAGAAAAAACATGGCTGTGGCTCATAAATGGAACTCTGAAAACGGAGACAGAGGGCCTGATTCTGGCAGCCCAAGAACAAGCCATTAGAACCAATGCCATCAAAGCCAGAATTGAAAAGTCAACAACAGATCCCAAATGTAGACTCTACAAGGAAGCAGATGAAACAATAGATCACATCCTCAGCTGCTGCAAGAAGATCGTGCAGACAGACTACAAGCAGAGGCACAACACCGTTGCTCAGATGATGCATTGGAACTTGTGCCCCAAAGACCATCTGCCTGCGACAAAGAACTGGTGGGATCACAAGCCAGAAAAAGTTACAGAGAATGAACATGTCAAGCTACTCTGGGATTTCAGGATTCAGACAGACAGAGTTTTGGAGAACAATGCTCCTGACCTCACGATCGTGTTAATAAACAAAGTATGGATTGTTGATGTTGCAATCCCAGGTGACGAGAAACAACTGGAAAAGCTGAAACTATATGAGGATTTAAAGATTGAACTGCAAAGACTCTGGCACAAGCAAGTAAAGGTGGTCCCAGTGGTGATCAGCACACTGGGTGGAGTGCCTAAAGACCTTGGCCTGCACTTAAACACAATCGGTGCTGACAAGATTACCATCTGCCAGCTGCAAAAGGCCACCTTACTGGGATCTGCACGCATTATTCGCCGATACATCACACAGTCCTAGACACTTGGGAAGTGTCCGACGTGTGATCCAATACAACAACCAGCAGAGTGATCTTGTTTGCTGTGTACTCATCTTGTTGTGTTTCAAATAATAATAATAATAATAATAATAATAATTTGAAACACAACAAGATGCGTCCACAGCAAACAAGATCACTGTGCTGGCTGTTGTATTGGATCACACGTCGGACACTTCCCAAGTGTCTAGGACTGTGTGATGTATCGGCGAATAATGTGTGCAGATCTGAGTAGGGTGGCCTTTTGCAGCTGGCAGATGGTAATCTTGTCAGCACCGATTTTAAGACTTGAAACTTTGTAATTTAAATAGAAATTTGATTTAAATAAATCTATATAAAATATAGAATGCACCATATAATTTAAATTATTTTGTGTTATTAAGTACTCTTCATGATTCACAAAAAAAGTTTCACCCCCCCCCCCACACACATACACTCTCTCACACACATACATTTTGTTGATGTTGGTTCACATGTGGCCCTATGGTGCCTTGTGGGCAAGGCACACAAGAACAAACAAAAGAAGTTCCCTTCTTGCAAATAAACAGGACTCTTTTATCAAGGAAGGGCTCATTTTTCTCCCATTGCCTGCAATTTGAGAAAGTGCTACCTGACTCAGGGGTTATAGATTGACAGAGCTGTGTTGTATTAAAGAACTAATAAATACAGCCCCTCGGGGAGGAGGGCAACTATTATTAAAGTACGAGCGCTGAGCTGGGATCCACACCCACCCACCTTCCTGCTTGACTTTGTGCACTGAACCTGCCAAGTCTGATTACTTCGACTCTTCTGAACCTCCTGGGAGTCTCAATCAGGAGACGTCTGGTTGTCGAGTAATCCCTATTCAATGGAGCATTTGACTAGTAATTGGCCTGCTATTCTGCATAAGGATATCAGTTTGAAATATATAAGTCTACATCCTCACAGGATGTGTATAAACACATCACGTTCTCAAACAGATCTATGTATGCATTGCTTTCACAGAAGGACCAGGCTATCCATGGTTCAAATGGTGTAGTTGTATGGGTTTTTACACCCAGGGAAGGTTGTGTATTTCATGATCACAAAGCATCAGACTTGCTGAAGCTTAAGCTGGCATGAGAGGCCAAACAGGGCCCTGTATATTCTAGTTTATGAACTACTAACCACCCCCTGCCATGCGTTGCTGTGGCCCACTCTGTGTATGTGTTTTGTGTGTGTATGTGTGTGTGTGTATATATATATTTGTGTATATGTGTATTTATGTGGTTATGCACATATGTTGTAATGTATTATTTTATTTTATGTTTTGGCTTTTAAAGTCTTGTTGGCCTGATAGGTGTATTGTGTCCAAATATGGTGTAAATTGATTCAGCGGTTGTTGAGTTATGTTAATCCCACAAATGAACATTATATTTTTATTTATATAAATACTAGCCTTCCCCTGCCACACATTGCTGTGGCCCACATGGGGGTTCTGTGTAGGAGGTTTGGCTGAATTCTATAATTGGTGGGGTTCAGAATGCTCTGTGATTGTAGGTGAACTATAAATCCCAGCAGCTAAAACTTCCCAATGCCAAGATTCTATTCTCCCCAAACTCCACCAGTGTTCACATTTGGGCATACTGAATATTCATGTAGAGTTTGGTCCAGATCCATCATTGTTTGAGTCCACAGTGATCTCTGGATGTAGGTGAACTGCAACTCCAATACCAAAGGACACTGCTCTCCAAACCCTTCCAGTATTTTCTGTTGGTCATAGGAGAACTGTGTGCCAAGTTTGGTTCAATTCTATCATTGGTGGAGTTCAGAATGCTCTTTGATTGTAGGTGAACTATAAATCCCAGCAACTACAACTCCCAAATGACAAAATGAATTTTTTTTGAGTGAAGGACATACATTGGGTTGTTAGGTGTCTTGTGTCCACATTTGGTGTCAATCCGTCCAGTGGTTTTTGAGTTATGTCAATCCCACAAATGAACATTACATTTTTATTTATATAGAAGAAGAAAGTGGAACAGAAGTAAATAGGAGTACAGTGTCCACTCGTAGTTTCACTCTATTCTGCTTTGGTCAAACCCCACCTGGAATATTGTGTCTAGTACTGGCACCACAATTCAAGAAGAATATGGACAAGATGGAAGAAGTCTAGAAGGGCAACCGAAATAGTCAGAGGTTTGGAAACTGTAAATTCCTATGAGGAACAGCTGAGGGAAATGGGTCTGTTTAGCTTGAAGAAAAGAGGGCTGAGAGTAGCGGATAGGATAGCTAAGCATGTGCACTATTCCATTTCACAATACGGGATTCGGGGGAATTTAGCAATCCAACAGCTGGACCGCTGAAAATGGATCCAAAGGCTTACAAAAAAGGCCTGAAACTTGGGCAGCTTGCAGTCACAAATGCGTCCTCTAAATGTGGCCATTTTTGACCCAATAGCCATAAAAATGATGGAAAGAGGAGCTTTGCAAGCAAGTTCCCTCTTTGTCATCAATGGTCCAGATCTTCCCAGAACATAAATGGAACTTCTGGTGGCTGGATCATGGAACAGTATTTTCCTCCTCCCAATTTCGGAAATTTCATGATAAATGTAATGGGGGGGGGGGGTACCAAAAACGGGAGTGAAAATGGCACTTTTTGGTGTCTTGCACACTCCTAATGATAGCCCATGTTTGAATATTTGAAAGGCGGTCATGTTGAAGAGGGGTCAGAACTTGTTTTCTGCTGCTCTGGACACAATGGAGCCATGGATTCAAATTGCAGGAAAAAGATTTCACCTAAACATTAGGAAGAACTTTCTGACAGTAAGAGCTGTTTGGCAGCGGAATATGCGGCCTTGGAGTCAAGTGGAGTCTCCTTCTCTGGTGTTCCGTCTTCCAGGAGCTTGGTTTTGCATGGCCCTTTAGTTGCTTGAAATAACATCCTTTTGTATTTCCCAAGGTTGCTACAGCCTTAGCAGCACCTTAATAATCAAACATTAAGAGAAGCTGGAAGCCAGCCTGCAAGCCTTTTGCAGCTATTGGCTTAAAAAAGTATCCTTTTGGTTTAGAGACCGCCCTTTTTCCTGGGGATGAGATCTCCATTTTTGGGAAAGCCCTCCTGCTTTCTTTAGTATAGAAAAAGCCTCAGATGTGCTGGTGGCCAAGCTAGGCAGCTCGGACAAGCCATTGTGAGTATGATTGAGACTGAGGGTTGAGGTTAAGGTTAAAGTCACCCTCTCGCCTTAGAAACGAAGATAGAGAAAGACCTGCTCTTTCTAAAGGACAGTCGCTCAGTGCTGGGGCAGAGAATATCTTCGGATTTCTCTGCCATTGAGAAAGGCTCAATTACTTCATCTCCAAAACTAATCTTGAGCTTAGATAGGGGAAGACCTGCTCTTTCTGAAAGATAACAGCTCAGGGTTAGGGTAAAAGATCCCAGGATTTTTCTACTGTTGGGGAAAAGTTAACTCGGAAACTGAAAGAAAAAAAAGGAAAGAAAGAACATCTATATGGTTTAATGTATTGTCGAAGGCTTTCATGGCCGGAATCACTGGGTTGTTATAGGTTTTTCCGGGCTATATGGCCATGTTCTGGAGGCATTTTCTCCTGACGTTTTGCCTGCATCTATGGCAAGCATCCTCAGAGGTAGTGAGGTCTGGTAGAACAAAATCTGGCTACCAGTATTAAAGGACTCAAAAATCACAACAGCAAAACAACAGAGGGGAAACAAACAGGCACATAAAATCACTCTCAACAAGGGTTTCCCCCCCGGGCACTTCCAAGCCATTGAATGCTAATCAAGGTGATCAGCTGAAACATTCACACCTAGCCCCAGCAGACAAAAGTCCTTTGTCTCACCCTGGTCATTCCACAGATATATAAACCCATTTTTCCTACTTCCAACAGACCTCACTACCTCTGAGGATGCTTGCCATAGATGCAGGCGAAACGTCAGGAGAAAAGTTGCCTCCAGAACATGGCCATATAGCCCAGAAAAACCTACAACAACCCATCTTATATGGTTTCCCAAATTGACTGTGTTTGTAACTTCATCAAGCTGTGCCAAGTCTGTCAAGGACTTTGAAAAATAAATGTTCTGTTGATGTTCAAATCTGGACTGGCCTCAGTTACTGAGAATTTTGAGCTTCTGAGAAAGGCACCCGCGGTTCGCCCAGATAAAGAGAGAAGCACATCTTAGTTTTAACTTTATAGTGTCTGGGTGTGATGGCACATCTGGAGATTTTTAAACAAACACTGGATGGTCATTTGTTGGGAAGGCTAGGATTGTGTTTTCTTGCATGGCAGAATGGGGTTGGATTAGATGGCCCTTGAGGTCTTTTCCAACTCTATGATTCTAATAAGCCATCCTTGGAAGATCTGACGGCGTTCTGTCGGCAAAGGGCGACTAATGCAAGCCAATTGCTTAACATTAAAAAAATAGTTTGTGGGATGTTAGTTTTCAGAGCAAACTTTGCCCTTTTGATATTTCACAAACATAAAAACATTGAAGGCAGTTCGGAAAGAACAAAATCATAACACTTCAACAATTGTGCCATTAAAAAACCCCGTGGCCTTATTCTGAAAAGACAATCCCAGTGTAGACCAAGATTATTCTCCGTATCTCTCTCTCTTTTAAAAAAAGCCTCTCATATTTTTTTCATACACATGTAAGGCTTTGAATGGCATTTGCAAATTGGATTGTTTTGCAATTGAGAAGATGGTGGGGAACGAAAGTGCACAAGAAAATGGGAGCACGGCTACTTACATCATCACAACTATATTTTTTAAGAAGTCAAGGAATTGAAGCTGTTGGGCAAGTGGGCTTATTACAAAACACTCTTCTCATAAATGTATAGCAGAGTAACTTCTTAGCAGCAGCACGGCCCAGCACCAGTAGCCCAAAGTGATAAAAAGGACAAAAAAATACACGGTCCAATGTTATATCTTCCTTAGGAGGAATTTCTTTATAGCAAAATAATATGGTTGCATTATTTACAAGAACAAGGTTTCCATAACACAAATAAAGTTCTTTATACTTCCTTCTTTGCTTCCATGCTGGTCTTTTTTCTCATGCAGATAAACAACTTCGCTCTCACCAGGCCCGTAGCCAGGATTTTGTTTCGGGGGGGGGGGGGGATTTTTTTCAGGGGGGGTGAGGGGGGGGGGGTGAGGTTTTTTTGGGGGGGGGGGGGGCTGAGTCTGAGTGAAAGAGGGTCTGCCCTAGCAAACCTTTTGTATCATTACCCCAGTACCCCCATGCATATGGGATATATTGAGTATGGTGATCAGATCATGATATGAATAAACATAACAGTTTAAATAATGCACCAGTAAGGCCTTTTCGCGAACCACCATGAGAATTTGGGGGGGGGGGGGGGCTGAAGCCCCTCAAGCCCCCCCCCCCCCCCGGCTACATGCCTGGCTCTCACAGAGCTTCCTTTAATCTGAGCTTACACAGCAGCCTTCACACTGGAGCTTTACACGCGAGGCCTTCAACCTCTCTCACCGAAGCCTTCGCACAACAGGTCTTCTCACACCAGGCCTTTCACACACTGAGGTGTACTAACACTGAGGCCTACAAACACACTGAGGCATCTCTCACTGAGGTTTACCTCACACCAAGGCCTACTAAGCTACAGGCCTTTTCTCCCACTGAGGCATTCTCTCACACAGAGATGCATCTCTCATACTGAGAGCTCTCTCACACACTGTGGTTTACTAACATTGAGGACTACTAACACACTGAGGCCTCTCTCACTGAAGTTTACCTCACACTGAGGTCTACTAAGCTACAGGCCTTTTCTCCCACTGAGGCATTCTCTCACACAGAGAAGCTTCTCTCACACTGAGAGCTCTCTCACAAACTGAAGCCTACTAACACTGAGGCCCACTAACACACTGAGGCCTCTCTCACTGAGGTTTACCTCACACTGAGGCCTACAAAGCTACAGTCCCTTTCTCCCACTGAGGCATTCTCTCACACAGAGATGCTTCTTTCACACTGAGAACGCTCTCAGACTGAGGTGTTACTAAGCAACAGGCCCACCTTCTTATATTGAACCGCAGCTTTTGCTGAGTCACTGCATCCATTGTGCTTGACTCACATTTTGTAATTAAAAATACCTAATTAATTTTTTAATATTTCTGACAGATGCTTAAGACAGAAATGTTTTAAACCAATTAATAACAATATTCCAGTTTTGCCCAAAGAGAAACGTGAACATTCCAATTTGGACAGAAATTTTTAATAAATCAAAGATTCCACCTGAGAGACATGTCTAGATTTATCAAGATTCTCTGGGGTTTCCTTTACTTTTTTTCTGATGTTTTGTTTGTTTAGAAACTTTCCTTTGGGTCAAATTGGGCAGCCAAATCTTATTCTGAAAGCCACTCAAGTAATTCACTATCTATATAAATAAAAATGCAATATTCGTTTGTGGGATTAACTTAACTCAAAAACCACTGGGTGAATTGACACCAAATTTGGACACAATACACCTATCAGGCGAATGAGTGATCGTCACTCATAAAAACACTGAAAAATACAACAGAAGAGACTTATGAAGCCAAAAAATAAAAATACATTACAACCCATGTGCAAAAACTACACATATTATACACATATACACAAATATATACACAAACAGGAAGCTCCCAGTGGCGCAGTGGGTTAAACCGCTGAGCTGCTGAGCTTGTTGACTGAAAAGTCACAGATTCAAATCTGGGGAGTGGCATGAGCTTCCTCTGTCAGCTCCAGCTTCTGCCAACCTAGCAGTCCAAAAATATGCAAATGTGAGTAGATCAATAGGTACCACTCCAGCGGGAAGGTAACGGCACTCCATGCAATCATGCTGGCCACATGACCTTGGAGGTGTGTACGGACAATGGCAGCTCTTTGGCTTAAAAATGGAGATGAGCACCAACTTCCAGAATCAGAAATGACTGGACTTAATGTCAGGGGACAACCTTTACATTTACCTATATATACACACACATATACACACACAAAACACATATACACGGACTGGGCCACAGCAACACATGGCAGGGGACGGCTAGTATCTCATAAAAATGTATGTTTTTCTCTTTCATGCACACTTCGGCAATTGAGCCATCCATTTTAATAAAAGAACAAATTAGTAGGACGATGATTGTTATTAATACAAGTTGCTCTGATAATGGCAAATCTTATTTTGCAGAGGGATACATTTGTCTACCTTATCTGAGCAATCATACTATCAATTTGGTCTGCATTGGAGGAAACGAGTACTTTAAAGAGGGGACTTAATTGATTGAGATTAGAGGGATGAGAACAGCTGTGGAATGACAACTCTGAATTAGTTTAGGGGAACAGAGAAAATCAACGCAAACGTTGAAGTGAGAGGGATAATGATTTGGGACTGAGGATATGATTCTTGCTTCTAAAGAGATGGGCGAAAACTAACAAAATGAAGTTCAACAGTATCAAATGCAAGATACTCCACTTTGGCAGGAAAAACGAAATGCAAAGATACAGAATGGAGGACAATGCCTGGCTCGAGAGCAGTACGTGTGAAAAAGATCTTGGAGTCCTCATGGACAACAAGTTAAACATGAGCCTACAATGTGATATGGCGGCAAAAAAGCCAATGGGATTTTGGCCTGCATCAATAGGAACATAGTGTCTAGATCTAGGGAAGTCATGCTACCCCTCTATTCCGCTTTGGTTAGACCACACCTGGAATATTGTGTCTAATTCTGGGCACCGCAATTGAAGAGAGATATTGACAAGCTGGAATGTGTCCAGAGGAGGGCAACTAAAATGATCGAGGGTCTGGAGAACAAGCCCTATGAGGAGCGGCTTAAGGAGCTGGCATGTTTAGCCTGAAGAAGAGAAGGATGAGAGGAAATATGATAGCCATGTATAAATATGTGAGAGGAAGCCACAGGGAGGAGGGAGCAAGCTTGTTTTCTGCTTCTCTGGAGACTAGGACACGAAACAATGGCTTCAAACTACAAGAAAGAAGATTCCATCTGAACATTAGGAAGAACTTCCAGACTGTGAGAGCCATTCAGCAGTGGAACTCTCTGCCCCGGAGTGTGGTGGAGGCTCCTTCTTTGGAAGCTTTTAAACAGAGGCTGGATGGCCATCTGTTAGGGATGATTTGAATACAATATTCCTGCTTCTTGGCAGAATGGGGTTGGACTGGATGGCCCATGAGGTCTCTTCCAACTCTATGATTCTATGATTCTATCAAAACAGGCATGGGCAAACTTTGGCCCTCCAGGTGTTTTGGACCTCAACTCCCACTATTCCTTAGAGCCTCATGCTTAAGTGGCTGAGGGGGGAAAGTAAGGGGACTGAGGCTGTTAGGAATGGTGGAACTTGAAGTCCAAAACACCCGGAGAGCCAAAGTCTGTTGTGCAGAGTGTGTTTTAGCCAAGTCCCATGCAAAAGACACACAGGCAAGAGGAAAAAGGAACAGAAAAAAAAACTTTACTCTTATCAGCAGAGGAATAAACTTGCAGTGTTGCATACAAAATCAAACTGAGCAAAAAACTTGCATAGTCCTTGTAAGTAACACAGAATAAGGCTTCTTCATCTTCATTCAAATGAGAGAGCAAAACATAAACCTTGAGTAAATAGCTATTCCACCATAGTAAAGAGCATCGCTGTTAGCAGCATTACAGCATATTGCTTCTCTTCCTCCGAGTAGTGTATTGCTTCTCCTAACTGTATTCTAAAATCCATACAGTTATAACCCACCGGATGTGGTCCAAACATGCTAGCTGACCTACATTACCAGCTGCACATAATAATTGGCATCACAAGGTTTTTCTTTAACACACACTTGATCCTGCTACAACTTACTGTAACAAAGTCTGCCCATGCCTGTTCTAAAATATTTCCACTCTGTTTTTATTAGGTATCTATCAGACAAGATTTGTGTCTCTCCTGCAAAGTGAATGATGGGCGACCTTATCCTTTGAATTGCTATGCCGTAAGACTAGACCATATCTTTAGGACTTTATCACATCAGCCTGTTGCCTTGTTACAATTGAGTTATTGAGGCAAATGGAAACAAACCGTCATTGGAACAATCTCTTTCCTATCTCTGCACAATTGCGTGATGCTGGCACTTTTCAAGGTGAATTCCTGTGATCGGTTTTCCACACATACTCATGTTTTTCCTGCCAAATGATTGCATTGGGTTTGAGTCCTTGTTGTATTCAGCCATTTTGATGTTTCTGCTACTTTTCCCACCTGACCGTCAACTTTAAAACAATATGGCAGGTACAACAATATTCCTCTCTACATTGAAAAGTGCTGTTCCAAGGAAGTTGGCTGCCATGTTCAATTTTATCACAATGTCTCATAGTATTCTTGTTTGGGCCTTTCTTTCCATTGTGATAAATTCAACAGAGCCAACAGCTTCCTAGGCACAGTTATAACCAGAATACCACAGATCCCAGAATTCTCAGTTATCATTGGTAGAGTTACCCAGTAGGCTTGTGCATTTCGATTGAACCTCGATCTGTTTCTGCTGGCTGGATTCTGATAGACTCGCATATCTGTTTTTGCATGTCTACCGAAAATAGGCGGGTAGCCTGATAAACGTTTTTGGTCTGCAGCCAAAAAATGCGGTTAGATCTGGCGCATTGGAGGAAAAGAGTGAAGAGAGTGGGGGCCAGGGGACAGTTTCACCTTGTCTCCTGTGCTATTCTAATAATATAATATAATGTAATATAATATAATATATTGTATATACATATATTATAATATTATAATGTAATGTAATGGGGAAAATGGAAGGAAAAAGGAAGAGGGGCCGACCAAGGGAAAGATGGATGGGTGGCATCCTTGAAGTGACTGGATTGACCTTGAAGGAGCTGGGGGTGGTGACAGCCAACAGGGAGCTCTGGCGTGGGCTGGTCCATGAGGTCACAAAGAGTCGGAAACGACTGAACGAATGAACGACAACAATGCAATATAATACTACTAATAATATATTATAATTATATATTTATTAGAGAGATGATTGGCCAAAACTAACAAAAGGAAGTTCAACAGTGACAAATTCAAGATACTCCACTTTGGCAGAAAAAATGAAATGCAAAGATAGAGAATGAGGGACAATGCCTGGCTCGAGAGCAGTACGTGTGAAAAAGATCTTGGAGTCCTCATGGACAGCAAGTTAAACATGAGCCAACAATGGGATGTAGTGGCAAAAAAAGCCAATGGGATTTTGGCCTGCATTAATAGGAGTCTAGTGTCTAGATCCAGGGAAGTCATGCTACCCCTCTTTTCAGACTTGGTTAGACGACACCTGGAATATTGTGTCCAATTCTGGGTGCCACAATTGAAGAGAGATATTGACAAGCCGGAATGTGTCCAGAGGAGGGCAACTAAAATGATCAAGGGTCTGGAAAACAAGCCCTATGAGGAGTGGCTTAAAGAGCTGGGCATGTTTAGCCTGAAGAAGAGAAGGCTGAGAGGAGATATGATACCCATGTATAAATATGTGAGAGGAAGTCATAGGGAGGAGGGAGCAAGCTTGTTTTCTGCTGCCCTGGAGACTAGGACACGGAACAATGACTTCAAACTACAAGAAAGGAGATTCCATCTGACTGTGAGAGCTGTTCAGCAGTGAAACTCTCTGCTGAACAGAGAGTGTGGTGGAGGCTCCTTTTTTGGAGGCTTTTAAACAGAGGCTGGATGGCCATCTGTCAGGGATGCTTTGAATCCAATTTTCTGCTTCTTGGCGGGTTGGACTGGATGGCCCATGAGGTCTCTTCCAACTCTATGTTTCTATGATGCATCTCCAGTTTTCCATCTGGCAACCCTGATTATCACCCATTAACCATGCCAGTTGGGGGATGCTGAGATTTGTAGTGAGCACAATGAGCACTGTTTCCCAGCTCTGAATGTAACATCTAGGTTCTGCAAATGCAGATTCCAGCTGTTTAAGGGAAGCATGACTGACTGAAAATGTCCTATCTCCCTCAAAGTTTCCTGATCACATTTCTTCAAAGCTTTGAAACTTTCCTCTCCCTCCGGAGGACCATCTGAAAACGATCCGCCACCTTGCTAATTAGGCCATTACTCATGCGATGCCATTTCCCCAGCATGGTCACGTTGGCATCCACCGCATTCGCTCGGCTCTCTCACATTTCCCCAAATGCTGCCTCGGCATGATTTGTAAGGCTATTATGCAATAATAAGCGATCTGTTTCCATAAATATGTCATCAACAGTGCCACTAGGTGGAGTGTCAGCAGAGTCAAGTCAAAGTGACAACATTACAAGGATCAAAATAGCTATAAAGCAATTGAGCCGCTATCTTACGCTCCCATGAGCCAGTATTTTGTAGTGTTTGAGAGTTGGATCAGGGTCCTTGAGGGCCCAATTTGAAATTCTCACTCAGCCATGGATCGTATTGTGCCTATCACACTCTCTCAACCCAAAAAGGAAAACATAATCACACAATAAAACAACATCTATATAAATAAAAATGAAATGTTAGTTCGTGCTACCATCAGAACTCAAAAACCACTGGGGGAATTGACACCAAATTTGGACACAAGACACCTAACAGTCCAATTTATGTCCTCCACTCAACAAAAAATTATTTTGTCATTTGGGAATTGTCGTTGCTGGGATTTATAGTTCACCTACAATCAAAGAGCATTCTGAACTCCACCAATGATGGAATTCAACCAAACATGGCATACAGGACTTCCATGACCAACAGAACACACTGGAAGGGTTTGGTGGGCATTGACCTTGAGTTTGGGAGTTGTAGTTCACCTACATTCAGAGACTACTATGGACTCAAACAATGATGCATCTGGACCAAACTTGGCACGAATATTCCATATGCCCAAATATGAACACAGATGGAGTTTGGGGGAAATAGACCTTGACATTTGGGATTTGTAGTTACTGGGATTTATAGTTCACCTACAATCAAAGAGCATTCTGAACTCCACCAATGATGGAATTCAACCAAACATGGCACACAGGACTTCCATGACCAACAGAACACACTGGAAGGGTTTGGTGGGCATTGACCTTGAGTTTGGGAGTTGTAGTTCACCTACATTCCGAGACTACCATGGACTCAAACAATGATGCATCTGGATGAAACTTGGCACGAATATTCCATATGCCCAAATATGAACACAGATGGAGTTTGGGGGAAATAGACCTTGACATTTGGGATTTGTAGTTACTGGGATTTATAGTTCACCTACAATCAAAGAGCATTCTGAACTCCACCAATGATGGAATTCAACCAAACATGGCATACAGGGCTTCCATGACCAACAGAACACACTGGAAGGGTTTGGTGGGCATTGACCTTGAGTTTGGGAGTTGTAGTTCACCTACATTCCGAGACTACCATGGACTCAAACAATGATGCATCTGGACGAAACTTGGCACGAATATTCCATATGCCCAAATATGAACACAGATGGAGTTTGGGGGAAATAGACCTTGACATTTGGGATTTGTACCTACTGGGATTTATAGTTCACCTACAATCAAAGAGCACTCTGAACTCCACCAATGATGGAATTCAACCAAACATGGCATACAGGGCTTCCATGACCAACAGAACACACTGGAAGGGTTTGGTGGGCATTGACCTTGAGTTTGGGAGTTTTAGTTCACCTACATCCAGAGAGCACTGTGGACTCAAACAATGATGGATCTGGACCAAACTTGACACAAATATTCCATATGCCCAAATATGAACACATATAGGAGGAAATAGACCTTGACATTGGGATTTGTAGTTATTGGGATTTATAGTTCACTACAATTAAAGAGCATTCTGAAACCCACAAATGACAGAAATGGGGCAAACTTCCCACACAGGACCCCCATGATCAACAGAAAATACTTAAGGCCATCCAGTCCAACTTCCTTCACCAGGGCGGTAATCAAAGCCCTCCTGACAAAGAGCCATCCAGCCAGAGATATTGATAAATATGATTCACACACACACATAGTATCATAGATTTGGAAGGGACCCTTAAAGAAGGACAATGATATGTTGCATGTTCCAGAGTAGGCAAACCAGACACTCTCCACATCAACACTGGCAAAGAAACAGCAAGAAATACTGTTTACCCACAAGCAGAAAGACATTACATATATTATAAACCAACACTTTCCAATTGCTTTATTTTCCAGATCACTAAACTGGGCCACAGCAACACATGACAGGGGATGGCTAGTACATAATAAATAGTTATAAAATACATATATATAAAAACAATTCGCCAAGTTAAAACATCTTCAAACTCAATCCAAAATTGCGGTCCAATAAAATCTTTGTCTTTACTGATACAATCCCTCGAATCTACGAATGCCTGGTTCCATAACAACATTTCAGTTGTTTCCTGAAGGTCAGGAGGGAGGGGGCAGCCCTAACCTTATTGGGGAGTGTTCCACAGCTGGGGAGCCACCACAGAGAAGGCCTGTTTCTCATCCCCAGCAAACACAACTGCAAAGGCAGTGGAACCAAGAGCAGGGCCTCTCCAGAAGATCTTAAAGTCCTTGATGTTTTGTAGGGGAAGATACATTTGGACAGGTAAACTGGGTCAGAGCTGTTTAGTGCTGCTCAACTGCTCACTGGAGGGAAGGATATTAGAGGCAAAGATGAAGTACTTAAGGCTCAAAATGAGAAGACAGGAAAGCTTGGAGAAGATAATGATGCTGGAGAAAATGGAAGGGAAAAGGAAGAGGGGCTGAGGTGGATGGATGGTATCCTTGAAGTGACTGGCTTGACTTTAAAGGAGCTGGGGTGGCAATGGCCAACAGGGAGCTCTGGCGTGGGCTGGTCCAGGAGGTCACGAAGAGTTGGAAGCGACTGAACGAATAAACAACAACCAAAATGGTGTCATCGTCTTTTACCGGTTGTGATGAGGACCTATTTAATTATTTTTTATTTATTTACAGTATTTATATTCCGCCCTTCTCACCCCTCAGGGGACTCAGGGCGGATTACAATGTACATATACATGGCAAACATTCAATGCCATAGGCCCACAACATATATAGACAGACACTCAGAGGCTATTTAACATTCCAGCTTCTGGCCACCAGGGGAGCTGTCGCTTTCTCATTCTTTTGCATACTTCCTGGAGATTTTTATGGCCTCGTAAATCAGTTAAATTAGCCTCCGCACAAAGTAGTACCTAAATTTCCTACTTGACAGATGCAACTGTCTTTCAGGCTGCAAAGGTCGACAACAAGCTACACAATTTTGATGGAGAGCTCACTCTGACCCAGGCTAGCTTCGAACTCATGACGTTTTGGTCAGTAGTGGTCTTAACGCAGCTGGCTAGGGAAAGGACAGCCATACATGTTATTTAGCCACAAATGCAAGAGATAACGAGAAAAAGAAATGCACACCTGACCAAGAAATAGGCTCTGAAGAGGCCCTTGTAATGTGCATGAGTCTTCCAGACACTGAATTTGTTTTCTAACTCTTAAAAAGCAATGAAAGGAGGAACTCCTTGAAGCCTGGAGTGTTTACACACAACCAACAGACACTGATGTCATTTGATCAGTTAAGCCCTAAACATGCGCACTCTTCAATGATCTCTTCTCACTGTTGACAGATTTCGTTCTACTTAGCGATCAAGTATTAAGTGCCCAGTAATAGACCTGCTTTGTTCTCGATAGTAGTCTTATGTGTGAAGGAAAAGGCTGATATAAATCATCTCTCTTTCCCTCTCTCTTTCAGCATAAGCTTCCTGAACCAAGGGCACAGCCTGCCTAGCCACTGAGCTGTATGATAAAGCCAACAGCAGAGAAGGAAATGAAAACCCCAGGAGTGGCAGATGATGTGGGAAGGGAGCATGGGCATTGCACTCAGCAGGCTAAGGTCCGCTCCCCAGGCGGATGAAGATCGCTTAAGTATGATTGTCTCAACCATGTGGCAGTTAAATCCAATATCTGCGGGACCATCTGTTCAGGAGCATGATCTCATGGAAGCATGTGCCCAGCATTACATCAGCGGTCTTCCAGTTCATTGCGTTTTCTCAGGCTGGATGGTCGGGGTTTGTTTGCATCATTCTCTCCGAATTATACAGAGTTGGCAAAGAGTCCAAGGACCACTTGATCTAAAGCCTTGTCAGTACTTACTTACTTAGGCGATCCCTCGTTGGACGAGTATGATGGTCTTCCAATATTCTTGTGGGTTCGTAGGTGGCTGTGGAGCCCTATTCTTGACCCGCATCTTCTCCCACAGTGAAGGCACTGGTTTCCAGGTGGAAGGCTGTCCTGGTCGGGGTTGGCTTGACGCGCCTTCCTTCTGGCACATTTCTCTCTTTCACACTCCACTCGTGCCTCCTAGAAATCTGCAGCCTTGTCAGTGATGTCCAGATGTAAATGTTCTGAATGAGTGGTGGATCTTAACATGTGGACATAACTTGAACCATAATCTCATACAAGCTTCCTTAAACATCCTGAGAGATGCCCACCCAACCTCTAATTGAAACTTCAAACCTCCTCTTTGGGTAGGTGTCACCATAAGAAAGCTCTTCCTAACACTTACCCCTTCTTGTAATTTGAATTCAGTGTTTCGGGTCCTGTACTTTGGTGCTGTAGAAAGCAAGCTTCAGACACCAATTTATCATATCTCCTGTCATTCTTCACCCTCCACCCCACCCAAACATTCCCAACTCCGGGCTTGGCTTTACTGACTTAATTAGATGATCCCTCATTGTCCGAGTAGGATAGTCTTCCAGGATTAGTGTGCTTGCGGTGGGTCTGTAGGTGACTGTGCGGCCCTATTCTTGATCTGCATCTTCTCCCGCAGTGAGGGCATTGGTGACAAGATGGAAGGCTGTTCCGGTCCGGGCTGGGCTTTAGCACAGCAGGTTAGTCACTAACTGCAATAAATCTTGCCAATCGAAAGGTTGGCAGTTCAAAGCTCAGGTCAGGGGTGAGCACCCGACCTTCAGCCGAGCTCACGGGCCCATGTACCAGATTGAAAACAGCTGTGAGTAGATAACATGGGGAGGTATTTTAATGGCACCATAAGGAAACACCAGAAAAATGCTGGAGATTTGATCAAAAGGAGGACGTTTGTGAACAGAGCTCATCAGCATGGTGGATGGAGCAACAGCACCCCCCTCCTCCTGTGGCCGGAATCCAGCACAACCTCCAAGATGCTGAAGTTGAGAAAAGCCTAGATACCTCTATCTATGTACTGTATCTTTCCTGTTAGTGTATAATGGCATTGAAAGTTTGCCGTATATGTGTTCTGTGATCTGTCCCGAGTTCCCTTCAGGATGAGAAGGGCGGAATAGAAATACTGTAAATAAATAAACAAACTCCCCCATTCATTCTTCATAAGACTTGCATTCTTCAATGCCTTTGTCCCATTCTTCGAGTCCAAGTGCTGATGTACTGCAACTCCTAGCAGGTCTTGTAAGCCTTGCTAAAGGTGAAACATGCCGGGAGTTGCAATCTGAAAAGATCCAAAAGGCATCATTCTATGTGCAAGTTGGCTGATGGTCAATTAAATGATTTGCCAAGGTAGTCTATCACCCTTCAGGGTAGTCAGTTTCACTTTACAAATGGCCTTGCCATTAGGAGGTTCTTTCTAATGTTTAATCAGAAGTTTGTCTGAATGTTTCAAGCTCTATCCAAGGACCTTGGCTGATTTTACGGAAGTTAATTCATGCAGCTGTGGACATGTCTACATATGAACCAAGATCGCAGTGCCCAAACACATGCCAAAGGCACTGCAGACTAATATAACCAGAGAAGTTAGATGTAACAGGGCATTTGATGAAACAGTCTGGACACCAAATATTATTTGAGAACATAGAAATGCTGGACCTCTCTGACAACCATTGTGTCAGACTACACAGAGAAGCCATTGAAATCCACAAGCATGTGGACAATTTCAACAGAAAGGAGGAAACTATGAAAATGGGCAAAATCTGGCTACCAGTATTTAAAAACACCAGAATCAAGACAGTAAATAAAAACATTATTCAGAAACAAGGGGATTACAGATAGCAAACAACCAAATGCCAGTTAACACCCCGCAAACAGAGAATGCTTCCAGGCACAACAGCCAGGTTACCTCTATGCAGATACCCTCACTGATTGACTTTGCAGCTGCAAGGCTATTCAATGCTATCCAAGCTTGCTAATTGCAACATACACACCTGTTTCAAACAGACAAGGATTCTTTTTCCCAACCTGGATATTCCACAGATAGATAGATAGATAGATAGATAGATAGATAGATAGATGATAGATAGATAGATAGACACACACACTTGTGTCATTCCCAGCAGACCTCTGAACAAACATCTGAGGATGCTTGCCACAGATGCAGGTGAAATGTCAGGAGAGAATGCTACTGGAACATGGCCACACAGCTCGAAAAACTCATAGCAACCCAATCGTTCAGCACCTTGGATAGATGCTTGCAACTGAGTAATTCATTCATTACCTCATTGAAATGGAAGCCACTGCTAAAACTAATAAAGAAGTCACGGGTAAAAGCTTTAGCTCAGTGCACACCCCACCCCCTCTCAAAACACACATCTTCCAGTGCATTTTGGTGCAATTCTATAACTAAGCACTGTACTTCTGTGTTCAGAGAAGTGCAAAATGTGATTGCTAGCTGCAATAATTTGAGAGGTGAAAATCAGGTCAGTTTGTATACGAAATCATAGAAATAAAAGTCTTTATGAATCTTTACTCCAGCATACAAAATCATGTATGGACACACACAAGTATATGTATCTCAGTAAAGCACACTCACTTCATTTTGAAAGACAGCACTCAGAATCCTTCAGTGCATTCAGATTGCCTAAGTAAATAAGTAAGTAAGTAAGTAAGTAAGTAAGTAAGGCATCCGGTAGACTCCTGCAGAGGTTGGAGGATCCCTCTTGCCCTTTGCTAAACGTAGCATTTGCTAGATTTTCTTAGTGAGTCTCTAGTTTGTAGGTTGTCTTTCTTCATCAGTAGGAACACAACTTACAAGAGTAGATGGACTGAATCAGGTGTTTAATGGTAGGTAAGCTGATAGGGCAAATTCAATTAATTCAATGGATTTACTCTAATTGAGAATAATAATAGAATGTAGGTCCAGGAAAGCTGCATTTCATTCCACAGAGTTTCTTAAATGTAAGATTGGATTTCAGATTTTCTTTCTTTCTTTCTTTTAAAAATACCACTTTCATGATTATGAAACACCTTTATGCCTTGAAAGTATTGAATTGTGGGCCGCAGAGTGGAGAGAGGTTTGAATGCAAACTCTTATGTCAGGTTGAAGGGAGAGATCTGATAACAATTCTTTCTCCAGCCGAAAAGACTTTCGAACTCAAAGAGAACAAGTCTTCACAAAAGCAGGCTCCTCCTGTAATAATAGCTTCGAGTAGGTTTTCTGCTCACAGACAATAATGACTCCCTCTTATGTGGTAATGATCCCACACACGCAAACTATTAAATCCATACGGTACTTGTGGCACACACTTTAAGAAAACCATAACTCTGGAAGTTGTATAAAATACTGATTCTTGGACTAAACTTTATCTACCCCGATCAGGGCTGTGAGTTTGTTGGACTAAAAGCTGTGCTGGGACTTGGTAGATCCTTTGGCTAAAGTTGTCGGTTTGTTGTCGAAGGCTTTCATGGCCGAAATCACTGGATTGCTGTAAGTTTTTTGGGCTGTATGGCCATGTTCCAGAAGCGTTCTCTCCCAACATTTCACCTGCACCCCATTTTCCTAGTTTCCAACAGACCTCTCAACCTATGATGATGCCTGTTATAGATGCAGGCGAAACATCAGGAGAGAATGCTTCTGGAACATGGCCATACAGCCCGAAAAACCTACAACAACACAGTGATGTTGGTTTGCCTTCCTGCCCAATTTCATTCCAGTATCATGTTTCATATGGGAAATATAGTAGAGGGATGATACTTCAACCCCACAATTTCAGTTGCTGCAAACTGTGTGAACCCACCAAAAAGTCCTTGCAATTTGGACAGGTCCTATGAGAGTTATCCATAAAGTAAGGTTTCAAGGCATGTAGGTCTCACGGGGAATTTTTGCAGGAGAAATTGGTATCACTTCCATGTAACGGGCAGCCAGAGGACGCGAACGAGCAGTGCCAGTCGTCAGTAGCTCATCAACTGACGTTGTGGTGAATAATGCAAAATAGTGCACACAGCAAACTTATAACGAAAGAACAAAATAGAAATCATCCAGTAAGACACAATAACACAAATAACATGAATTAACATTGAAACATAACCCCCAAAACAATTAAAATACATTACAAGAGGTTATCACAGGTGTTCATTTATAGTGTATTACAGCAGCCATTAGGCATAAATAAGTTAGCCAGTGTTCCAATGGACTTAAAGTGTCCTAGTCCTCCTCCTCTCCATATGCTACAGTGCATAGGTGCATTTAAGGAGTTTTTTAAAGAAGAAGAAGAAGGGGGGGCATTTTTATTTCTTTAAGGAGGGAATTCCAGATCACAGAGAAGACCTCCTTTCTCATTCCCACCAGTTGTACTTGAGATGGGGTGGGACCGAGAGCAGGGCCTCCTCCATTGATCACAGTGGCCTATATGGGGAGATGCGATTGGATAAATAGCCTGGACACAAATCATTTAGGGCTTTATAGGTAATGACCAGCACTTTATAGGTAATGACCAGTATTTAGCCTGGAGGCAGACCAGCAACCAGTGGAGCTGCTGTAGCATGGGAGTGATTCTCCACCTGTACAGAGCCCCAGTTAGTAATCTGGCTGCCGATCTTTGGACTAGTTGTAGCTTCTGAACTATCTTCAAAGGCAGCCCCATGTAGAGATTGTTGCATTAGTCCAAATGGGTTATTATCCATTTTCCTTATAAATGGAATGGAAGAAAACACTATGATAAGAGGACAATTCTCCCCATTTCACCCTGCTTATGGGATGAAGTATGGATATTGAAAACAGGTCAGAAGCTACCGCTTGTGGTTTGGGGACAAGAGTTGGATTGCAGCTTCTATCTTCCTTCTTAGTTGTGCTGTCTAGGGCTATGTTTCTCAACCTGGAGGTTGGGACTCCTGGGGAGTCTGCAAGGGGGTGTCAGAGGGGTCACCAAAGACCATCAGAAAACACAGTATTTTCTGTTGCTCATGGAGGCTCTGTGTGAGAAGTTTGGCCCAATTCTATCATTGGTGGGGTTCAGAATGCTCTTTGATTGTAGGTGAGCTATAAATCCCAGCAACTACAACTCCCAAATTTCAAGGTCTATTTTCCCCAAACTCCACCAGTATTCACATTTGGAGATATTGAGTATTTGTGCCAAGTTAGGTCCTGATCCATCATTGTTTGAGTCCACAGTGCTCTCTGAATGTAGATGAGATACAACTCCAAAACTCAAGGTCAATGTCCACCAAATCCTTCCAGTATTTTCTGTTGGTCGTGGGATTTCTGTGTGCCAAGTTTGGTTCAATTCCATCATTGGTGGAGTTCAGAATGTTCTTTGATTGTAGGTGAACTATAAATCTCAGCAACTACAACTCCCAAATGACAAAATCAATCCCTCCCAACCCCACCAGTATTCAAATTTGGGTATGTCAAGTATTTGTTCCCAGTTTGGTCCAGTGAATGAAAATACATTCTGTATATCAGATATGTACGTGACAATTCATAATAGTAGCAAAATTACAGTTATGAAGTAGCAACGAAAATAAATTTATGGTTGGGGGTCACCACAACATGAGGAACTGTATTAAGGGGTTGCGGCATTGGGAAGGTTGAGGAACACTGGTCTAGGTTAATGGGTTTTGCAGTCCAGTAATATCTGACTATCTATACACTCCCTACCTCCAATGTAAACAAAGTTAGCTCTGTGATATGTCTTCTGGTTATTAGCATTCTCTACTTAATCTATCCAAACTGAAACATTTCATTAGGGAAAATGTTCTCCTAAGATTCTGGGGAGACGATTATGCGAGAAATGACAGAGAAGGGAAGTGAAATTTACAGTTGCGGCAAATGAAGAGCATCTAATGCTTAACGGGATAAATCACACCCCAAAGAATTCATTTGCATCCTATTAGAGTTGACATGTTAATATCAAAGCATTAAAATATGTAAATAGCATAAGCATGCACCAAATCCTAATTACGGCTTTACATTATCAACTCATTTACTCTTTATGATAGTTTATGAATAGCGAGCTGTGTCAGCAAACAATTAAGAGAAACGCCTACAACTTAAAGTAACAGATTTCCCCCACCCACCTGCCTTTGCTCAAAGGAAAATACTTATTCATTTGCAAAAGAGGAGAAGGATGATAGAAGAAATACATATTATTGTGGGGATATGAACTGGTCCTATGTCAATAGGGCAACCTTATGAATGTCTATTTGTGATGAAACTCTACTGAGGACAGATTCCGGTCCAAGGGGATTGCAATCCAGAACTAGACACAAAAGGAGAAAGGGCCAGAGATGCAGACAAGGGATCAGATTATGATCATGCCACATAATTTGTGGCAACTAGATATAAAGACAGGGAACAGATTGCGTCAAAGATATAGTAAAGCAGATGTATAGCATTCTTGTATTTGTTTTCATAGAATCATAAGAGTTGGAAGAGACCTCATGGGCCATCCAGTCCAACCCCTTTGTGCCAAGAAGCAGGAAAATTGCATTCAAAGCACCCCCGACAGATAGCCATCCAGCCTCTGTTTAAAAGCTTCCAAAGAAGGAGCCTCTACCACACTCTGGGGCAGAGAGTTCCACTGCTGAACAGCTCTCACAGTGGTGAAGTTCTTCCTAATGTTCAGATGGAATCTCCTTTCTTGTAGTTTGAAGCCATTGTTCCATTGCATCCTAGTCTCCAGGGCAGCAGAAAACAAGCTTGCTCCCTCCTCCCTATGACTTCCTCTCATATATTTATACATGGCTGTCATGTCTCCTCTCAGCCTTCTCTTCTGAAGGCTAAACATGCCCAGTTCTTTAAGCTGCTCCTCATAGGGCTTGTTTTCCAGACCCTTGATAATTTGAGTCGCCCTCTTCTGGACATATTCCAGCGTGTCAATATCTCTCTTCAATTGTGGTGCCCAGAATTGGACACAATATTCCAGGTCTGCTCTAACCAAGGGGTAGCATAACTTCCCTGGATCTAGACACTGTACTCCTATTGATGCAGGCCAAAATCCCATTGGTTTTTTGCTGCCGCATCACATTGTTGGCTCATATTTAACTTGTTGTCCACAAGGACCCCAAGATCTTTTTCACATATACTGCTGTCGAGCCACGCGTCCCCCATTCTGTATCTTAGTTTTAATCTAGTTGCTACTTGCACCTGGAGAAGACCCACCTTGGTTAGTCAACACTTGTGTTGTTTCTACAACAGTTTGATTGTACCAGTTTGGCCGAGTTTGGCCAGCTTGGTCTAGCTCAGTGTTTCTCAACCTGGGGGTCGGGGCCCCTCAGGTGGGTTGCGAGGGGCAGGCATGTAGCCAGGGGGGCAGCTTGAGGGGCTTCAGCCCCCCCCGAAATTCTCATGGTGGTCTGTGAGAAGGCCTTACTGGTGCATTATTTAAACTGTTACGTTTATTCATATCATGATCTGATCACCATACTCAATATATCCCATATGCATGGGGGTATTGTGGTAACGATACAAAAGGTTTGCTAGGATAGACCTTCTTTCACTCAGACTCAGCCTCCCCATCAAACCCAGCCCCCCCCCCCCATCAAAATCCTGGCTACGGGCCTGGCGAGGAGGGTTTAGAGGGGTTGCCAAAGACCATCAGAAAACACATATTTCTGATGGTCTTAGGAACCCCTTTGGCAGAGAAGGTGGAAGATCTCTCTGCCTGTCCTTCTCTTCCTTTTTGGAAATAAAAGTCCACAGTGCTCTCTGGATGTAGGTGAACTACAACTCCAAAACTCAAGATCAGTGCCTACCAAACCCTTCCAGTATTTTCTCTTGTTCATGGGTGTTCTGTGTGCCAAAATTGGTCCAATTCCATCATTGATGGAGTTCAGAATGCTTTTTGATTGCAGATGAACTACAAATCCCAGCAACTACAACTTCCAAATGGCAAAATCAATCCCCTGAACTCCATCAGTATTCAAATTTGGGCATATTGGGTATTTGTGCCAAATTTTGCCCGGTGAATAAAAATATATCCTGCATATCAGGTATTTACATGACAATTCATAACAAGGAGAAAAATTACAGTTATGAAGTAGCAACAAAAATAATGTTATGGTTGTGGGGTCACCATCACATGAGGAACTGTATTAAGGGGTCACTGCATTGGGAAGGCTGAGAAACATTGGATTAGAACATCTTAACAAGGACTGAAAATAAATAAAGATTCACCTACAGATGAAAGAGATTAGAAGGCAACAACTCCACTTCCCAGTTCTCTAACCCCTCCTTTTCTGGTTTAGTGTGTTTGTGTGTGTGTGTGTTTGTGGGGGTGGGAGTGGGTGGATTCTTCTTTCTCTTTCTATGGCCATTTTCCTTCCCCTCCCTTCATATCTCTATCCTTCTGGCTCAGCTGAGCCTTTTATTACTTGTAAATAATATTTTTTTCTTTTCTTTCTTTCTTATGATTAATAAAATTTTATTTACCAATAATAAATAAATAAATACCCAGTCCAGAAAAACGTAAAACATTTCAGTACTGATATTCTCAAAAACCTGAAATATGTTGATTTGGTTGCTGCAAATGGTTCTGAGCTAAGTCCCTGAATCTTATGAGCAAAATTTCCATGCGGGTGCATTTTAAGAGGCCTTTAAAAATGTTATGGAAAGGTACATGATTGTGCCGAGTCTTTGCGCTGCAGACGGTACATCTGGCAGACTCTATGGCATTTAAGGCTCATTAAATTTTGAATTTTTGTGTCATCTGCCCTTGGCTTAAAATAGTCCCCCATCTTTCGTATCTTTAAAAGGTCCTTGTTAACAGATACAAATTTTCCATCCATTCCTTTCCCATCTCTGCAGACATCTCCAATCCGATCTCTGTCTTCTTTTATTAATTAATAAGTTCAGATGTCTAGTCTTTGCAGACTTTAAAGACTTAAGAGTGGGCAACCAGGTTTCCTTAGCTTGCTCATCCCAGAAACTGCCCAAATCTTCAAGATCTAGAATAACTTGGAATCTCAAACATAATACTAAAATCTAAACTATTTGTGATACATAATTGCAAGTATTATTTTTATAGACCAGTGGTTCCCAAACTATGGTCTGTGGACCACCTGTGGTCCACAAGAACTAAAATACGGCCCATGGCCTCTGTGCTGTCACGCGTTGGGCCTGTGAAAGAGTCTGTAGACAGGATGTGTTTTCTGAATGCCCAACGGGACGCCGGGGGTGCCTCGGCTGGGAGGCCTTTCATATTTTCCCACACAAAGTTCTTTTAAAGACTTAGAATGTTCAGCAAAGTTTTTATTGTTGCTTGATTCTTCAATAAATCAAACAAATACTTCAAGTCTTTGAATCAACTGGTGGCTTGCTTAAATCTTGTCTACAAGGGACAGGCAACTTTCTTCATAAACTGTTTCTTCCTTCTACAAGGGAAATCCTTGACCCCTCCCTGGGCAATCTAACGTAAGCTCTGCTGGCGTGGGCCCCTACACCCGGTCCAAATTGCTTTATGGCTGCCGTGAGTGGTTCTTACCAAACAGAGTCCTTTAGTAGATTTCCAAGAGGAAAGAAGGCTTTCAATTTCCAGCGAAGACTGGCTGTAGAGTTGTGGAACTAAATTCCCCAACAAAGGCTATGCTGTAGAGCTATGGGACTGGATTCCCCCAGCAAAGCTGTAAAAGACTAAGCTTTCTACAGGTGGAACTGATTCACGTCCTGTACAAAAGGTGCCTCAGCTGAGAGGCCTTTCGAATTTCCCCACACAAAGTTCTTTTAAAGACTTAGAAAGTTCAACCAAGTTTTTATTGTTGCTTAAATCTTCAATAAATCAAACAAATACTTCAAGGCTTTAAATCAACTGGTGGCTTGCTTAAATCTTGTCCACAAGGGACAGGCAACTTTCTTCATAAACTGTTTCTTCCTCCTACAAGGGAAATCCTTGACCCCTCCTTAGGCAATCTGACTTAAGCTCTGCTGGTGTGGGCCCCTACACCCGGTCCAAATTGCTTTATGGCTGCCGTGAATGGTCCTTACCAAACAGTGTCCTTTAGTAGATTTCCAAGAGGAAAGAAGGCTTTCAATTCCCAGCGAAGGCTGGCTGTAAAACCGCGGAGCTGTACTCCAGCAAAGAGCTGGCTATAGAGTTGTGGAACTAAATTCCCCAACAAAGGCTATGCTGTAGTTCTCTGTAGAGCTGTGGGACTGGACCCCCCAGCAAAGCTGTAAAAGACGAAGCTTTCTATAGGTGGAACTGATTCACATCCTGTATGAAAGGCTTCTCTGTGTAAACTGAACTAGAGGTCCCCTTTTTCCCTCCTTAACCCAGAAAAAGGGGCAGAACTAAAGAACATAATTATAATTGATGGGTCCTTGGCCCTATGATTGCAAACCAAGGGAAGCCACCTTATTACAAAATGCATGGAACTTTGGAATACATGCAAACATTCAATAGAAAGGAAAAGAAGTTGGAGCTCCTGGTACAGCTGTACCAGCACAGCCTCACCATTACTACACTGTTGCAACGAGAGTGACTGGTCTCGCGAAACCATCTTATATTGCCGAGGCTTATTAAATATGGTTTTCTGTGGGTGAGTAAATGGCCACCACTGGGTGGTATATGTTCTGTATCAGAAACCAGAGCTGACCTGGTCTATCCAATGCAATTTTCTGAATCAGCACCCCAAATAACCAAACTGAATCTAAAGTCGGCAAAAACTGATTTGTAACCCTTTTGGTACTAATGTTGGAGAGTGGTCCCTGGTCAAATGTGTTAGGGCATGTAAAAAAAAATATCAGATTAGCTGAGCCTGGGAGTTTTGGCAACAGTTACATTTATAGGCTTTAGTTGTGCAAGAGCTAGTAGGGAGACAATTTGAGTTCTTGCTTCATGAGCTGCTGGAAGATCTCCCACATGGACACCTAAAGACTCTTTGAATCTCTCTCAAAGGACATTGTGTGAGTCAATGCAACTGTTAACATGACTGTATATATGTTGCTCTGCATTCAAAAGAGTAAACTTCTTGTTCTTTACTGATCATCCGTGTAGCATATGTGTTTCCTCTGGCAAGATAGTGTGTGGACTGGTTAAAAATGTAAACTACATGTGATTTTCATTCCTCCACAAAGTTGAATTTTGGAGTTATAGTTAATCTACATCCAGAGAGCACTGTGGGCTCAAACAATGATGGATGTGGACCAAACTTGGCAACAATACTCAATATGCCCAAATGTGAACACTGGTGGAGTTTTGGAGAAAATAAACCTGGACATTTGGGAGTTTTAGTTGCTGGGATTTATAGTTCACCTACAATCAAAGAGCAGTCTGAACCCCACCGATGATAGAATAGGGCCATATTTCCCACACAGAACCCCCATGACCAACATAAAATACTGTTGATCTTTGATGACCCCTTTGATAGCCCTGTTGATCTTTGATGACCCCTTTGATAGCCCTGTCGCAACTCCCCCCCCGCCCCCGAGGTCCTGACCCTCACATTGAGAAATGCTGCCTTAGTGGGAGAAAAGCAATATATAAATGTACTAAATAAATAAATAAATAAGATGTTTATTTCATACTAGCCATCCCCTGCCATGCGTTGCTGTGGCCCAGTCTGTGTATATGTGTTTTGTGTATATATGTGTATATGTGTATATATATTTGTGTGTATGTGTGTTTGCCTGTATACATAAGGTTTTGTGCGTGCATTGTAATGCATTTTTTGTTTTTGTCTTTTTAAGTCCCCTTTGCTGTGTTTTTCAGTGTTGGTCACTCGTTGGCCTGATAGGTGTATTGTGTCCAAATTTGATGTCAATTCATCCAGTGGTTTTTGAGTTATGTTAATCCCACAAATGAACATTATATTTTTATTTATTAGTGTGGGCAAGCCTTACACTGCACTTTCCTTGGCACTTACCAACATTTGGTCTAAGCATTAAGTAAGACAGTATGCTTTCCTGTTTCAAACCTGAAAAGGACGCACATCAAATGAAGACAACATGAGAAGTCATAAATGCTAGACTTGGGAAGTAGACGCCAGTGGATCCGATTTCGGTGTGGCATTTAATGTGCCCTGAATCATAGAATCGTACAATCGTAGAATCTGAATTTTACCCTGGACTTTATATGAGTAGTAAAAGGTGACGAAACTATTTTGGGGATAGAGTTCAGAACGCCAGTTAGTTCCTTCAAGATTTAGACTAAAATCCAGAATAGACTCCCTCCCCACTGATACTGAGCCATCAACACCCAGTGAGAAAAATTCTTGGGAGCAACATTCAACCTTTGGTGGGCCTGTTGACCTCCTCTGACATCAGACCCTTCACTGATTTTGGGGGACCACAACACCCAGAATCCCCAGCCAGCATGGACAGTGATTATCACTGGGGAAGAAGAATCTGAGCATTGGAGATGATAACAAGTTGAAACAGAAACTCTGCACTTGGTTTCAAGACTACCTTGTTGAAGCCTCTTTGGGAACCACTCATCGTGGAGAGAGAATACGGTGGATGCTGCATTTTATCAGCATATTTTTATGTCCAAGGTTCAGAATTTCTTGCTTATGGGAACGCTTGGCCCAGAGAGATCCAGAGGTGGCAAAGTCAGCGTGTCCCCGCTTATCATTGTGCAAGGAGGCGCTTTGCCCGGTGCCAGCTGGCAAATGAGAGGCAGCAGCAAGCAAAGAGCCTGGCTGTCCATGCCAGCCAGCTGGCCAGACCTTCTGAAGTGCTGGAATATCAAGAGCTTGGCTTCATTGTTAAGCCTGGCTCTTGCTGGGCCCCTCCATGGAGTGGCCTCAGGAAGATATACAGGAACAGCCGAGCCCCGCTTTTGGTGACCAACATATATTTCAGAGACCACAGGAGTGGATTTACTAAGGAGTGGATTCCAGGGGATGATTTACAGAGAGCTTGGGCAGTGTAGAAGTACAGCTCCCAATATCCTCCAGCTATCAAAACCAGTAGCCAGTCATGGCGGGTGGGGGTGGAGGTGGGTGAGTGGGTGGGTAGGTCTGGCAGTTAGAATCCACAAATGCAACTTTTCCAGATTCTGAGTTCACTCACTTTGGAATGTTAACTGAGAACCTTTAGACTTCTCTTCCTGGAGTTGCTTGAAAGCATACATAGAAGTACTGTATATACTCGAGTATAAGCCTAGTTTTTCAGCCCTTTTGTTAGGCTGAAAAAGTCCCCCTTGGCTTATATTTGAGTCAAGGTTATCTATCATTTTACTTTATTATTATTATTATTATTATTATTATTATTATTATTATTATTTGAAACACAACAAGGGGAGTCCACAGCAGACAGGATCACTCTCCTGGCTCTTGTATTGGATCACACGTCAGACACTTCCCAACTGCCTAGGACTGTGTGATGTATCGGCGAATAATGCATGCAGATCCCAGTAAGGTGGCCTTCTGCAGCTGGCAGATGGTCATTTTGTCAGCGCCGATTGTGTTTAAGTGCAGGCCAAGGTCTTTAGGCACTGCACCCAGTGTGCCGATCACTACTGGGACCACCTTTACTGGTTTGTGCCAGAGTCTTTGCAGTTCGATTTTTAAATCCTCATATCGTGTCAGCTTTTCCTGTTGTTTCTCTTCAATCCTGCTGTCACCTGGGATTGCGACATCCACGATCCATACTTTGTTTTTTTAACATGATTGTAAGTTTAGGAGTATTGTGCTCCAGAACTTTGTCAGTCTGAATTCGGAAGTCCCAGAGGAGTTTGATGTGTTTATTTTCTGTAACTTTTTCAGGCTTGTGATCCCACCAGTTCTTTGTCGCAGGCATTATTATTATTATTATTACATGTATTATTACTCTATTTAATAATAATAATAATAATAAATTTATTATTTTACTGTATTATTATATTTATTATCTTACATTATTATTATTACATTTATTATTTTACTCTCTTTATTATTATGGGAAGGATACATACGCACATTTACATTGAAGAAGGTTAGAATAATGGTTTAATCAGAGCGAGGCAGTCTTACCTTAAATTACAGTTTTATGTAAATATTCAAAAACATTTAACCTAATGATGCCTCAGTTAATGTAATTGTATTGGTATCTATTTTCATTTTGAAATTGACCAGTAGCTGCTGTATTTCTCACCCTCAGCTTATACTCGAGTCAATCAATTTCCCAGTTTTTTGTGGTAAAATTAGTTGCCTCGGCTTATATTTGGGTCAGCTTATACTCGAGTATATATGTATCTTAGCATGATGTATGTTTAGTCTGTATTAAGAACTCAGATTCAGCACCTGGACTTGTTGGTGCAGGGGTTCTCAAAGATTTTTCAGCTGCAGAAATGGAGCTGCGCCCGTACCTTGGGAAGTCTGATCTGGCTACGGTGGTCCATGCTCTGGTTACATCCTGAATAGATTACTGCAATGCACTCTATGTGGGGTTGCCTTTGAAGACTGTTCGGAAACTCCAACTAGTCCAACGGGTGGCAGCCAGATTACTCACCGGAGCACCATACAGGGAGCACACCATCCCCCTGTTATGTCAGCTCCACTGGCTGCCGGTCCACTTCTGAGCACAATTCAAAGTGCTGGTATTGGCCTATAAAGCCCTATACGGTTCTGGCCCAGCCTACTTATCTGAACCTATCTACCTGTACGCTCCACCTTGTAGTCTAAAATCAACTCGGGAAGCCCTGCTCTCGGTCTCACCAGCCTCGCAAATGTGGAATTCACTCCCCAGCGAGATTAGATGGGCGTCCTCCCTCCTTTCCTTCAGGAAAAACTAAAATCGTAGTTTTGGAACCAGGCCTTTGGATAGTGGGCACAGCAGCATTTGAACATGGAACTGGACCTGATGACTGTTATCATAATTGGAAATGGATACGTGGTTATGTGTTTATGTGATTATATAATTAATTGTTATTGCTTTTTAACCTTTTATGTATTTATGGTTTTATATTGATGTTTATTGAGATTGTGGCATCAAATTGCTATGGAGCCCCCGGTGGCTCAGTAGGTTAAACCCCTGTGCCGGCAGGACTGAAGACCGACAGGTCGCAGGTTCAAATCTGGGGAGAGGCGGATGAACTCCTCTATCAGCTCCAGCTCCTCATACAGGGACATGAGAGAAGCCTCCCACAAGAATGATAAAAACATCAAATCATCTGGGCGTCCCCTGGGCAATGTCCTTGCAGACGGCCAATTCTCTCACACCAGAAGCGTCTTGCAGTTTCTCAAGTTGCTCCTGACACAACAAAAAAAATTGAATAGCCGCTCTGAGTCCCCCTTCAGGGGTTGAGAAGAGCAGGATAAAAATACTGTAAATAAAATAATAAAAATAAATATTTCCTGTACAAAAAAAGGATTTTGGAAAAAAAAAGACTTTTGAGGTCCCTTCCAGTTTTATTTTTCTGTAAGGCTTTTCAGACCTGCAAGGCCACACTCCTCCCCTATTCATGATATTCTGAATATGTGCCAGGTCTTTCTCCAGTATTTCTAAGTTACGAAATCCTTTTACCAAAGCAGCAACAAAGAGGACTTACAGAACACCAGAACATTGTGTATAGGGCTGACATTTTCACAAAAAGAAAGGTTCCTAATGTTGCCTTGAAATGAATGCAACCAAAAACATCGATACACAACAACTGCAGAGACCAAAGAACAAAAGCAAAAGGTTTGCCCTCATCCCTTAAAACTCCCGCTGCTGTGCTAACAAAACAAATGCGTAAAAAACATATGAATTATGGATAAAGCACTGGCCCTTCGCGGTGGAATTCTTTGGCTTTCTACTTTGTGTCAAAATCACTACTCTCCCTCCTCCCCATTAAACAGGGGAGTTAGTCTAAAACGGCAGGCGCATACATTTAGCGAGATATATAGAAATATATCTCAGTAGCAGGAAATATGCATGTTTCTCAGCAGGAAAGAATCTCCCCGCACCCTACCCCAACCTCCCAGCTTCTCTGGAGCACAGGAGGATGTAATATATTAAAATGTAAAATGGACACTTGCTTACAAAGAAAGGGCTTGGGATGCAAACGACATTTGATTTAACTCTAGGCTAATCAGCTGCCATTCCCATTTAAGCAGACTGACTGTATATACTCATTTATACATCTAGAAATGTTACTCAAAAATTGAATCAAAAAACAAAGTTAACTTTTCCATGGCTCAATGAATGTACGTTACCTCAACTCTTGTTTTTTTTTTAAAGGAACCATCCCCTTCTCTGACTTAAAGTCCATAATGGGTGTGTTGTAGTAGAGTGTGCTGGTCAAGCTACAACTGGTAGTAGAAGGGGTAAGAGGGCTGCTCAGGTGTTGGAGCAAGAGCAGCAAAGGAAGCGAATCAGGGAGATATTCATGACACCTACAGATACTGATTCGTTCAAAGGTTTCTCAGATTCTGAACTGGAGGAGGAGGGAGATGGAGGCAGAGGTTTGAAGTGGATTACTCGGGAGCAAGAGTCAAATGAAGAATGGGAAAGGAAGCGGATCCGTGAAATACTTAATGCTCCAACTGAGGAAGAAGACTTTATGGGATTCACGGGGAGTGATAGGACTGAGAGTGATAATGAAGAGGAGAATGGGCTGGATTGGACCCGTGTGCAAGAGATCAGGGACATATGTACACAACTAACATCTAGTGATGAGTTTGAAGGGTTTTCTGGAGATTGGCAACCTGGTAATACATCATCATCATCATCATCATCATCATCATCATCACTTTATTTCTTAAGTAGTCGCTCTCCACCAAAGTGCTCCGAGCGACTTACAATTTAAAATAGCTTATACACAATATAAAACATTCAATATAAAAAAAATCAACATAAAAACATTCAACATAAAAACATTCAACATAAAAACATTCAGCAGTGACTATGGCAAAATTTGATCCGGTTACTTAAATGCACAACCAAACAGCCAAGTCTTGAGTGCCTTTACAAAAGGTCGCAACTCCGACATTGCTCTAATATATGGAGGCAATGAGTTCCACAGAATTGGAGCATAGATCGAAAAAGCTCTACGCCTTGTAGCTTCCAAATGTGCCTCCCTAGGACCCGGTATGTATAGGAGATTTTCCTGGGTGGATCGAGGTGACCACTGATGGGGAAAAGGAATGAGGCGGTCCCTAAGATATAAAGGTCCTTGGCCATTTTGAGCTCTAAATGTCAGGATCAGTATCTTGTAAGAGATCCGATGTTCTATTGGTAGCCAATGCAGTTGTTGCAGAATCAGTGTAATGTGGGATCTTATAGATGATCCTGCTAGCAGCCTGGCTGCCGCATTTTGGACCATCCGAATCTTCTGGGTCGTTGACTTCGGAAGGCCAGCAAATAAGGCATTGCAATAGTCCAACCTAGTGGTGACTGTTGCGTGGATTACCGTTGCCAATGCTTCTACCGAAATACATGGGGTGATCTAAGTCTTGATAGACGCTGGAAAAGTTGGAGAGACAGACGGTGGTGAGCAGTTGTGGAAGTAAAGGCAGCTGAGAGTGATGAAGACAGGGTGGAGAACAGTTCATCATCCGATAATGAGTTATAGGATAAAAGAAGCTATCAAACATTGGGGACTTTGCAGTAGGCAAAGTGTTGTATTTCTGCTTGGGACTTTGTTGCTGCCATTACTCTCGCCTTGGGTCCTGGGACTGCAGTTTGCTGTGTTTCCGTGCTTCTACAGACTGGAATCTCGTAAGTGCTGACTTCTACTCCCGTTTTGACTTCAGATTGTTTTTGAATGATGACATTGCTTCCTGGACTTTATCATCTGCTTTTGGACGTGCTTTGACTTGGGACTGTTTTTTGACAACGATTTTGCTTGCTTCCACCTTGTTTCCTTATGATCATTGAACTCTGTGATTTTGAAGCAGTTTGCTACAACTTTTTGTTATTCCGGATTATATTCCAGTATAATCCGGATTAAGTTACGTTTTTTGCACAGCAGTTGCTGCAGAATTTTAGTTATTGCTAGGAACACTGAGTTAAGTGTTTATAAGCTATTTTGTTTGGACTTTTACTTTGTGTCTGGCTTCTTTAAGGCACAATATAATACAAAAGTTGACTGGCACAACCTGGGAATCACAATCAGATACAGTGAAGACATCTGACCTTGCACTTTGCTACTTTGCTGCTGAGTACGCGTACCCAGTGTAGAACACATATCACCACGTTAAAACAGTGGATGTGACTCTTAATGAGACATGCCGCATTATCACAGGATGTTTACACCCTACACCACTGGAGAAATTATACTGTTTAGCCAGTATTTCACCAACTGACATCAGTTGGGAAGTAGCAACCTGTAATGAAAGGACCAAGGCATTGACATCTCTGTATTGTGTGTGATATGGAGCCCCCAGTGGCGCAGTGGGTTAAACCCTTGTGCTGACAGTACTGAAGACCAACAAGTTGCGAGAGTGGGGATGAGCTCCCTCTGTCAACTCCAGCTCCCCATGCGAGGCCATGAGAGAAGCCTTACACAAAGAATGGTAAAACATAAATACATCCTGCCATTCCCTGGGCAACATCCTTGCAGACGGCCAATTCTCTCACACCAGAAGCGACTTGCAGTTTCTCAAGTCACTCCTGACATGGAAAAAAATGTGTGTGATGAGGTTGAAAGTATTATCAGTTTTCCTTAAAAGTGAAATGGAACCAGTAAGAAGACAATCCCCCCTGCTTTCCCTGCCCTCTATGGGATGAGGTCCTTAGGCTTCTTACATCCCAGTTATTTGGCATGGCAAATCCAAATAGTCTGTTGCAGTTTCACTAGACACATCTTCCACAAATCAATGGATAAATGCTGCGGTAGTACAGCGGGTTAAACTGCTACCTGCAGAAAACTTGCTGACCAGAAGGTTGGCAGTTCAAAGCTGCGAGTTGGGGTGAGCTCCCACTGTTAGCCCTAGCTCCTGCCAACCTAGCAGTTCAAAAACAAAGGTGAGTAGATCAATCGGTGCTGCTTTGTCAGGGAGGTAAAAAGTGTCCAGGAAGGCATCTACAACAGGCTCTTTGGCATGGAAAACGGAACAAGAGCACCTCACCATGGCTGGACTTGAGCACAGTCTCCAGATACCAGAGACGAAAAGGGGGAAGCTTTTACCTCTGTCTGTGTACTGTATGTCTTTGTTGTTAACTGTATAATGGCATTGAATGTTTGCCATATATGTGTATTCTGTAATCCACTCTGAATCCCCTCTGGGAGATAGAGCAGAATATAAATAAAGTGTATTATTGTTATTATGTATGACTAGTTTGGAGCTGAGTGGGCGGATCATTTTTATTAATCAGCGCCTTTTTCTTCCCCTTGCTTCTGCAAATGGACCTCCGTTAGATGTCTTAATTATGTTGCTGCATATTGGGAGATTTTCTCGTGCCATTCCCTCTAGGGTTACTGATATTTGCTCTTTGATATTAGCACATGATGGGGGAAGAGTGACTGACACACAGAGATATTTGTTCAGCTTCAATCCATTGTTTGCTTTACCTCTTTCCCCCTCGCCTTCCCCAATGCAAAAAACTAGGGTTCTAAGGAACCATCTATCTATTTCTGGTAAAATTTAATATTTTCTCTGCACAGCTGTTGATACATGAATGCAGTTGATACTAGGTTTACGGTCCCAAGAGAAAATCTAATGTATTCCAATGCCATGACTGATTGGTAGCATTTGAGCATCAAAGTGTAAGTAAAAGAACCAGAGTTTGGGAAAGTTCCTTTTTTGAATGCATATCTCCAAAGCACCCCCAACAGTTTACCAGTGGTTTTGCTGACTAGAGGATTCTGGGAGTTGTAGTTCTATTAGAAACCTTTGCAAACTCAGATAAAAACATAAATAAGTCAGGCAAAACGTTTATCCAACCCAACGATCTTCATCTTAATTGTAACACACTAAATGCAAGGGTGTCTGTGGGATTTTCCCCCTGGAAAGCAAAGGTGTATAGTGCCATTTGGGATGGAACAGGCAAAAGATGGAGCCAAAAACATGGTTTAGCCCAAGGCAGTGTTTGTTCTTGGACCAACCTTGTTTAACATCTTTACTAACGATCATGAGCCAACAATGTGATGTGGCGGCAAAAAAAGCCAATGGGATTTTAGCCTGCATCAATAGGAGCATAGTGTCTAGATCTAAGGAGGTAATGCTACCCCTCTATTCTGCTTTGGTTAGACCACACCTGGAATATTGTGTCCAATTCTGGGCACCACAATTCAAGAGAGATATTGACAAGCTGGAATGTGTCCAGAGGAGGGCGACTAAAATGATCAAGGGTCTGGAGAACAAGCCCTACGAGGAGTGGCTTAAGAAGCTGGGCATGTTTAGCCTGAAGAAGAGAAGTATGAGAGGAGATATGATAGCCATGTATAAATATGTGAGAGGAAGCCACAGGGAGGAGGGGGCAAGCTTCTTTTCTGCTTCCCTGGAGACTAGAACGCGGAACAATGGCTTCAAACGACAAGAAAGGAGATTCCATCTGAACATGAGGAAGAACTTCCTGACTGTGAGAGCCATTCAGCAGTGGAACTCTCTGCCCCGGAGTATGGTAGAGGCTCCTTTTTTGGAAGCTTTTAAACAGAGGCTGGATGGCCATCTGTCAGGGGTGATTTGAATGCAATATTCCTGCTTCTTGGCAGGGGGTTGGACTGGATGGCCCATGAGGTCTCTTCCAACTCTATGATTCTATGATTCTATGATCAGCCATAACCAACACTCACAAAGAGCTTTATATATGTAGATGACCTTGGCCTAGCAACACAAGCAAAAGGCTTAGAAACAGTAAAAAAAAAAAAAACAACTTAGAAAGATCTCTCCAGTTACTGTAAAGATAACCACCTGAAGCCTAACCCTGCCAAGACCCAAGTGTGTGCTTTCCACCTACATAACCATGAAACCAACAGGAAATTTAAAGTTACCTGAGAAGGCCAAGAGCTCAAACACTATTTCCATCCTAAATATATCGGTGTTACCTTAGATCGAACACTAACATTTATTTATTTATTTATTTATTATTTGGACTTATATGCCGCCACTCCCCTGGGGCTCGGAGCGGCTTACAAGAATGGCTAAAATCTAACAAAATTTAAAAGCAATTTAAAACAATTTAAAAATGGCAATATCAAACATTAAAAGCCTGTCGAAACAGGTATGTCTTACATGCCCTGCGGAAAGCTGGTAAGTCCTGCAAGGCACGGACTTCAGGCGGCAGAGTATTCCAGAGTGATGGTGCCACTGCTGTGAAGGCTCTCCGTTGGGTTGCTGTTAGACGCAAGGTCTTGACACTGGGAATTTCCAATAGATCTTGGTCCTCAGAACAGAGGGATCTCTGGGGTTGGTAGGGGGTGAGGCGGTCCCTCAGGTACATCGGCCCCAGACCATGCAAGGCCTTAAACGTTAGTACCATCACTTTGAAAGTGATCCAGTGCTCAATTGGCAACCAATGCAGCTGTAGTAAGATTGGTGCTATGTGGCATCTCATCAGAATTCCCGCAAGAAGCCGAGCAGCTGCATTTTGTACCAACTTGAGCTTCCGGATCACCGACAGAGGAAGGCCAATGTAGAAGGCATTACAGTAGTCCAGTCTTGAGATGACCGTGGCCTGGATCACCATAGCTAGGTCGTCCCTGGACAGGGAGGGGGCCAGCCGTCTGGCCTGCCGCAGATGAAAAAAGGCGGTTCTGCTAATGGCGGATACCTGGGCCTCCATCGTCAGCAGAGGGTCCAAAAGGACTCCCAGACTCTTTACCAATGATGATGGGCATAGAGTCTCGTCATCCAGGGTAGGCAGCTGGATATCCCCACTGCCCGGTCGACCCAGCCATAGGATCTCCGTCTTTGCTGGATTCACCCTCAACCTGCTGGCACGCAACCATCCAGTAATGGCCTCGTGGCACTGATGAAAACAAACGGGTACAGAGTCCGATCAGCCTTCCATCTTCAACACCAGCTGAGTGTCATCGGCGTACTGATTTAGGAAACACTGTGTCAACATCAAGCACAAAATAGCTGCATGCAATAACATCCTGCGGAAACTTACTGGCAGCACATGTGGTGCAGACTCAAAATTAATAAGACCATCAGCCCTGGCCCTGTTTTACTCAACTGCCTAGTATGCATGTCCTGCTTGGCACAAGTTTGCTCACGTGAAGCAGGTGAACATAGCACTGAACAAAAATGCAGAATAATCACAGCATGTCTCAAATCTACACCTGTTGATAGACTTTATAAGCTAGCTGGCATTGCCTGCCCCCCCCCCTCCCAAAGTGTGATGGGAAGTTGCTGCCTCTTGGAGTTCATCCTGTGATTGTGTTTCAGGATCAGGATGCTTTGGATGTGAGGAATGATGTCAATGAGATTCAAGATGGGAATGGTTTGGTCAGTAATATTGATGCAGAGAATGACTGATGCAGAGAGGCACGTTTTCCTAGTGTAGTTTCCCATGAGAATGTTCCTGTAGGGTATAGGGATGATGGTTTACTTCCTGAATTGCTTCCAGAGAGTTCCAAGGATTTGGGGCTTGAAAACAACTCGGCACTTGTGGAGACTAATGAGCATAGAGATAGGCGGGCGGAAATAATCAAAACAGACAGGCCGAGCAAGGCCTTCGTCGTTCTGCCAGGCTTCAAGACAAACAGATAAGGGCTGTTAAAGGAAAGCGAAACCATTTTCTGAGTGCTTGTAAAGGTTTAAAAGTTCCAAGCATGGAAAATATAACCAGATGAAGCATCATTTCAATCCTGCTGAGTTCTTGTCCTCTTCTCATAGAAGCCTTGCTTGGAAGATTCATGCTTAAAGATTTCTTGTTTCCTGTTTGGGTTTTGTCTCTTGTGATTACCTGCTCATGCCTTGGATCAACGTTTCCTGGATCTTTGGATTTTGTTAGAGACTTGTTGTCTTTGCTTTTGGACATTGCTGAACTCGACCTTGGACTAATTTGTTCCTGCTTATCTTCTTACCTAATTGGATTCAACTATCCACTCAAAGTGCCTTTTCTATTTTGCTGCTTTTACTTATTTTTAATAAAAGGATTGTTTTCTCCTACTCAACATGTGGTGTTTTAAAGTCAGAGGGTTATTCCTGTTCTGGAGTGCAACACTGTCAACTGTGAGAGAAATAAGGTCAAACACTGTGAAAGCCATCCATTGCATAGCTATTGGCCACCTCTCAGCAGACTCAAATCAAGGGAAAGCTTCATGAGAACCACCACTCCTCTTAATGTCTCCCCGGCAACAGCAAGAGCATCCCCCTGGGCAGCTAAACCAGGAAATCCCAATTGGATGGCCCTCCACGAGAGTCTTCCTCCAGGGGCAAACCAAGAATGGGAAACTTGGAAGTCCTGAACAGACTCAGAAGCGGAGTGGGCATATCAAAAGACAACCTGGAAAATGGCCCTACCTAAAAGAATCCTCCATCCTGTGCAACTTTGGAGCAGAACAAACAACTCCGCATCAGTATGCATGTCCACAATGCCCTGCCTCGTCCACAGAATTGTTTAAAGCTACAGACAATGCGGTCGCTGTTGCCTGTTTTTGGTCTCAAATAATTTAGCCGCATCTGATCCCTCTATTTTAACAGTTTTATACTTGTTTATTTATGCAATGCTTTTGACACGAAATAAAATAAAATAGTGGTGTTTGATTTATTTGATTTTAAAATAAATTGTATTGATATGTTACCTTGCTCCCACTTTCCTGGGCATAAATCCTACTGAACGCTGTGAGGTTTTTCTCATTGAAAATATGGGAGTACAAAATATTTCACTATGTGTGTTAAGATACTGCAGCCCCATTCTTAAATTATATCTTATTATTTCCAGCAGGGGCAGATATAAGTTTTCCCCTGACATTGAGTCTAGTTGTGTCCAACTCTGGTGGTTGGTGCTCATCGCCATTTCTAAGCTGAAGAGCCAGCATTGTCGATAGACACCTCCAATGTCATGTGGCCAGCATGACTGCATGGAGCGCTGTTACCTTCCTGCTGGAGAGGTACTGTACCTATTGATTTACTCACATTTACATGTTTTTGAACTGCTAGGTTGGCAGAAGCTGGGGCTAACAGTGGGAGCTCACCCCACTCCCTTGATTCAAACTTCCAGCTTTTCAGTCAGCAAGTTCAGCTCAGTGATTTAACCCACTGCGCCACTGGGGGTTTCAGGGACAGATGTATCCTTCATTATAAGAGAGAGAACTGTTCAGTTAATTGAAGAATTTAATAATGTGAACTATTAAATCAAAGCATCTGAAAGCAAATGGTTTAATTGGGCTTTTCTATGCATAGTTGCCTCCCCTACACTTTATGAGAAACTAAAATGAACAGGAAACTTTTTAATGGTCTTCTATGAGAAAATTGCTAAATTTCTCGAAAGAGAGAGTTAGCATATGTGACGCCTAATTGGTCTGATATACAAAATTGCCAGCGTATAACAGAGAAAAAAAATCACCCCAGCCTTGATCTTATCCACCTGATTTCACAGAGGCACGTGTTCCACTAATTCTCTCAGTATAATACAATAAAATCAGGACATATAAAGAACCTCAGTTTGGATCCATTGTAATCGAAAGTGAAATGGATAGATGTTTATGTTATTTGGAGGTGGTAGAACGATGCTTCCTTTCGACACTGGTTTGGAATAATAATAAATTTGCCATTGACAAAAACATCAGGTATCTCTAATACTAACGTATTAGTATTTCAATGGGAAGCGTGGGACTGCTTTTGGCTGATGAGATAGGATTGTTGTTGTTGTTGTTGTTGTTGTTGTGTGCTTTCAAGTCTTTTCAGACTTAGGTATTTTTTATTAAATAATTTTTATTGTGAGTTTTTTCCTTTAACAATAAAAGAGGGAGAACAATCGGAATGACAGAAAAGTACGAAAGTAATAGAGTGATAAGATAATGTAGGGGGTGTGTGTGTGGGTAGGGGCATCAAGATATGGACGATTAACACACCAGTGCAAAAAGAAAATAATAATAAGAAAAAAAAACTGATGACTTCCAGTTCAGTCCACAGAGGTACCATCATTAAGTTATATAAGTCTTCTTATGGTCTCATTCGTTCCGTATTCAATTTAACTCATAGTGCCTAATATTATATATTCAGTTTAATTTTTCCTCTTAGGTATTCTTTTAGTTGGTTCCAGTTTATTTGCTTTTCCTTGCTCTGGTCCTTTAATAAGTAAGAGAGTCTATCCAAGTCCATAAATTCTACTATTTTCTTAATCCAATCCTCATTGGAAGGGATTTCTTTAATTTTCCATTTTTGTGCAATTAGTATTCTTGCAGCTGCTAAAAGATAAAAGAATTTCCCCCCCTCATTTGTTATATTCAACAAATAGTACTCAGGTTTCATGTCAAATTTTGTTTTAATTATATTTTGTGTATGTTTGTGGACCAATATCCAAAGTTTTTGGATCTCCTTTCAACTCCAAAATAGTAGTAAGTTCCTGTTTCTTTCCTACATTTCCAGCATAAGTTATTGTGCTTTTCATTAAACTTAGAAAGTTGGACCGGCGTCAATTGCTATCGATAAAAAAAACTTTATACCAGTTCTCTATTATGTTGATGGCTCTTGTGAACTTTAGTTGGTCCTTCCAAACCTGTTCCCATTCTTTTAAAAGTATAGGTAAAGGTAAAGGTTGTCCCCTGACATTAAGTCCAGTCATGTCTGACTCTGGGAGGTGGTGCTCATCTCCATTTCTAAGCCGAAGAGCCAGCGTTGTCCATAGACACCTCCAAGGTCATGTGGCCGGCATGACTGCATGGAGCGCCGTTACCTTCCCGCCGGAGCGGTACCTATTGATCTACTCACATTTGCATGTTTTCGAACTGCTAGGTTGGCAGAAGAGTGTCCTATATCTCTTGCCCACTTAATCATATTTTCCTTTATTAGATCTTTTCCATTGTTCCATTCAAGTAGACTTTGATATAGTATTTTAATCAATTTTTTCCTTTCTCATTACGATATCCCAACAAGTATCCTTTTCATTGAAACCTACTTTTAGATCTTCCTTAAAATATTCTTTAGCCTGTAAAAAATGGAACCAGCCTATTTCTCCATCTATTTCTTTCTGTTCTTCCAGGGTTCTTAAACGTCATTCGTTGTTATCCTTTACTAAGAGTTGTTTATAACTAAGCCATCTCTCCCTGGGGATTTTTCAGACTTAGGTTGACCTTGAGCGAGGGCCAGGTAAATGACCTTGGAAGGCCATATCCGGCCACCGGGCCTTAGTTTGAAGACCCTTGTTTTAGACCAACAACACCTGAGCTGCTTTGGAGAGAGAAGCAGAGTACAAATAAATATAATTATATCCTGGGATATGTGCATCTCATTGGTTTCAGTGGGAGACCTTGGGATGTGTTTAATCATCTCTCATTCAGGCCCCTTCCACACAGCTGAATAAAATCCCACATTATCAGCTTTGAACTGGAATATATGACAGTATGGACTGAGATAACCCAGTTCAAAGCAGATATCATGGCATTTTCTGCCTTGATATTCTGGGTTATATAGCTGTGCAGAAGGGCCCTCTGTTAAAGCAGGGCATGCACACATTTCGAAAGGCATACATGCTCTCCGAATATCATTCTTCGGCTACCAATTTGTTCAGGAAATGTCATCAAGCAAGAACAGCAAATTGGAACCTGAAGCAGTATGTTTTTGCCTGAACAAACTGGGAAAGTAGAAGGAGAGACATATGGAAAATGGGATGACAGAGGATGAATTGGCAGTAGGGCTGGGTAACCACGGAAAAATTTGTTTCTAAACTCGATTCGTTTTTAGGGGGTTTTTGCATTTCGTTTTTTAAAAGAATTCCGAAATTTTCCTTTAAAAAAGTTCAAAATATACGAAATTTCGTAAAATTACGAAACAATTACGAAACGATTTCGAAACAATTACGAATTGATTCGTTAATGGCGGACGCGATTGCGCAATATGCTAAAAAACTCTCCAAATGGGACAGGGGGAACTTCTGAAGCTTCCCTCTCCCTCTGTTGTTGACTGTTGGTGTGATAATTTATTTTTTATCACTGATAAAACAAACAACAACCCTAAAACGTGCACCAGACATAAGGAAATAATTACGAAACAATTACAAAACGATTTCGAAACAATTACGAAACAATTACAAAACAATTACGAAACAATTACGAAATAAATTGAAAAAATTTGTTTCTATTTTTAATTACTACTGCATGGCTCAATATCGGATCGTAAGCTAATTTAAATACGAATTAATAATGAATTACGAAATTAACGAACGAAACCGCCCAACCCTAATTGGCAGTGTCCCTGACAAAATGAGACCACTGAAGGTTATCACCTACAAAGCCCTAAACGGTTTGGGATCCGCTTACCTTCGTGACCGTATCTCTCTCCACGTACCAACCTGGGCCCTTCGATCTTTGGGGAGGCCCTCCTTTCACCCCTACCAATCTCACAAGCTCATCTTGTTGGCACAAAGGAGAGAGCCTTCTCCTCTGTGGCTCCCTGACTTTGGAACTCATTACCTGGAGAGATCAGGAAAGCCCCTTCACTAGAAACGTTAAAAAAGAACCTTAAAACCGGGCTCTTCCGCTGCGCCTTTAGCGAGTAGGTGCACAACATGACATTACTGCACCCCTCAATGCTTTTGCCACTGGAGTACACGTCCTCCAAATGGGAAGTTTAGCTTCACAACTCTGCTTGTTTTTATGAGTTCCCTGCAAATAACCTGCTCCTATTTTTTTTATCTCATTAGATAAAAATAAAGATTATTATGTGGGGTATAAATAAAGATTATTATGTGGCCCGCCCATTGTTATCCCCACTGTTATCATGATTGTGTTTATTGGAATGTTATTTTATTACTATGTTATACTTCTATGTAATTTTGATGATGTTGTTTGTTGTTTATGCTTTGCTTCTATTTTGCTGTAATATGTTGTCTGGGCTTGGCCCCATATAAGCCGCTCCGAGTCCCCACTGGGGAGATGGTGGCGGGGTATAAATAAAGATTATTATTGGGTTGTTGTAGGTTTTTTCGGGCTATATGGCCATGGTCTAGAGGCATTCTCTCCTGACGTTTTGCCTGCATCTATGGCAAGCACCCTCAGAGGTAGTGACCTCACGAAACGTCAGGAGAGAATGCCTCTAGACCATGGCCATATAGCCTGAAAAAACCTACAACAACCCAGTGATTCCAGCCATGAAAGCCTTTGACAATACAATATCATCATCATCATCATCATCATCATCATCATCATTATGATAGAGAAAGGCAGAGTGCACATTGAGCATCTCTTATCCAAAATCAGAAATCCGATAATGCCTGTGTGGGTGGTTGAAATAGTGATACCTTTGCTTTCTGATGGTTTAAGGTACACAAAACTTGTACCCATGGATTGTATGCAATTATCTTCAGACTATGGATTTTGTGAGTGTGTCAGGAGCAACTTGAGAAATTGCAAGTCACTTCTGGCGTGAGAGAATTGGCCATCTGCAAGGACGTTGCCCAGGGGACGCCCGGATGTTTTGATTTTTTCCCATTCTTGTGGGAGGCTTCTCTCATGTCCCCGCTTGGGGAGCCAGAGCTGACAGAAGGAGCTCATCCGTGCTCTCTTTGGATTTGAACCTGCAACCTGTCGATCTTCAGTCCTGCCGGCACAAGGGCTTAACCCATTGCGTAAAATAAATGAAACATTCAGGAATTTTGCATTCCAAATTGGATCCCATCCCCAAAATATCTCATCATGTTCACGTGTGAAAATACATGTGTTCCAAAATCTGAGGAAAACCCTTCTGGCTCCAAGCCTTTTAGATGAAGCATACACCAACCTATATACAAATTGTTTTTATTGTTGGTTCTTAGTTAGTCCTTGACCTACAATTAACTACCTAGTTATATATGTTTCAATCAGGTTATAAACTTTTGATTGTTTTAGGAGTTCATTCCTGATCCACAGGTCTTCCTCGTTGTGTAATTCCTCATTTCAGCTTGTATTGTCTCCATTCCTCCAAAATGTGCTGGAGAAGAGAGAGTTAAAGCAGTGACTAAAGAATAAACAAAAGTCAGGAAGACACTAAAATGCTTGCTAGAGAAGACAAATGTTCCACTTTGATTTACTAGAGATACATGAACAGATGTAGGAGCCCTAATGGCCTTCTGTGGAGCATAAAAGCAAAATGTCTCTTGCTTTGGCAGTATTTAAACAACTGAAGTATTGTTAGAAACGCCCAGAACAAAAAAAAATCTGCTTCTATTAAACCGTTGTCAAAATACAGCTCATAAAACTTGAAGGTTCAGCTTGAATTGTTTGTACAGAACTACTCAGTCCAGAATCCTTTGTTGTCCCTGTATTATATCTGCACTACAGACACAACTTGGTGTCATGCTAGTTTGATATACTTTCCAACAATCAGTACCAGTCAATCCTCTATTATTCTACTTTTCAACTGCTTTTAAAACCTCCCAGTTTCTCTCTCTTCCCAGCACCTTTCCCCTGACATTAAGTCTAGATGTATCCAACTCTGGGGGTTGATGCTCACCTCCATTTTTAACCCGAAGAGCCGGCATTGTCCGTAGACACCTCCAAGGTCATGTGGCTGATGTGACTGTATGGAACGCCATTATGTTCCCACTGAGGTGGTGATCCACTCACATTTGCATGTTTTCAAAATACAAAATTGGCAGAAGTTGGGGCTAACAGCATGAGATCACCCCACTCCCCGGATTCAAACCGCCAACCTTTTGGTCGGCAAGTTCAGCAGTTCAGCAGTTTAACCCACTGCACCACCTGGGGCTCCCCTTTCCCCTGTGTCCTCAGTTTATTTCAACAGCTGTAAAATGAGTGGAAAGTATAAAAGTAGTTTGTACTGGGGGAAGGGGGGCATCCACACTGTAGAGTTAATGTGGTTGGACACAACTTTAATTGCCCTGGCTTAATGCTATAGAATCCTCAGATTTGTAGTTTGATGCACCATTTGTGGTGTCAAACTGCATTATATCTATAGTATAGATGTAGCCTTGGTGTCTTCCACATGGCTTTGGGATTCTCTTCCCATAGACCAGTGGTTCCCAACTTTCTTTGACCAGGGACCACTTGTCCAGGGACCACTTGACAAAGGGCCACTTTGACCAGGGACCATTTGACCAGGGGCCATTTTGATCAGGGACCACTTGACCAGGGATCACTTTGACCAAGGGCCACTTCAACCAGGGACCACTTGACAAAGGGCCACTTTGACCAGGGACTACTTGACCAGGGACCACTTTGAACAAGGGCCACTTTGACCAGGGACCACTTTGACCAGGGACCATTTTGATCAGTGACCACTAGACAAAGGGCCACTTTGACCAAGGACCACTTTGACCAGGACCACTTGACCAGGGACCACTAGACAAAGGGCCACTTTGACCAGGGACCACTTTGACCAGGGACCACTTTAACCAGGGACCACTTTGACCAAGGAGCACTTGACCAGGGACCACTTGACACAGGGTCATTTTGACCAAGGACCATTTTGACCAAGGGCCACTTTGACCAAGGACCACTTCGACCAGGGACCACTTTCACCAGGGACCACTTTCACCAGGGACCACTCTCCAGCATTAGTACTAAAAGGGTTACAAATACGTTTTTGTTCAACTTTAGATTTGGTTTGGTTATTTGGGGTGCTGATTCAGAAAATTGCATTGGATAGACTATATTATCTCTAGTTCCTGATACAGAACATATGCCATCCAGTAGTTGCCATCTACTTGCCCACAGAAAACCATATTTAATAATCTAGACCTGATGTGGTAGTAATAATCTTTTGTGGGTAGTCTGCTTCTCCCCTCCCGACATACCCGTTGTCCACTATAAGAGGGTTTCGCGAGACCAATCGCTCTTGTTGCTGCATGGTTTCGAGGCAACGGTGTAATAATGGTGAGGCCACAAACCATATTTTCATTCTTGTGGACCATTGGTGGTCCATGGACCATAGGTTGGTAACCAATGCCATAGACAGAATGATTATTCCAGTAGACCAGGCTTTGCACATCTGAGTTGTACTCTGTTTGCATTTGGTATAGTTGTTCATTTTAATAGCTATTCTTAAACCGGTTTTAATATTATGTGTAGTTTAATAATATTATAATGTCTGTATGTGGTATATTTTGAAAGCTCTGTGTTCCCTTAATTACTGTAAGCAGCACTGTATCCCAGACTGGGGGGGAAATCAATAACTCATCGCCCACTTCATGTCTTCTTATGCATTCATTAGTTTTCTTATGGAAGCAATTGGACTTTTTTGTTCAACGTAGCATGTGTGAAAGGACAAAGAAGTGGAATTGCATTGTTTATGATGTGCGCATGAGTACAATCGTTGCTTAACTTCACACAGAGCGATTTATGCTCCTCAATCCTGATGCTGGATCTCAGGCAGTGTTAAGCATGCTTCTATTTTTGCTCTACCCCCCACCCTTCACCACAGTATTTATCTTTGTGATGGAAGCATCAAAACAAGGCTGTTTACTTCTCACATCCCAGCCAGAGTACTCCAGTGTACATCATAAGAGCCTCTTATGTACATCATGAGATGCTCTCATGGGCTGAATCATGCCTGCGACTGTGAATTGGATGACTACCTAATGGACATTCCAACCTTGCATTTCCATTCCACAGACAGAGAATGTCAAGCTTGGGGCAGCCACTCAACGTTCTGCCAAAATGGAAGAAAGGCACAATAAAAAAAGGAGAGGATAAAAGATCTGCAGCCACATGCTAATTTGGACCTGGAGTATAGTGACATGTCCCTTTGTAAGTACAAATGGACATTTAGAAATAATGGCTATAATTTAAATAGAAATCCAAAGGAAAAAATTATTATTATTATTATTATTAACTTTATTTGTACCCCGCTAGCATCTCCCGAAGGACTCGATGCGGCTTACAAAGGCCAAGGCCTCAATACACAGCATAACAATACAAAACCTAAAGCAAATTAAAAACAATTAAAGCAATATTAAACAACAAAACAACAAGCAATAAACAATACACCAGAACACAATAAAACTGGGCCAGGCCAAAGTAATGGGTACAGAATTAAAAGTGCTAATGTGACAGGTGGTATATAAGGATTATAGGGTAAGTGCAGTGTGCAGTGTGCGGCAATCTTAGTTCTAATAAAGTGCTTCTGGGACTTGGTATTGGAGATTTCCTAATCTGGGAAGGCACATTGGAACAGCCAGGTCTTCAAGTTCTTTCTAAAGACTGCCAATGTAGGGGCCTGTCTAAGATCTTTGGGGAGGGTGTTCCAGAGTCGGGGGCCACCACAGAAAAGGCCCTGTCCCATGTCCCCACCAAACGCTCTTGCGATGCAGGCGGGATCATGAGCAGGGTCTCTCCAGATGAACGCAGTGAACGCGCGGGTTCGTAAACGGAGATGTGGTCACGCAGGTAGGCTGGTCCCAAACCGTTCAGGGCTTTCTAGGTAAGCACCTACACCTTAAATTGGGCTCAGAAAATAAACGGCAGCCAGTGGAGCTCGTTGAACAGGAGGGTTGACCTCTCTCTGTAAGGAGCACCAGTTAACATCCTGGCTGCTGCCCGTTGGACCAGTTGGAACTTCCGAGCCGTTTTCAAGGGCAGCCCCACGTACAGCGCATTGCAGTAGTCCAATCTAGAGGTGACCAAGGCATGGACCACCCTGGCCAGATCAGCCTTCGCGAGGTACGGTCGCAGTTGGTGCACGAGTCTCAATTGTGCAAAAGCCCTCCCAGACACCGCCGACGCCTGAGCCTCAAGCGTGAGCGATGAATCCAAGAGGACTCCCAAACTGCGGACCTGTGGCTTCAGGGGGAGTGTAACCCCATCCAACACACAATCTCACCACTGTGGCCAAGACTAAGGACATTATCACACAAATCCATTATTCCGCATTATCGCTGATAGTGGATACATGCCATTTTAGATACTCTCGATATCATACCCTTATTTATTAATGCAATTGCGCTCATTTGCCATTTTGTGATCCCGTGATTGTACTTTCGCAAAATCTGCACACCCTTGTCATGCCCACCTTCCAGCATTCCTGCTGTTTCTTATTTTTTACTTGAAGCGCAATTGCGCAATTCCAGCATTTATTTATTCCAGAGACCACTGCAGCCCTCACCAATGATGTACCTGGACCAAACTTGGGACAGAGACCCCCCATGACTCACTTTATGTCCTGTTGGGTTTGGAGGAGGATGGATCATGGAGGATGGGATTTGTAGTAATTTTACTCACAACTTTCCCAAATAATCTCTTTGAATGATACAATATATTTTTGGCTCTAATTTGTAAACAAAGACTTTTGTTTATCTCTATAGCTACAGGTATATTCTCATGAGAACTCTCCTTATCACTCAGCTCTTCACTCGATTCCTTATTGGCTGTTGCTACTTCTGACTCACCTGAATACTCTTGAGACCCTGCACTTTCTGAGCCAGTTTTCTCACAGAGAACCACGATTTCCCAGACTTGAATTTCCCAGACTTGAGAGCCCATCACTTTGTGACACAGGATGGTTTAAATCATCAGTTAAACCATCAGCCTCTGACTGATCTACAACAATAACAAGAATAGAGAGGGAGATGAGGAGAGGAGAAGAATCCCTTCCCCTCTGATGTTACTTTACTGCGGGCATACTGGCACAGACATATAAGGGCCCCATTGAACTATGACCATCAATATCTCCCCATTCCACTATGTTCACGTTACTACGTGAACATAGTGGAATGGGGAGATATTGATGGGATTTAATCTGTTAATAGCTAGGAAAATTGAGAATCATGGGGTATAGACAGGCAGCGGATGTGCATGACATCATACAATAAGTGACCACTGTATCTGCTCCATCTGCTTTCCAGTTGGCCACATCAAGATGCTTGGTTTTCCTTTATACTGTATTTGGACTGGATGGTCCTTTCAATAATACAGTGGGTGTCAAAGTATATCCATGAAGATCCACATGGCACACAAAAATGTTTATGTGGCCTTTACCCTTCTAGACTCCCCAGTTCACCATGAATAAATAGAGTAACACCAGTGGTTCTTTCCATTAGATCAGTGTTTCTCAACCAGGGGGTTGGGACCCCTAGAGGGGTTGCAAGGGGGTGTCAGAGGGGTCACCAAAGACCACAAAAAACACAGTATTTTCTGTTGGTCATGGAGGTTCTGTGTGGGAAGTTTGGCCCAATTCAATTGTTGGCAGGGTTCAGAATGCTCTTTGATTATAGGTGAACTATAAATCCCAGGAAGTACATCTCCCAAATGTCAAGGTCTATTTTCTCCAAACCCCACTAGTGTATACATTTGGGCATATTGAGAATTTGTGCCAACTTTGGTCCAGATCCATCATTGTTTGAGTCCACGGTGCTCTCTGGATGTAGGTGAACTACAACTCCCAAAACTCAAGGTCAGTGCCCACCAAACCCTTCCAGTATTTTCTCTTGCTCATGAGAGTTCTGGGTGCCAAGTTTGATTCAATTCCATCATTGGTGGAGTTCAGAATGCTCTTTGATTATAGATGAACTATAAATCCCAGCAACTACAACTCCCAAATGTCAAGGTCTATTTTCCCCAAACCTCACTAGTGTATACATTTGGGCATATTGAGAATTCGTGCCAAGTTTGGTCCAGATCCATCATTGCTTGAGTCCACAGTGCTCTCTGGATGTAGGTGAACTACAGCTCCCAAAACTCAAGGTCAATGACCACTAAACCCTTCCAGTATTTTCTCTTGGTCATGGGAGTTCTGGGTGCCAAGTTTGATTCAATTCCATCGTTGGTGGAGTTCAGAATGCTCTTTGATTGTAGGTTAACTATAAATCCCAGCAACTACAACTCCCAAATGACAAATCAATACCCTCCCCCAATCTTACCTTAACTTAATAAACTATTTAAATTTGGATGGATTGGGTGTTTGTGCCAAATTTGGTCCAGTGAATGAATATACATCCTGCATATCAGATATTTACATTACTATTCATAGCAGCAGCAAAATGACAGTTATGAAGTAGCAATGAAACTAATTTTATGGTTGGGGGTTACCATAACATGAGGAAGCATATTAAGGGGTTATGGCATTAGGAAGGTTGAGAACCAGTGCATTAGATAGATCATCCAAAGTTCAGACTAAAACCTACAGTTGAGGAATTGCTCTTCTGATGGAGGAGCCACTAGTCATACCACTTTTCTTAGATATCTGGCAAAGAATGCATGAATGCAGATTGTGTAGGGTCATAAACAGGACCATATCCTTGGAGATCATTAAAGAGGCATTGTTCCTAGAAGGATGATTTTGAAGAACTTGCTTTTCTGTATCTTCTCTGAATCTGGCCATGTAAATATGAATCATGACAGTCCTCTAAATAATATGAAGTGCGAGTGAGAGTGGAATGAAAAAAAGGCACTTGGATTAGCAACACGCCAATCTTTCAACAACTAGCTCCTTGCAAAACGATCCCTAGTGAGCATTGTCTGTCTTTTTTCACTATGACAATGCTACAGGGTGAGAAAGAACAACCACAGAGAGACAGCAGAGAGCAAGCTGGAGTCAAAGGCCTCCCTGTTGTGGTTGTATTATCACCCTTTAGCCCATCGACACACTAGCGATGACGGGCAATTGCAGGAGAACTTTGTGAGCAAACCACCTAACCTCAGGACTCTATAGGTAAACAAAGGCATTTTCTTTGAGTGATAAAGAATGAAAACAGAGCTCATTGTGCTCTGTATACACAGCTAAGACATGATCCATTTTGAAACACAACATGACATCAATATTGTTTCGGGCTTTGTGACCATAAGGTCTCCAGCCAGGCTTTTCTTTTAGCCTTCTTCTCTATATTTCCTAATATATTCACTCTCCAAACAAAACTGAATAGAGAGACACGGCTAGTTGTCTGGTCAACAAGGCACTGTTGATCCAGCCAATAAATAACTTTAGCAATGTATGGGAAGATTCACAGGGGGGAATATATTAAATCTGGCAGAGTCAAATTTATGAAACCAGTGTGTTTTTAAAAAGCACTTCCTTGAGTCATTAAAAATGATTTGATGTCTGCAATGGGTATAACTGGGGGGTGGGGTTGAATACAAAATTAGGTGGAGAAAGGACAGACGGACAAATATTTCTATTCTAGAATTCCCTTCTCATTCCTTCCATGTCAGGAGTGACTTGAGAAACTGCAAGTCACTTCTGGTGTGAGAGAATTGGTCATCTGCAAGGACATTGCCCAGGGGACACCTGGATGTTTTTGATATTTTCCCATCCTTGTGGGAGGCTTCTTTCATGCCCCTGCATGGGGAGCCGGAGCTGACAGATGGAGCTCATCCGTGCTCTCTCCAGATTCGAACCTGTGACCTGCCAGTCTTCAGTCCTGTCGGCACAGAAGTTTAACCCATTATGCCATTGGAGCTCCTAGTTTTACAAGGTCTTTAGCCTTCTCTTCCAAGAACTGCTCTTGCATCACCAAACTATGCCTCCCATATCCTTGAGCCATGGTTGTTCACGTAGTGTCAAACAGCATTCATTCTACAAAGTTGATGCACCCTCCATTGTACAAGGGTTATCCAGAAAGTAAGGTTACAAGATTTTTTTAAAATACAAGGAATGAATATATTTTAATAAAATTTAACATGGATTGTTGCATAGGTATTACATTATTTTCCCACATTTAGTCATATGTGGGACGAGTTTTTGATGCCTGTATCATAGAAGTTTCCCTCTGCCTGTTTCAACCAGTTTGTCACTTCAATTTTCACCTAGACATTGTCGGAAAAGTGTTTTCCACTCAGATGTTCCTTCAATTTAGTGAACAGATGATAGTCACTGGGTGCGGGATCGGGGCTGTGAGAGGGGTGGTGGAAAACATCCCAACCAAATGAAGTCAACAACACTTGTATTGCATGCATTGCCATGAAGGAAACAGGCTCCCACCGCCAGCATCCCACGATGTTTGTTTTGGATGGCTCTGTGAAGTTTCTTCATGGTCTCACAATATATTCCGTACCCATTTTGTCACATGCTGTCTTGACATTACACCCTCTCCACTGAAACGATTTCACAATGATTCGCAGCGGTGTTCATGCTCTTAGCATTTAGGTAGCATATTACAATGCAAACTTTGCACTTTGAGGGAAGCGGAATGCTCATCTCTAACTTTCACCACAATGCCAGTCAATGAGCTACTGATGACTGGCACAGCTCGTCCACTTTCGCTGGCTTCCTGCTGCACGGCAGTGATACCAACTTTGCCTGCAAAAATTTCCCATGAGATATACGTGCCTTGTAACCTTACTTTCCGGATAACCCTTTCGTTGTTCAAACTAAAGTAGTTGTCCATGGTGCTGGAATGAGTTGAGAACTAGGATTCAGCAACTTGGATAGCTTTTAAAGTTCAGAGTGAATCCACTGCCCATTTTATTTGAGGTTACTACTACTACTACTACTACTACTACTAATAATAATACTTTATTTATATACCGCTCCCTGGGGGGACTCAGAGCAGTTTCCAAGTAACATCATCAATACATACAGAGTGAACTACATATCCATAAGATAACAATATAAGCATAAAAATTGTCACCATGACACACATATATTAAAAGTAATCTTGACTGTTCAAGGCAATTTAAAAGGCCGGGCCAAGATTAGTGCAAGCTCAAAATTTCTAGGAGGCCCAGGAATTAAGTGCAGTGCTATAGCAGGGTCTACGGCTGTTCATTTCCAGGGCCTATGAGAGGAAGTGACCTGGGTAATTGGTAGGAAGAATAAGGCCATATCCAACAATGTCTAGGGTTGAGCTAGAACTAGTAATTCTCAAAGGCTTGTTGAAGCCACCAGGTCTTCAAGCTCTTACAAAAGGAGGGGAGGGATGGGGCCTATGTAATTCCCCTGGGGAGGGTGTTCCAGAGGTGAGGGGCCACCACTGAGAAGGCCCTCTCTCTCATCTCCACCAACCGTACCTTTGACGGTGGTGGGAGTGAAAGGAGGGCCTCTCAGGAAGATCTTAGAGTTCGCGCCGGTTCATAGAAGGAGATGCGATCATGGAGATAAGCGGGGCCTGAACCATTTCGGGCTTTATAGGTCATGACCTGCACCTTGAATTTGGCTCGGCAACTTATTGGCAGCCAATGAAGCGGTTTTAATAGTGGCACTGTATGCTCCCTATAGTTTGCTCCAGTAAGGAGCCTGGCTCCTGCCCGTTGTACCAGTTGAAACTTCTGGCCTGTCTTCAAGGGCAGCCCCATGTAGAGTGCATTGCAGTAGTCCAGTCTGGATGTAACCAAGGCGTGGACCACCTTGGCTAAGTCGGGCTTCATGAGGTGTGATTGTAGCTGGCGCACAAGTTTGAGTTAATTGATTGATGATTCTGCTTAATTGCCATGGTTCCATCCTATCCAATCTCAGAATGGGCATGTACAATTCTCAAATTGACGAGTTTAGTTTCAAACTAAACCATAGAGTCCAGGATTCCATAACAAGGATCTTTCAAGTAGAATAATAGTGATATAAGTCTATAGAGTGATTGTCTCTTAGAAGCACCAACTACAGGGAGCAGGAGAACGAGAAGAAATGGAAAATCAATGTCATCATGTTCAAGGACATGCACACACACCCAATGGTTCAGCACAGTGATGGAGGAAATGTGTCCCCTATATCTGAAACTAGCTGATATGGAAGCACTCTGAACAATACTTAAAAACGCACACCAATACAGCTAGATAAGAGTACAGAGATGACAAAACAAAATGATCCTTTTACCAGGTAAGGTATAGCAATCAACAATGCAACCCTAACTGATGTACATTATCCAGCATGGGGTTTACAATGAATAATCGCCGGGTTATTAGTGCTTAGCAAATTAAGGGCATTGCCATTTGTTACAGTGCGCCACGACGGATGAGCATTAATTTATTTATTTTACCAAAGCAAATTCACCGGAAACAGACAGTTTAGAATTTATGCTCGTAATGATTGCTACATGGTCCATTAAGACCACCTCTAAGTGAGCTTAATTTGTAGCAGATAAATGTACATGTCTCCGTGTTTTTCAACATTGTTTATGGCGCATCTTGCGCAGCTGTGCCCAGCTGATTAAATCCTCACAAAATTTAAATAGGAAACCCATTACGTTGACAGTATTATAGCCATTCATCATAGCCACATTTTCCTTTTTAACTCTCTCTGCGCCTCGTGTGGGTCTATACATATGTTTTGCCGGAGGTTCATTAAAGATGCAGAGTGATGCCATTTGCTGTTCTTGTTGTTTGCCTTGTCCTTTTGTTTCTTGACATGCTTTTAATGCCGTCCTCTCCATTCTCTTTTGCTGTCTATTCTCTCAGAAATGTTAAGATGGTGAAAACAGCCATTCCACAACACACTTGTGCATTTTAATATGGGGTTTTTGCTACTTATGGTTAGGGAATCACAATAACTTCACTGTCTCAGGAAAAGTATAAAGAACTAGCCGTCCCCTGCCACACGTTGCTGTGGCCCAGTCTGGTGATCTGGAAAATAAAGTAATGGTTTCTAATATATGTAATTATGCTTGTGGGTAAACAGTATTCTTTGTTGTTTCTATGTCAGTGTTAATGTGGAGATTGTCTGGTTTGCCTACTCTGGAACATGCAACATATAATTGTCCTTCTTCAGGGGTCCCTTTCAAATCTATGATACTATATCTGTGTGTGTGTGAATCGTATCTATCTATCTATCTATCTATCTATCTATCTATCTATCTATCTATCTATCTATATCTATGGCTGGATGGCTCTTTGTCAGGAGCACTTTGATTACGTTTTCTTGCCCTGATGAAGGGAATTGGATTGGATGGTCTTAAGTATTTTCTGATGGTCATGGGGGTTCTGTGTGGGAAGTTTGCCCTCATTCTGTCGTTCATGGGGTTCAGAATGCTCTTTGATTGTAAGTGAACTGTGAATCCCAGTGACTACAACTCCCAAATGTCAAGGTCTATTTCCCCCAAACTCCATCTGTGTTCATATTTGGGCATATTGAGTGCTTGTGCCAAGTTTGATCCAGATCCATCATTGTTTGAGTCCACAGTGCTCTCTGGATGTAGGTGAACTACAACTCCCAAACTTAAGGTTAATGCCCACCAAATGATTCTAGTGTTGTCTGTTGGTCATGGGAGTTCTGTGTGCCATGTTTGGTTCAATTCCATCATTGATGGAGTTCAGAGTGCTATTTGATTGTAGGTGAACTATAAATCCCAGCAACTACAACTCCCAAATGACAAAATCATAATTTTTTGAGTGATGGTCACTCCTTGTGTTGTGAGACATTTTGTTGCCAAATTTGGTGTGATTTAATTGATTGGTTCTTTTGTTTTTAAGGTACTCATTATGCACAGAGCATTTTTATATAAATAGATGGTTAGGAATTTCCAAGGCCAGCCAAGCAAAACCTTTGGAGTGCAATGAATTGGGGCAGTGATTCTCAAAATGTGCTCCAGGGAGCCCTTGACACTACAAATGAGATATGTGCCGTGTGCATAGGAATTTCAGTAAGGCCTTCAACAAGGTCCCCCATGACCTTCTGGCAAACAAACTAGTCCAATGTGGGCTAGCCAACACTATGCTTAGGTGGATCTGTAATTGCGTTTCTCAACCTGGGGGTCGGGACCCCTGTGGGGGTCATAAGGGGGTGTCAGGGAGGTCGCCAAAGACTATCAGAAAACACAGTATTTTCTGTTGCTCATGGTGGTTTTGTGTGCGAAGTTTGGCCCAATTTTATCATTGGTAGGGTTCAGAATGCTCTTTGATTGTAGGTGAACTATAAATCCCAGCTACTACAACTCCCAAATGTCAAGGTCTGTTTTACCCAAACTCCACCAGTATTCACATTTGGGCATACTGAATATTTGTGCCAAGTTTGGTCCAGATCCATCATAGTTGAGTCCACAGTGCTCTCTAGATGTAGGTGAACTACAACTTTAAAACCCAAGGTCAATGCCCACCAAACCCTTGCAGTATTTTCTGTTGGTCATGAGAGTTTCTGTGTGCCAGGTTTGGTTCAATTCTATTGTTGGAGTTCAGAATGCTCTTTGATGGTAGGTAGGTGAACTATAAATCCGAGCAACTACAACTCCCAAATGACAAAATCATTTTCCACCAACCCCTCCAGTATTCAAATTTGGGCATATTGGGTATTAGTGTCAAATGTGGTCCAGTGAATGAAAATACATCCTGTATATCAGAGATTTACATTACAATTCATAAGAGGAGCAAAATGACAGTTCTGAAGTAGCAACAAAAATAATTTTATGGTTGGTGGTCACCATAACATGACGAACTGTATTGAGGGGTCGTGGCATTTGGAAGGTTGAGAAACACTGGCTTAAGCAGACGAACCCAGAGGCTGATTCTCCCCAATGCTTCCTCTTCATCCTGGAAAGAAGTGATGAGTGGAGTGCCACAAACAGGGTCCGTCCTGGGCCCGGTCTTGTTCAACATCTTTATTAATGACTTAGATGAAGGCTTAGAAGGCACGATCATCAAGTTTGCAGACGACACCAAATTGGGAGGGATAGCCAATACTCCAGAAGACAGGAGCAGAATTCAAAATGCTCTTGACAGATTAGAGAGATGGGCCAAAACTAACAAAATAAAGTTCAACAGGGACAAATGCAAGATACTCCACTTAGGCAGGAAAAACGAAATGCGGATACAGAATGGGGGACAATGCCTGGCTCGAGAGCAGTACGTGTGAAAAAGATCTTGGAATCCTTGTGGACAGCAAGTTAAACATGAGCCAACAATGTGATCCGGTGGCAAAAAAAGCCAATGGTATTTTGGCCTGCATCAATAGTTTCTAGATCCAGGGAAGTCATGCTCCCCATGCTCTATCCTGCCTTGGTCAGCTGGAATACTGTGTCCAATTCTGGGCACCACAATTGAAGAGAGATGTTGACAAGCTGGAATGTGTCCAGAGGAGGGTGACTAAAATGATCAAGGGTCTGGAGAACAAGCCCTGTGAGGAATGGCTTGAAGAGCTGGGCATGTTTAGCTTGAAGAAGAGAAGGCTGAGAGGAGACATGATAGCCATGTATAGCCATGTATAAATATGTGAGAAGAAGTCATAGGGAGGAGGGAGTAAGCTTGTTTCTGCTGCCCTGGAGATTAGGATGCAATGGAACAACGGCTTCAAACTACAAGAGAGGAGATTCCATCTGAACATGAGGAAGAACTTCCTGACTGTGAGAGCCGTTCAGCAGTGGAACTCTCTGCCCTGGAGTGTGGTGGAGGCTCCTTCTTTGGAAACTTTTAAACAGAGTCTGGGTGGCCATGTGTTGGGGGTGCTTTGAATGCAATTTTCTTGCTTCTTGGCAGAATGGGGTTGGACTGGATGGCCCATGAGATCTCTTCCAACTCTATGATTGTATGATTCTATGTTTTTTCCCCCCATTTCATTCACACAAACACACTTCATCCATCTACCACTGACCTGGCCCTTCCGTAAAATTTTAAAACACAATGGGTCAGAAAGTTTGCCCATGCCCGTATATGAAATGTAGATGAGCACCAACCCCCAGAGTTGGACACGACTGGACTTAATGTCAGGGGACAACCTTTACCTTTACTTTTACTTTTTCAAAGACCACGGGCAATGTTGGGTACCCAAGCTAGCGAGAAATAAGTGCAATGTTGGCAATACATTTCCATGATGCTCCTACTTATCACTTACATTATCCTTGTTTATGCATGCAAATTTCATCACAACATTAATCTTGCCCAAGGTCGTTATGAGTCTTGTGATACAAATGGAGATCTCTGTGAGAGCAGGTTAACCTAAGATGTAATACTATGCAGGATTAAATCTAAGGTCTCTTTCATCCAACACCCTCATTTACATAGCGGTTAAGCTCATGCTACTAGAAAACTCACAAAGAGAACAAAAGATTATAGATTTCTCTCCGCATCAGTAAAACTGCCCCCAAACACTGTTGTTGCGCTTGCCTCTAAATCTATATCAAGACTCTTGTGCCTGCTCTATTAGTAACACATCCAACCAAAGGAATCATGACTCAGTCATGTGTATGATTGCATATATTGTTTGTGCAATGTTTTATCTGCACTCGTACAATAACAAGAAGAGACGAATGTACACATGAAAGGAAGAAACAGAGAAGGACTCCAACGATGTCCACTGGAATGGATTTTAGAGCTTTAGATATTCTGCTGTTAAACCAAAATGGGAGGAAAGTGGAATGCAGAGCAAGAAAAACCCAAGGAAATAGTAATAATAAAAACAAATCAATTTTTAAGCATACAAATATACAGAAACGTTCCCAGAAAAAGGAAAAGGGAAGTCTCCAATCTATTTGTGATTTGGTTTACGTATGTAAGGCATTGAATTTTGCAATTATCAAAATTCAGGGGTAAGAAAAGTGGTACATAAATACTGTAAATAATGCAAATAAATCAATAATTTTAAAAAGTCCTCCAAGGTTATGGCTGTCAATGGAAATGGAAATTAGCACCACTCCTCAGAGTCAGACACAACTAGAACTAATGTCAGGGAAAACCTTTGCCTTTGCTATGTGTTGGCATTTAATGGTTGCCTGTTGTAAAGTTGCCCTGAGTCCCCCTCCAGGGGTGAGAAGGACAGCGTGCCAATGTGTATAATGATGATGATGATGATGATGATGATGATGATGATGATAAGATCATGCAGACAGACTACAAGCAGAGGCATAACACTGTTGCTCAGATGATTCATTGGAACTTGTGCCACAAATATCATCTGCCTGCAACAAATAACTGGTGGGATCACAAGCCTGAAAAAGTTACGGAAAATGAACACGTCAAACTCCTCTGGGACTTCCAAATTCAGATAGATAGAGTTCTAGAGCACAATACTCCTGACCTCACAATCGTGTTAAAAAATGAAGTATGGATTGTCAATGTTGCAATCCCAGGTGACAGCAGGATTGAAGAGAAACAACAGGAAAAGCTGACATAATATGAGGATTTAAAGATCAAACTGCAAAGACTCTGGCACAAACCAGTCAAGGTGGTCCCTGTGGTGATTGGCACACTGGGTGCAGTGCCTAAAGACCTTGGCCTGCACTTAAACACAATTGGCGCTGACAAAATTACCATCTGCCAGCTGCAAAAGGCCACCCTACTGGGATCTGCATGCATTATTCACCAATACATCACACAGTCCTAGACACTTGGGAAGTGTCCAACGTGTGATACAATACAAGAGCTAGCAGAGTGACCTTGTTTGCTGTGGACTCATCTTGTGTTTCTAATAATAATAATAATAATAATAATAATAATAATAATAATAATGTTTTAACCTATTCCTGGGGTTCTTTGGGGCACTGATTCAGAAAATTTCATTGGCTAGACTGCATCAACTCTAGTTTCTTAGATATTGTTATCATGACTTCTTGTGGGCGAGCAGATGATGACTGATAGATGCCATATGCTCTATATCTTGAAACCTTTAGTGGATAGGGGAAACCTGGTGCCATTTTTGGAATCAGCAGGTCAAATCTACCCAGAAACAGGGCTAACATTTGAGATGTCAAAATGTGTGTTGGCTAGTGGCCAGATTCCACCATGAGCAAAGCTCCCGTGCCACCAAATCAGAGCTGGAAAAGGTTTCCTTGAAAACCACAGTTGCCAGAAATCAAGGACTGTGTGAGCAGTAGTCCAAACAAGAAACATTTCCAAGTTCTGCAACTGTCTGTCCCCTAAGAAAGGAGAAAAACAACCACAAAGATCCTTGAGATGTTTACCAATCTATATAAATACAAATGTAATGTTGTTTGTGGGATCAACATAACTCAAAACCACTGGATGAATTGACACCAAATTCGGACACAATACACCTACCAGGCTAATGAGTGACCATCACTCATAAAAACACTGAAAAACACAGCATAAGGGACGTAAAGAGCCAAAAAGGCAAAAAGACACTACGGTGCATGCGCAAAGATGACTCCCCCCAGGCAAACAAAACCCACAATAGCATATCCACACTCTCTTCCGGACTACAGCTCCCAGCATCCCCAATACCAGGCCCTTTAGGAGAGAAGGAGGATCCAAATGCACTGCTTCCAATATGCAAGCTTTCTTCTCCTTGGATTTCTTTGAGAGCATCCCAATCCCTGCATATTTTCAATTTCCAATTCCTGGATTGCAACTCCCAGCAATCCTACAGATAGATATATTAGATAGAGATAGGTAGGTAGATAGACTGATAGATTGATCAGGAGGATTGCTGGGAGTCGCAGTCCAAGAATAGGTAGAGAAGGAAGAAAGGGGAGAAAAAAGAAGGGAAAGAAATGGTGGGGGGGAAGGAAGGGAAGAAGAAGAGAAGGAAGGAAGGAAGGAAGGAAGGAAGGAAGGAAGGAAGGAAGGAAGGAAGGAGAGAAAGAAAGAAAGAAAGAAAGGGAAGGAAGGAAGGAAGGAAGGAAGGAAGGAAGGAAGGAAGGAAGGAGAGAAAAAGAAGAGAAAGAGAGAGGGAAGGTTGGCCACAACAATGCATGGCGGGTACAGCTAGTACCAATATAAGGAGGGACAAACTCCACAGAATAGGAGATCACCGAAAACAGTTGTTTCTTCATCTAGAGGACCATCTGAAAAACATTGCCATATCTCGAGTTTATCTGAGCAACATCCTTGACAATATCATACACACTTACTGCTGTTGAAAAGGATTCCCTGCTTAAGAATCCAGCCTTTCATTGCCACTGTTGGTGTCAATGTGAAGCTAGTGTCGTTATTCAGCCAGAATTACCCAAGGAGTTGACCCTTTTGAAAGCAGCCCAGACAAAACTGCAATTCTCTCGGCTTCTAATGGTGTTTTTGTTATCATTGCCCTTGCAATTCCCTTCTTTTAGGTGTGCTAGTTAGTTCTTATTAATCCAGGCTATGGCTCTTGCTCTAATTGCAATGGATGGAGGAATGTTTCCTTACCTTTTAAAAATCCTTGTCGACATGTTTCAGTTTTAGTTCCCCATTGCTCCCTATTAGAGGTACGCTAGGTTGTGTGTGTGCAAGATCATCAAGCATGTTGATGGCACATGTTAGCAGAAGCAGGGAAGTCTATGACTTTGTTTGGTTTCAGCGAAGGCAATGCATAACCGCATTAATATTTAATAGCAGGTGCCACTGTTTAAAGGAAGGCAACTATATTCTGCTCTCCCAGTCCTGTCACTTCCCATTTAAAAACAAAATGGATGACACAGAGAAAGGAAATATCCACAAAAGAGCCACTCAAGAGATCAAGGACCTCAATCTGTCCAAGAAATTTCCCCCTGAAGATTCACTTTAAATTGAAATTAAGAGTGGACTTCTTGTAATAATAATAATAATAATAATAATAATAATAATAATAATAACAACTTTATTTTTATACCCCACCAACCATCTCCCCTAGGGGACTCAGGGTGGCTTACAAGGGACAAGTCCAAAATTACAAATAAATCACAACCGGTTATAAACATCAAATAAGATATAAAAACAGTCACAATTGTAAACAACATCAAAACAATATGGCTGAGAAAAAGAACATAGCTGAGGTACAGATTTACTGAGTGAAATACATTCTGACAGGAGCGCAAGGAAAGTGCAGGGCTGGAAATACTGGCCTTCAGCCGATGAAGAGTTTTCCCATGAAGCTAGATTAGGTTTGAGAATGGAGGGAGTGAAAAACAGACTAATTCCCATTTTGCAATAATAAACCTTCTAATTCAGCAATGCCCTTGAGATTTAGCTATACTCTTGTAGTTTCCAGTGTCACTCCAATTCCATTCTCTCTTCTTTGAATGTGTGCAGAACATGCCAGATCCAATCCTTCCTAGCCACAGTTGGCCATAGCGTTATACCGAAAAAGACAGGCAGCTTCAGTCAGCAGATCTGAGGTAGGAAATTGTTAGATAATGTTATCCTTGAAATAATTTTTTTTAGTTCATAAAAAGGAGCTTGTGAGAAGAATTGCTGGATCCCAAGACTGGCTCTGAGCCACTTTCACAGGCCAAGTGGGAGGCAAGGATTCAAATTCTCTAGTTTTGGGGAAGGGCATGTGTGCAATTTTCCAGCTCAGATATGATAGCAACCACTAATTGCAAGTTATAAAACTTAATTCACTTGTTGATGCCACTTGCTGTTGCATTCTGGCATTGAAACGCCTTTTCACCCAGCACCACACATAAGACCAAGAGTTCAATCTAAGAATGTTTATTGAGAAAAGCAGTCAAAAATGAAAAAAGGCAATTCCAAAAGGAACAGGAGAATAGCAAATACAAAAGTAGTAGGAATCCAAAAAAGGCCAAAGTACATAAAGTCAAGAGCACCAAAATCCACAGCATTACTGCAAGCCTAAATCCATAAACAAGGCAACAGGAATTTTCCCATGGTAAACACTTCCAGGAAACAGGCATGAACTAGAGCAGGAAACTTGAGGATACTGGAAACATGAATTTGACATCTTTTGGCAACACTGTCTCCCCTGAGACACAAAAGGCCAACATCACTTAATTTAAGCCTGACCAAATAGCCATGAGATCTTGTTGAACGCACCTGGGCTTCAAGGCCTTCTCACGGATTCTCTCAAACTGTCTAATTAGTCTGTTTTTCACTCCCTCTGTTCTCAAACCTAATCTAGCTTCATGGGAAAACTTCTCATTGGCTGAAGGCCAGTTCCCAATGGAACTAGGTTCACTATCCCTGGTTTCTTCGGAACTATCACAGGAATGCAAAACATAATATCTCCTAGCACTGACAGGCTCATCACTTTGAAATCCAGCAGGCCCTTCATTCTCCAACATGTCAGAGAACTCAGAGGAATCCTCAGCTGCCTACTAAGCTAGAACACTTGCATTTAGGCATTTACTTAGATAGCTACTCTCTTCTCTCACAAGGATGCCAGGGTTCATTTGCCACTTTCTGGCTAGAAGCAAGAAGGATACCTTAAACATATTTTATCCCATGTAAAATGAGAAGGAATACTGGCCTCACCTTGAACTGGCACCAGTCGCTAACTGCATTGAACTGTGTTATATGGATCTACACTGACAATACAATATAATGCAGTTCAGATGACATTCTTTGCAAGTGTAGAGCCAACCTTTGTTACCAAAAAGCAGTATTTTGATGCAAGTTACTTGTAAATCCTTGTTTTAGAGCAGAGAGTCATAGAAAGAGACACGTAATAGGCTACTTTGGGAGCTCTTGCTAAAATCAGGTTATGGTTCTATATCCTGATATTTCCTGTACCATTTATAAAATATTGCCCTTGAGCAACAAAAAAGGGATAGGGTGTTCTAACTCTGAGAAACCACAAGAAGCTATTCCTTTTGTTTCTGCTCCTTCTCTATCCCCCAAACAACCAACAAAAATCCTATATAATGGCCTATATTGTCTATACTGTGGAAAAGGGGAGCAGCCTCTCTCTTTCCTGGCTTCTTGAGCCACAGAGGGTTAGTGTTTGAGAAACTCGCAAGAGGCATTATTAAGGAACTGATTAAGTCATTGGAGTGCCTGGGTGGATCCTTACCTGCTGTGTTGCCAGTAGCGGAGAACCCCAACTGAACAATTAAGCTTAATTGAAATTATCGTGATTGATTAGGGGATATAAAAACCTGCCGACAAGGAGCAGCAAGGAGTGAGCAGATGTCCACCTGGAATTTTGCTCTTTCCTAGGCTGAGTCAGGGCTGTTGATGAGAGGCAAAGACCTCGAAGGCGAAATGGACCCCAGCTTTCTCTCAAATAAACTCTCTGAATCCTCCTGGAAAAATCCCGGAGAATTGAATGGAAACACTAAGGCGTGTAGGGCTATAAAGCTTGAAAGAAAAGTATTTCTCTAACAGAAAGGATATTTGTTATGAAACTCTATAGGGACTTGTGGAAAGACAATTATGTTCTGCTATGGAATGGATACTGTTCCCTTTCACTTTCCAGAATTTTCCATTTCACTTTCCAGGGCTGTGGCACAGCTGGCTGGGAGTCAGCTGCATTAAGATCACTACTGACCAAAAGGTCATGAGTTCGAAGCAAGCCTGGGTTGGAGTGAACTTCCGACCAATTTGTGTAGCTTGCAGCCCGAAAGATAGTTGCATCTGTCAAGTAGGAAATTTAGGTACTGCTTATGCGGAGAGGCTAATTTATGACACCATAAAAATCTCCAGCAAGCAGGCAAAGAATGAGGAAGAACTTCATCAGTGTCACAAATGGACAGTGAAGCGACAGCTCCCCTGGTGGCCAGAATACCCTCATGAAAAAGCTGGAATGTTAAATAGCCTCTGTGTGTCTGCCTATATATGTTGTGTGTCTATGGCATTGAATGTTTGCCTTGTATATGTACATTGTAATCCACCCTGAGTCCCCTGCAAGTTGAGACTATAAATACTGTAAATAAATGAAATAAATGAAATAAAAAAATGGAAAGCAGAACAATGTCATTCTGCAGCTAGTCCCAATTAGACCAAATACCATTCAACACTGAAGCATGAATGTATTTGATGCATTGTGTCTGGGGCCTTCCACAAGAGATGGAATCCTATTCTAGATCCATCTAGATCAGTGGTTCCCAACCTCAGATCCGTGGAACACCAGTGGCCCCAAGAACTAAAATATGGTCCGCAGCCTTACCGTTACTACACAGTTGCAACAAGAACAACTGGTCCCACGAAATCCTCTTATAGTGCTGAAGTAATGGGGATGTCGGGAGGGGAGAGGCTGACTATCCATGAGAGGCACAACAACAAGCCTCCTGACTGCTGTTTATCCTTCTCCTCTTTCCCCTGAGTGGAGCCATTCCATGTGGTGCCTGGAAGCGAGGCTGCCTTGGTGTCTTTGTTTTTAGGCCTGTTCCTGGGGTTATTTGGGGTGCCTATTCAGAAAATTGCATTGGATAGACTACATCAGCTCCAGATTATGGTTTTCTGTGGGCAAGCAGATGGCAACTACTGGATGGCTTATATTCTGTATCAGAAACTAGAGCTGATGTGGTCTATCCAATGCAATTTTCTGAATCAACACCCCAAATAACCAAACAGAATTTAGAGTTGGAGAGTAATCCCTAGACAAAGTGATCCCTGGTCAAGTGGTCCCTGGTCAAAGAGGTCCCTGGTCAAATGGTTCCTGGTCGAAAAAGGGTTGGGAACCACTAATCTAGAGCAGTGGCCCCCAAACTAAGGCCCGAGGGTCGAATGCGGCCCTCCAAGGTTATTTACCCGGCCCTTGCTCAAGGTCAACCTAAGTCTGAAACGACTTGAAAACACAACAACAACAACAACAACCACCACCAACACCACCACCACCACCTTATCTCATCAGCCAAAAGCAGGCCCATACTTCCCACTGAAATACTAATAAGTTTATATTTGTTAAAATTGTTCTTCATTTTAATTATTGTATTGTTTTTAAGTGTTTTTGCACTACAAATAAGATATGGTCAAAGTGGTTCTGTTACAGACCCTAAATTGGGTCTTCTTAGGTCCACATCACGGGAGCACGAAAGGAAGTAGACAGTCCCAAAAAAGATCCAAAAACAAGGTTTATTTTAGTTTCTTCATGAAGAAGACGGACAGCCTGACAGCATACGCAGATGCTACCCTTCAAGTGACTGCCGCGTCTTCTTGGCTTTTTATCACCAATATATAACCTCAAGTAAACAAGAACATTTTTTTTGTCATGGAAAGTATTCTCTTTCCAGCCCCCTCCCTTGACCTTTTGATGGAAAGAACCTTCTTGTACCTGCAGACTCTGCACTTAACTACAACCTTTGAACTTAACCACCACACAACTTCCGACCTCTACATGTCACATCTTGTTTCTTAAAAACATTTTCTTCCGTGTTGCTCTTTTTCTACAGAGAAAGGGTATTTTTCTCTTTTGCTGTTAATTTCATTCACAGCCCCTTGCTTAGCATCCTTTAGTTCCTGATCAAGTGGTCCCTGGTAAAAAAAAAGGTTGGGAACCACTGATCTAGATCCAGTGTCTAGATCCAGGAAAGAATTTCAAATATATGTCTTTATACTTGAGGAACTTCTCTAGCTCCTTCATTTTAGAGGTCTTCCTCTACCATTCAAAGACATTTTTCTACTTTCTTCAATGCCCATTTCCAGCATCTGAAGTAGCTCAGTTCCCTCAAGCTGTATGCTAAGAAAGAATATAACTTCGGTTAACAAACAGTTATTTATCGCTGGAGATAGATTTAGTACTGGATGTGTTATTTGCCTGTTTCCCTTCGTTTGTAGTAAATTTAAATAGCCCTTGCTAATTGCTGCACTGAAGTGTTTAGGGACATTGGCAAGGCTGGTTCATAAAGCCCAAGGTTGGGTCTGTTGCTGGTTTCTCTCCCCCCCCCCCCCCGCCACCCTCTTAAAGTCTGTGACATGTTATGATGAATATTGGTTGGGGCTAAATTGCACTATTGATTTCTTGTTGTAATTAGGTTTTAATGAATTGCGGTCACTCAACTGTTGGTTTGTGGAGGGACTTTTGAGATCCGATTGCCATTACTCGGTTGTGCTTTATTTAGCTTTTCCTTCCTCCTTGCCTTCGTTCATTTAAGGACAAAATGGCACTCACAAACAAACAAAAACGTTGGGCACATTTGCTTGAACTGACCTGAACTATGTAGGCAGCAGAATAAGGGGTCTTCATCATTAGATGATAAGAAAGGTGAAAGGCGTTATATTCCCACACACGGGAAAGTTATTTCTTAAGCAAGTCTACTTGAATAAGATAAAGGTGACTCACCTTAAATCCAACACTGGCTATCCTCGTGGAATAAGCTGACTTCCAGTGAGTATCCTGGGTTTTCTTAACCTGACTTTACCTGGCTTTAGGCAAACTTGGGGTTGTGTAGTTTTTTTGGACTATATGGCCATGTTCTAGAAGCATTCTCTCCTGACGTTTCGCCTGCATCTATGGCAAGCATCCTCAGAGGTTGTGAGGTCTAGAGAATGCTTCTAGAACATGGCCATATAGCCTGAAAAAACTACAACAATCCAGTGATTCCAGCCATGAAAGCCTCCAACAATACATTAAACTTGGAGAATGCTTCACAGTTTACAGGAAACTCTAGAACAGTGGATCTCAGCCTTCCTAATGCTGCAGCCCCTTAATACAATTCCTCATGTCCTGGTGACCCCCAACCATAACATGATTTTCGTTGCTACTTCATAACTGTAATTTTGCTCCTGTTATGAATCATAATATAAACATCTGATATGCAGGATGGATTCTCATTCACTGGGTTAAATTTGGCACAAATACTGATACACCCAAATTTGAAAATTGGTGGGGTTGTGGGGGGATTTATTTTGTTGTTTGGGAGTTGTAGTTGCTGGGGTTTATAGTTAACCTACAATCAAAGAGCATTCTGAACTCCACCAATGTTGGAATTGGTCCAAACTTGGCACACCGAACTCCCATGACCAACAGAAAATACTGGGAAGTGTTTGGTGGGCATTGACCTTGAGTTTTGGAGTTGTAGTTCACCTGCAACCATAGAGTACAGTGGACTCAAGCAATGAGGGATCTCAACCAAACTTGGCAATATTGTTAGCGTCAGCAGAAGTTTTGTAGAAGCTTAGAAGAAGACATGGACTCTGGGGTCATCTGGTATAAAGCAGATTCGATTTTACTTAGAGCAATTCCAAAACACAACCATTCTTGTAAGCGAGCAGACGTGAAGTACACAGAATGCAGGACAAAGGAAGTTGAGACGAAAACAAACTGCAGCTGGCTAGATACGGGACACTCCCTAATTTTCTCACAGTTACACACAGAGAGTTTCTCAGGGTTACTTTCTCACAGTCTCTAATATAAACATACATCCTAGCAATACAATCTTATGGCAACCATATTTCTACTGCATGAAATTACATTTAAACACACACATCATACATTAAAATTATACACTGACAAATATGCCCAAATGTGAACATTGGTAGAGCTTGGGGGAAAATAGACATTGACATTTGGGAGTTGTAGTTGCTGGGATTTATAGTTCAGCTACAATCAAAGAGCATTCTAAACCCTACCATCGATAGAATTGGGCCAGACTTCCCACACAGAACCCCCATGACCAACAGAAAATACTGTGTTTTCTGATGATTTTTGGCGACCCCTCTGACACCCCCTTGTGACATCCTCCTCCGGTGCCCCGACCCCCAGGTTGAGAAATGTTGGTGTAGATGTATCATCAGTCTCACTAACATGGAAGCTACCACACACCCCTGACTTTAGAAGAGGTAGAATAAGAACATAAACAATGCAACTTTTTGGGGGAAACCAAAGAAATATTGCTCCTTCCCCCTTTCTCAAACACAAGCAACTTCCCCATTGAGGTTCTGTTATTCCCCCTGATATTCAAAAACCATTTATTTATTTATTACAAAAAGAACCTTTATGATCATCATCTGGGACTCAGTAACGTAGGGAATCCCTTGATGCTTACACTATAAAATATACATCAAATGGTTCGAGTCTGTAGCAGATATGTGTCATCTACACAAGGTACAGCAGTGTGGCAGGAGTTTCGCTTATTGGAGGTGATCTGCTTCGAGCAGAGAGCTGACGTTGACCTTTTGCGCTACACTGCGCCAGCTCCGATCATTATTAATGGATAGGGTGCAAGACCCTCATCCTGCCAAGGAATGCAGCTCTCCTTCTCGACAAATCCACCTGGTCCTGTTGGGACATCTGGCTGCATACAATGACCAAACAACCCCAGGAATATCATTGTGGTTGGGGGAGCAACCAGCCAAGGCTTAGAGACAACAAATTTATTTGTAGTATTTCTAATTCTGAACAACTTTGCACACTACTCAGAATTGCGTCCCAATGTTTACTTGAAACGTTGAATTGAAACTGAATCCAAACAAGACAGAGATGCTCCTGGAAAGTTGGAAGGCCAAACAGGGCATAGGGTTACAGCCTGTGTTGGATGGAGTTACACTCCCCCTGAAGACATGGGTTCGCAGCTTGGGGGTGATCCTGGACTCATCACAGAGCTTGGAACCCCAGGTCTCGGCGGTGGCCAGGAGAGCTTTGGCACAATTAAAACTTGTGCGCCAGCTGCGCCTGTACCTTGGGAAGTCTGATTTGGCCACAGTGGTCCACGCTCTTGTTACATCTCGAATGTAAGACTGCGCAGAAGCTTCAACTAGTCCAATGATCAGCAGCCAAGTTGCTCACCGGAGCGGCGTACAGGGAGTACACAACCCCTCTGTTACACCAGCTCCACTGGTTGCCGATCATCTTCCGAGCACAATTCAAAGTGCTGGTTTTAACCTTTAAAGCCCTAAACGGTTCTGGCCCAGACTACCTGTCTGAACGTATCTCCTGTTATGAACCATCATGAAATTTAAGATCATCTGGAGAGGTCCTGCTCTTGATCCCACCACCATCCCAAATGTGACTGGTGGGGAGGAGGGACAGGTCCTTCTCAGCAGTGGCACCCTTGTCTGTGGAACGCTCTCCTCAGGGACATCAGACTGACCACCTCCCTCCTGTCCTTTAGAAGGAAACTTAAAACTTGGCTGTGGGACCAAGCGTTTGACCACTGAATGTCAGCAAGTGAAAGAAGACTTAAGCAACCCATGACAATGAATTGACCCGGAGTTGGATTTTGGATTCTGATTTTTAATGGGCTTGTTTTAATCTATTGTTTTAATTATTCTTTTAATATTTTAATGTATTGTTGAATGTTTTATGATGCTGGCATCGTATGGTGCTTCTGTGAAGTCACCCTGAGTCCCCCTCCCCCTGGGGGTGAGAAGGGCGGGGTATAAATATAGGAAATAAATAAATAAATACTTATCTGTGGAATAGATTCCACTCAACTGCATGATGTAAAACATTGAAAGTCCGCCCTTTAGCTCCAAAAGGCTCCCAAAACAGGATTCTATTATTTCTTTATTTCGGACATTTGTACCCTGTCCTTCTCAACCTCCGACGGGAGACTCAGGGCAGCTCACCATTGGCAACCATTAGATGCCAGCACACAAAAAACAGTAAGAAGAGTTGACATTAGATAAAACAAGAAAAATTAAAATACATGAAAATATTGACCATCAAAATATTGCAGTACTACCAGACTAAGGCCTCAAATCCAAATTGTAATCTGGAGTTCCAGTCCAGGTCTATTCATTGGCGTAAGTCAGCATTTCTCAACCTGGAGGTCAGGACCCCTGGGGGCGTCACCAGGGAGTGTCATAGGGGTCACCAGAGACCATCAGAAAACACAGTATTTTCTGTCGGTCATGGTGGTTCTGTATGGGAAGTTTGGTCCAATTCCATCATTGGTGGGGTTCAGAATACTCTTTGATTGTAGGTGAACTATAAATCCCAGCAACTACAACTTCCAAATGCCAAGGTCTATTATCCCCAAACTCCACCAGTGTTCACATTTGGGCATATTGAGTATTCGTGCCAAGTTTGGCCCAGATCCATCATTGTTTGAGTCCACAGTGCTCTCTGGATGTAGGTGAACTACAACTTCAAAACGCAAGGTCAATGCCCATCAAATCCTTCCAGTATTTTCTGCTGGTCATGAGAGTTTCTGTGTGCCAAGTTTGGTTCAATTCCATTGTTGGTCGAGTTCAGAATCCTATCTGATTGTAGGTGAACTGTAAATCCCAGGTACAACTCCCAAATGACAAAAACAATCCCCTCCCCAAATGCAATGAATGATATTTACATTGCAATTGAGAACAGTAGCAAAATGACAGTTATGAAGTAGCAACAAAAATAATGTTATGGTTGGGGGTCACCACAACATGAGGACCTATATTAAAGCGTTGCAGCATTGGGAAGGTAGAGAAACACTGGCATAAGTCTTTGCAATTGCTGCTCAGTTAGGTACCCGAATGCTTGGTCCCAAAGCCAAGACTTGAGTATTTTTCTGAAGGCGAGGAGAGAACCTAATTTTGCCGGGGAGTATGTTCTAAAGACAGGGGGCTACCACTGAGAAGACTTTGTCTCTCGTCCCCGCCAACCGCGCTTGTGAAGATGGTGGGATTGAGAGCTGGGCCTCCCCTAATGATCGTAAACTCCAAGGTGGATCATAGAGATATGTTCGGACAAGTAAGCTTACATTATTTAACACAATTTTTGTTCCTAGGTTATACATTTCCCTGGACATTGTACATATATATAAACCTAATTTTCCAAGTTTCCAACAGACCTCACAACCTCTGAGGATGCCTGCCATAGATCTGGGCAAAATGTCAGGAGAAATTGCTTCTGGAACATGGCCAGACAGTCCAGAAAACTGACAGCAACCCAGTGCTGATCCTGGCCATGAATGCCTTCAACAACACATTAATATTGGATTGTTTGCTTTTTGTAGTCACTAAAACAAATTCACCATTGTTTTAGAAACTTCCTGGATCAAGGGAAATATGCCACTCATTTGCATGATAGACCTAAACGGAGGGAAAGTACTTGGAGTCCTCCTGGCAATATTTTCTTTTAAACTCCTGGCATTCTTAGAACGTAAAGTCCGGGAGATTAAATACTCTGTTGTTAATTGGCTGTTTGCTGTTACTTGATCCAGAGCCATCAGATTAGTGACACCTGTTCTAATGAATGGCGAACAAGAGGAACAACTCATTTAAATGGCTCTCAATTAGAAAGGAGAAGGTTATTTTCAGTTTATTTGTTGATGCTGCTGCTGTTGTCTTGCAACACATTCATGGACCAAATAGCCAATTCCCCTATTTCCTTTTATTTATTACAGATTCTGGTTCCTCCTGTTCCTGTGTTGTTTCTAGTGATGTAAATCTGCAATGCAAGTAGGCTAGCAAGGCACATCATGAAAACAACTAGGAGAAAGTGGTTAAATCCATTTAAGCAGCGTTTCTCAATCTGGAGTTGGGACCTCTGGGTGGGGGGTCATGAGGAGGTTTCAGAAGGGTAATTAAAGACCATCAGAAAACATATTTATGATGATCTTAGGAACCCCTTTGGCAGAGAAGGCTAAAGATCTCTCCGCCTGTCCTTCTCTTCCTTTTTGGAAATAGACGGCGAATTCTCCCACCAAAAGCCCATCTCTGTTGTGATTGGCCAGCCTCTCAGCCAGTGGCAGGGCTGTTTCATGTAAATATCTGATATGCAGGATGTATGGTATGCATGTGTGGACAAGGGAGAGAGTGCAAGGCTGGAGGGAGGCTCACACCAGCGAGTCCCTTCAAAGCATGGGTGTTTTGTGTGGGAAGTCTGGCCCAATTCTATTGTTGGTGGGGTTGGGAATGCTTTCTGATTGTAGTTGAACTATAAATCTTGAGTCTTTTCTTATTTTATTTTTGTTTCTTCCTTCTGCCTTCTTATAATTTTAAAATAGAGGCTGGCATTCTTGCATTGCCTGGGCTTACCCCCTCGGCGGAGCAACCTTCACCGCACTTTGCTTCCTTGTGACGCACGGACCCTTCAGGGCCCGTGTCTCCCCAGAATGGTTCTTGCCTTGTGGGTTGGCACCACAATGACCTCAATCCATCGGTGTGTGGGGAGCTCTTTGCTCTCCTAAGTGCCAGGTAAGGTCGGTTTGCAGATGCAGCTCAGCAAACTGTGCTGTTCGCCATGATGCCTCTACCGGAAGTCCAAAGAAGATTTTGGCGTTGGAAGGAGAGGACCTACATAGAGGTTGGCACAGTTATTTGTGGAAAGATAAAGTAAAAATAGAAAAGAATTTTAATAACCACTTGGTTAGAGCGGCATTGATTAAGACTTGGAAAAAGTATAGGGACTAGGGCTGGGCAACCACGGAAAAAATTGTTTCTGAACTCGATTCGTTTTTAGGGGGTTTTTGCATTTCGATTTTTAAAAGAATTCCGAAATTTTCCTTAAATTTTTTTCATTATTTACGAAATTTCGTAAATTACGAATCAATTACGAATTGATTTCGAAACAATTATGAATCGATTCGTTAATGGCGGGCGCGATTGCGCAATACGCTAAAAAAACCTCCAAATGGGACAGGAAGCTCCCCTCTCCCTCTGTTGTTGACTGTTGGTATGATAATTTATTTTTTTTTCACTGAGAAAACAAACAGCAACCCTAAAGCTTGCACCAGACATGCGGAAATAATAATGAAACAATTTCGAATCAATTACGAATCAATTTCGAAACAATTACGAAACAATTACAAAACAAATTGAAAAAAATCGTTTCGTTTTTTAGTTGCTCCTGAATGGTTCAATATCGCTTCGTCATCAAAAAAATAACGAATTAATAACGAATTATGAAATTAACGAACGAAATCGCCCAGCCCTAATAGGCTCGAATGTGGTACTCATCAAATGAGGCCAACCAAAGGAGGGAGATGCCCAGCAATAAGTGGTTAACATATAAGCAATTATTAAAAATTCATAACCAAAGAATAGAACTAAAAACTTGGGAGGAGATGCGAACAATAGAACCAACAATGACCTGGCTTGAATATTGGCAAATTAAAGAGAATTACAGAGAAGATAACAAAAAGGGATTTGAAGTTAAAGAAACGTTCTGGGACAAACTAATAAAGATGGATAATAAACTTTATCAACAATTACTACAATGGGAAACAGAAACAGATCAAATTAAAGAAGTTATTGTTAAATGGGCAAAGTTACTTGGTCATACAATTGGGTTAGGAAAATGGGAAGAAACTAAGGTATGCTTATGCTGTAAAAATCAAGGAGAACTGGTACAAGATGTTCTACATGTGGTACTTAACACCAGAAAAGATATCTAAATATAGTAAAGGAAAGATTGGTAAGAATTGTTGGAAATGCAAGAAGCATATAGGCTCATTTATGCACATGAGGTGGGAATGTAAGAAGGTAAAGAAGTTATGGTATGAAATATACAAAAAAAATAGAAAAAAATTACAAATAAAATTTGAATTTAAACCTGAGTATTTTCTACTAGGTATTATAGATATTCAATTGAATAAAATGAAGAAAATATTTTGTTTTATCTTACTACTGCGGCTAGAATATGCATAGCAAGGTTTTGGAAGACAGAAGAATCAGCAACAATAGAAAATTGGTTGGAAAAAATAATGGACATTATGAACATGGACCTCTTGACTCAAAAACTTGCCCAAAAAAGAACAAATTCCAACAGAACGGATTGGAGTAACTTCATATATATTTTTTTAAAAAAGAACAAATACAAATGATTATAAACATTGCATGAAGAATAATCTCGGTTAAGATGATAGATACACATAAGGTGACATTTCTATTATGATATGGTTGAAAATGGGCTAATTAATGCCACGGGACGCGATCTGGAAGGGATAACAGAAAATTGATAAGCGTATGTACGTATGATGACTGTAGTGTATATTTTTGTAGTGTTTTAGTGGGTTTTTTTCTTTTTCTTTTTCTCTTTTTGTCTTTTTTTAATGTATTGTCACCTTTCCTTCTAACCTTTATACTTTTTTGTGTGGATGTTCCCCTACTTTCGCTGTACTAGATGCAATATTTGTGGAATGTATTGGGCATTTTAATGATTTGTGTGTAAAAAAATATTATTTATTTATTTATTTATTTACAGTTCTTATATTCCGCCCTTCTCACCCCGCAGGGGACTCAGGGCGGATTACAGTAAACAGATATATGGCAAACATTCAATGCCAGTTTGACAAACAAGGTTTAACAGACAAATACACTGAGGCTATTTAACTTCTTTCTGGCCACCAGGGGAGCTGCTGCTTTTCATCATCCATCAACGACACCGATGAAGTTCTTCCGCATTCCACATTCCCCGGAGTCTTCTTTCTTTATGGCCTCATAAATTAGTTAAATTTAGCCTCCCACACAAGGTGGTACCTTATTTTCCTACTTGAGAGATACAACTGTCTTTCAGGTTGCAAAGGTCGACAACGGGCTACACAATGGCTGGACACCCACTCCAGCCCGGGCTGGCTTCGAACTCATGACCTTTTGGTCAGAGTGATCTTAATGCAACTGACACTCAGCCAGCTGCGCCACAATCCCGGTGCACACCCACAATCCCGGTGCACACCTTTGTTCTATGTATTTTATGTCTTTAATGTTACCTACCAATAAAAATCATTAAACTACAACAACAACAAAAAACCAAAGGTACTTTTGGCTCCTCCCACAATTTCACCTCCAACAAATTCAAACCTGAGAGCAATGAATGCCATCACATTACAGAATTGGCCAAACATCCAGATCATTACCAAAAATCCACTTCCCCACCACCTCCTGAAACATTTGGAAAAAAAATGCTGCCCCCCACGCTTAAAATAGGCAAAGAATGCTCTGTCCTACACTTGAACCCAACCTAATGTGATGAACACAGTGGCTTTCCACAATTTAAGTGTTGCACTCAGTGGAATTTAGTAAATGTGATGAAGTGGTCGGACTACATTTTGTCAGATCTAAGGACAACTATTGAATTTGTGGGTAAGATTTATTTATTTATTTATTTATTTATTTATTTACAGCTTTTATATTCTGCCCTTCTCACCCCGCAGGGGACTCAGGGAGGATTACAGTGTACACATATATGGCAAACATTCAATGCCAATTTTTGACATACAACATATACAGACATAGGCAGAGGCTATTTAACTTTTTCTGGCCACCAGGGGAGCTGTCGCTTTCATCATCCATCTGCGACACCGATGAAGTACTTCCACATTCCCCGCATGCTTTTTGCTGGAGTGCTTGCTAGAGTCTTTTTATGGCCTCATAAATTAGTTAATTTAGCCTCCCCACACTTTAAGGTGGTACCTAATTTTCCTACTTGACAGATGCAACTGTGTTTTGGGTTGCAAAGGTAGACAACAGGCTACACAATTGGTTGGAAACCCACTCCAACCCGGGCTGGCTTCGAACTCATGACCTTTTGGTCAGAGTGATCTTAATGCAGCTGACACTCAGCCAGCTGCGCCACAATCCCAGTGGCCATCTCTCCCTCATAACTCCCTTTCTCTGCTAGTACACAGCACCAGCTCCTTGGCTTGACAACGTAGGTTGCAGCTGCTCTTCTGCCTCATTTAAACCCGGTCTCTAACAACCTGCCCCATCTTCTGAGCGTCAAGATCTTCCTTCACTCAAATGATCCTCCAAGGAGCCAAAGCAGCCATTTGATGAAAACCACATTCATTCTCAACGTCCTCGTAATTGACACATATCCATATTAATGGCAGATGAGAGGGACCGCTGTACGGCATTATGTGCGGCGCGGAGAAAGTTTGACGAGGATAAATAAAAATTAACAACGCCATCTCTTCCCCATGGAAGGAAAACAACAACAACAGCCTCCCCATTTTCTTAACTAATTGGCTACATAATGCTTGGTGGGATTTCGCTCCGTCCCTTTAAGAAATGATAATAATAAAAAAATGGATTTTTCTCCCTCGCAGCAACCCAGAACATTGCAGCACCATGCTGGTAAATCCTTTGCGGTTCGCAGCTGTGCTGTTGTTTTCAGCCTTCTAGGCTTCGACATATCGAAACAGTCAACATTTGGCAGCTCAGCAAATGGGAGGGGGCGTTTTGGAACAGGAAAACAAAGGAATTTAATATCATCACGCTGGTTTTTTTCAAACACCAATATCTACCTTTGCCTAAAGAAGAGGTGACTGAGGGTGGTGTGATGATATTAAATTTTAAACAGAGGCTGGATGGCCATCTGTTAGGGGTGATTTGAATGCAATATTCCTGCTTCTTGGCAGGGGGTTGGACTGGATGGCCCATGAGGTCTCTTCCAACTCTTTGATTCTATGATTCTATGAGGGCGCAGGCATGAAAGCCACTGTCAAATGGTTTTCTTGGGGAAACACAAATGTTAATTAGAACATTGGTGACTTGAGCACATGGCTCAGCATGGAAGCATGCAAGCAAAAGCCTAAGGGACACGAACAAGAATCGGACTCTTGAGCTGGAAATGGGACTTGTTTCAGTTTTTGAAAGCAGAAGTGTTTCTAGACAAGCGTTCCCTAACTTTTTGACATCCCCAAATGTCAGGGAGTACCAATCCCATTGCCCAGACTAGTTGAGCATCAGGGCATTAGCAGTACAACATCACTTGCAGATGCCAAGTTACAGAACTCTGGGAAGTGTAGTTTTACAAGACTTTCTCTGCCAAAGAGTGCTGGCACCTAACCAAACTATGAATCCCATTCTTCCATAGCATTGAGCCATATTAGTTAAAGTGGTTGCTCACTGGAGGGAAGGAGATTAGATGTAAGATGAAGTACTTTGGTCACATAATTTATTTATCATATCAGAAGTGAACCGAGGAGGGCCTTTGCACAATTAAAGCTTGTGCGCCAGCTGCGTCCTTACCTCATGAAGCCTGACTTGGTCATGGTGGACATCAAAAGAGGTGCAAGTCCGAGAACAAGCCATGCGAGTAAAGACGAAGATCCACCCAGAGGAAAAGTGTTCTTGCCATACATCAAGGGAACCACGACCGCAGAGGGCAGCTGATGAGGAAACACAACATACAAACTATCTACAGATCCAACAAGAAAATCCAACAAATGCTACGTTCAGCAGAGGACAAGAGGGATCCTCTCACTTCTGCAGGAGTCTACCGTATACCATGCAGCTGTGGACAAGTCTCCATAGGGACCACCAAATGCAGCATCTCCCAAACACAAATCAAGGAACATGAAAGGCACTGCAGACTACTGAAACCATGGAAGCCAGCCATAGCAGAGCACCTGATGAACCAACCTGGATAAGGCATATTATTTGAGAACACAGAAATGCTGGACCACACTAACAACCACCATGTCAGACTACACAGAGAAGCCATTGAAATCCACAAGCATGTGGACAATTTCAACAGAAAAGAGGAAACTATGAAAATGAACAAAATCTGGCTACCAGTAATAAAAAAACTCTAAAATTACAACAGCAAAACAACAGAGAGGAAACAATCATGGACATTTAATCACATCTCAACAAAAGATTGCCCCAGACACTGCCAGGCCATCAAATGCTAATCAAGGTGGTCAGTTTAAACATTCACACCTAGCTCCAGCAGACGAGAGTTCTTTGTCCCACCCTGGTCATTCCACAGATATATAAACCCTTTTTTCCTAGTTCCAACAGACCTCACTACCTCTGAGGATGCTTGCCATAGATGCAGGTGAAATGTCAGGAGAGAATGCCTCTAGAACATGGCCATATAGCCTGAAAAAACCTACAACAACCCTATTTTCTGTAACTTTTTCAGGCTTGTGATCCCACCAGTTCTTTGTCGCAGGCAGATGGTCTTTGTAGCACAAGTTCCAATGGATCATCTGAGCAATTGTGTTATTCATCTGCTTGTAGTCTGTCCACGTAATATTATTATTATTATTATTATTATTATTATTATTATTACTGTTGTAATGTATATAAAAAAACTTGGCATGATACTAAATGTGTTTTGGCCAGAAGTTGGCCACTTGGAGTGCCTCTGGTGTCATTTGATTGATTTTGTCATTTGGGAGTTGTAGTTGCTGGGATTTACCTACATCCAGAGAGCACTGTGGACTCAAACAATGATGGATCTGGACCAAACTTGGCACAAATACTCAATATGCCCAAATGTGAACACTGGTAGAGTTTGGGGAAAATAGACTTGACATTTGGGAGTTGTAGTTGCTGGGATTTATAGTTCACCTACAATCAGAGAGCATTCTGAACTCCATCAATGATAGAATATGGGTCAAACTTCCCACACAGTACATCCATTATCAACAGAAAATACTGTGTTTTCTGATGGTCTTTGATGACCCCTCTGACACCCCCTCACGACCCCCCCCCAGGGGTCCCAACCCCCAGGTATAGTAAATGGTGTCCCATATATAAAATGGGTATAAGTTATCCTCAGCCTTAGGGGTTACATTTGAAGTGTGAATGTCTGGAGTTCCTTATTGTCAGCCATCTGTTTTCAAAACACAGCCATTGGGAGCAAACCTAGCTGAATAGGGCTTTTGGCCATCCCAAAGAGAAGAATTCTGCCAGCATGGAATAGTACTTGGACCATTGGACTATGGCCTTGGAGAAAAGGCTATGGTTCTCTGCTCCGTCGTGAAAAGTCTATTTGGTGACCTTGAGCAAGTCGCACACTCAGAAAACCTTAGGATAGCTTCACCTTCATCTGCAATGACTCGAAGGCACACAACAACATCAGTCTGGAAATGCTGGTTTTACAACCATGGGAATGTCCTTCAAGTACAAATTAAAATGCACAAGGGAAGCCCCTACATTGGCCTTTGGATTTAATACTCATTGCAAGAGATTTTCAGTTTTCTTTTCCCTTTTTTTTTGCTTTGTTCTCTTTGATGAAGGTTTGCAACCCTGCTCTCCCAGAACCGCCAAGCTCCATTTCCTCCTCTTACATTTCTAAACCTCAACATTCAAAAAGTGGCCTCCCCTTCACAGGTTATTATAATATTATTAACATGATCCAAACGATTGTTTGTGGGTGACATTCTCTCCTTGGAAAATGTAGTGTCTACGTGCTTGTCAAAACAACATATTTCGAAAAAAGGATCCGACTATTATATTGAAAGGGCTTTAGGTGGATGATTTCTGGTTAAACCAAAAGGACATTCATTTGGCTTTTGTGGGGTTTGTCTACATGGGCTTAAATTGGGGGTTCTCAACTTTCCTAATGCTGCGACCCCTTAATACAGTTCCTCATCTTCTGCTGACCTCCAACCATAACATTTGTTTTGTTGCTACTTCATAACTGTAATTTTGCTACTGTTTTGAATCATAACGTAAATATCTGATATGCAGGATGTATTTTCATTCACTTGATGAAATTTAGCACAAATACCCAAATTTGAATACTGGTGGGGTTGGAGGGGATTGATTTTGTCATTTGGGAGTTATAGTTGCTGGGATTTATAGTTCACCTACAATCAAAGAGCATTCTGAACTCCACCAATGTTGGAATTGAACCAGACTTGACACACAGAACTCCCATAACCAAGAGAAAATATTGGGAAGGGTTTGGTGGGCATTGACCTTTAGTTTTGGAGCTATAGTTCACCTACATCCAGAGAGCACTGTGGACTCAAACAATTATGGATCTGGACCAGACATGGCACAAATCCTCAATATGCCCAAATGTGAACACTGGTGGAGTTCATGGAAAATAGACCTTGACATTTGGGAATTGTAGTTGCTGGGATTTATAGTTCAGCAACAATAAAAGAGCATTTTGAACTCCACCAATGATGGAACTGAAAGAAACTTGTCACAGAACTCCCATGACCAATAGAAAATACTGGGAAGGGTTTGTGTGCCGCCGTGCCTGGGGGCTATAGCTCTTAGTGAAAGAGGCATGGACGTGACATCTTTCCCCAGGGGGTTGCTTCTTGCCCTCCTCTTAGGAAACTGGAACTCCCAAAGTCCCAAAACACTGTAAATAACTCAAAATAAGATTTATTGTTCACAAAGAGTTATTTCTTTAAAGAAGTGAGCTGGAAGCTTAAGAGGGGTGAAGGAAAATATACGTTACAGTCTCAGTTAGACCTGGGTCCAAGGAGTTTGAAGCTGAGAAGCCTTTCCAAGTTTCCTCTTTCCTCAATGGCTGTGAATGCCGGAGCAAACCACAACCCCAGTTCAAATGGCCTATGTTTGAAGACTCAGGATCTTCCTCTGGTGCCAAAAGAACCAGTTTGAAGGCGCTTGAGACTTCCAACGTTGTTCAGGTTGGTCTGAACATGAAGCATAAGTCTCAAGGGTAAAAAAATCTCAGAATTGGTGCTGAGAGGTAATTTAATCAGGGTCTTTTAAAATCAAGTCTCTTACTCACATCCATCTGATAGAAACTCTGATGGCAGAATGAAAAAAAGGGAAGCAATCCCCTCCTCCAGGAAGAGGTGGAGCCAAACAATACTGATTGACAGCTATAAATAACCAATCGATCCAACTATACATAAGCAGGGTAAAAAGACAGGATCAAGCATGATACGACAGTTTAAATCTTGCAACTAACAGTTCTACACATAGGTGGCGCCACTCACACCATCACAGTTGGATGGACATTGACCTTGAGCTCTGGAGCTATAGTTCACCTACATCCAAAGATCACTGTGGACTCAAACAATGATGGATCTGGACCAGACATGGCACAAATACTCAATATGCCCAAATGTGACCACTGGTGGAGTTCGGGGGAAATATACTTGACATTTGGGAGTTGTAGTTGTTGGGATTTATAGTTCACCTACAATCAAAGAACATTCTGAACACCGCCAATGATAGAATTGGGCAAAACTTCCCACACAGAACCCCCATGACCAACAGAAAATTCTGTGTTTTCTGATGGTCTTTGACGACCCCTCTGATATCCCCCTGATAACCCCTCCCCAAGGGTTTCTGACCCCCAGGTTGAAAAATGCTGCCCTAGAGATGTCTGTTACATCCAGTTTCTACCTCCTTGTAAAACACTGACTAAAAAGTGATACAATTTTTTTTGCAAACTAACTTTGGATCTTGAGAATTCCCTTAGTTTTAAGTCCGTTCTATTCTGCTTTCTGATTTAAAAAATAAAACACCATTCACATGTTGTGCATGCTTATGCATGCATTCTCTAAGTGAGATCCCAGAGAGTGTTTTGCAGTCAGGGAAATAAATAACTGAGCTCAATGACCTGGAATAAGCTGTCTTCCTAAATGGAAACCCTTCCTTGAGGATTCTTACTCATACAGAAGCCTGTTAATACTATCAGAAGTTACCTTCTCCCTAGATCATACCTTGGAGCAAGACATCATCACCTGCGGATCAGGAGAAAGACTGGGTTTTGTCAGGGAGAGCTTTCCCTTTCCTCCACACAATAATGAAATATGATACAAAGCACCAAAGTGTCAATACCTGTACAGGATAAAGGTCAGGTTTGCATCGATGGAAGAATCCAACAAATACATTTGTTCCGGCAATGTCTGTATTTTAAATGCCACCCTCTGATGAACCTGTTGCAGAAACACACTTCTGGGGTCTGATGAGATGTCACTTTGGCTCAAGGCTGATCAAATACGATGAATGAAAGTGCAACGGGATCCGGGGGAAAAAATTACTTCTGTCATTTATTCTTCGTGCGCTGCAGGAAATGGGCCACAGAGCGAGGGGAAGAAAGAGAGAGAGATACAGATTCTCTAAAACAAATAGCGATTGTCATGCACAACACCTCCCATTGATCCGTTTCCCAGTGGGCAATGGCTTCCTCGGCAGAAAGGACATGCTATTCAAACGCTGCACAAAACACACTAAAGCCCACAACCAATTGCGTTGTGTAAAAAAATGTAATTCTCCTTGGCCCATTTCCCTTGAATCAACCTGTAATGCAGTCTCAGAAAGGAGCCATCTGATTTCTGTAATGCGTTCTGGGAAACACCCAAAAGATTCAAGTTTGGGGATAGGAGTATAAAGACAATTCTGCTCTAGTTTGTATAGTGAGAAAGCGATAGAACTGCTACCATCAGTGTTGGCTTGCATTTCCACCAATAAGATAGAGATAGAGAAGCAACAGACTGACTAATAATTAGGATTCCATTTGAGACCGAATACAGCGTCACCAGAGAAGGTCTTTCTGTGGGCGGACCTAGGCAGGCCATTATCTCAGGAGAATCCGTGTTTAAAAAATGCGGATATTCCTGAAGCCTGTTCACATACACCTCAGAAAGCATACCCTAGACCAGTGTTTCTCAACCTTCCTAATGCCACGACCCCTTATTATACTTCCTCATGTTATGGTGACCCCCAACCATAACATTAGTTTCGTTGCTACTTCATAACTGTCATTTTGCTTATGTTAGGTAAAGGTAAAGGTAGTCCCCTGACATTAAGTCCAGTCATGTCTGGGGTGTGGTGCTCATCTCCATTTCTAAGCCAAAGAGCCAGCGTTGTCCGTAGACACCTCCAAGGTCATGTGGCCGGCATGACTGAATGGAGCGCCGTTACCTTCCCGCTGGAGCGGTACCTATTGATCTACTCACATTTGCATGTTTTCGAACTGCTAGGTTGGCAGAAGCTAGGGCTGACAGCGGAAGCTCACGCCGCTCTCTGGAATCAAACCTGCGACCTTTCGATCAACAAGCTCAGCAGCTCAGTGTTTTAACCCACTGCGCCACCGGGGGCTCCTTGCTTATGTTATGAATAGTAAATATCTGATATGCAGGATGTATTTTCATTCACTGGACCAAATTTGACACAAATACCCAATGCACCCAAATTTGAATACTGGTGGGATTGGGGGAGGGCATTGATTTTGTCCTGTGGGAGTTGTAGTTGCTGGGATTTATAGTTCACCTACAATCAAAGAGTATTCTGAACTCCACCAACAATAGAATTGAACCAATCTTGGAACACAGGACTCCCATGACCAACAGAAAATACTGGAAAGGCTTGGTGGGTGTTAACCTTGAGTTTTGGAGTTGTAGTTCACCCTACATCCAGAGAGCACTGGTGGATCTGGGTCAAACTTGGCATGAATTCTCAATATGTTCAAATATGAACACTGATGGAGTTTGGGGAAAACAGACCTTGACATTTGGGAGTTGTAGTTGCTGGGATTTATAGTTCACCTACAATGAAAGAGCATTCTGAATCCTACCAATGATTGAATTGGGCCAAACTTCCCACACAGAACCCCCATGACCATCAGAAAATATTGTGTTTCCTGATGGTCTTTGGAGACCCCTCTGACACCCCCTCACAACCTCTCCAGGGGTCCCGACCCCCAGGTTGAGAAACGCTGCCCTAGACATTCTCCCTGGACTAGCCCAACAGAATGTCAGAGGCCCTACCCCCTCCCACGAAGCCCCCAGATGCCTTTGAAAAGTAATGAAAACTTACCCGGCCTCCATTACAGGTTTTGAGCAGCTCTCCCAGCACATAGAATTGACATGCCAGGAGAGCGGGGGGGGGGGGAGCTATTTTCCTCCCTCCCCCCCCCCTCCCAGCTCTCCTGGCTCATCATTTCTACACATTGGGAGAGCTGCTTGAAGCCTGTAATGGAGGCCGGGTAAGTTTTTTATTACTCTTCAAAGGAGTCTGGGGGCTTCAGGGGAGGGGGGTGATAGGGGTGCGAACTCTCACAGTTTACTGGGCTTATTTAGCCCAGTAAACTGTGGGAATGGTGTCTGGACTTAGTCCAGACATTGGAAGTAGTGGGTTTTTCTCAGCCCTTCCAAGGAGGCATGGAATAAACCCACTATCTAATTAATTCGCTACAAACCAGGGTTTTCCTGGTTTGTAGCGAATTAATTTGGGACTGTCCAGAACATTGTCTGGACAGTCCCTCTATATGGATATCTGCCTCCTCCCAGCAGACTCAAATCAAGGAAAAGCTTCATGAGAACCATCACTCCTTTTAATGTTCCCCCAACAACAGCAAGAATATCCCTGTGGGGAGCAAAATCAGACAATTCCAACTGGATACCTTACTTCCCCATGAGGGTCTTTCTCCAAGTGCGAAACAAGAATGGGCAACTTGGAAGTCCCTGAACAGACTCAGAAACAGAGTTGGCAGATCAAAGGACAACTTGGCAACATGGCACTATCTAGAAGACTCCTCCACCTTGTGTGACTGTGGAGCAGAACAGACAACTCCGCATCTGCATAGTTTTAGATAAACTATTTTTTTTGCTAGGTTTCCATCTGAAAACAGGGGATTCAAGGCCATTAACCACAAACCCATATAAAACAAATATCATTAAAACATAAAACAGATGGGGTTCAATTAATCCTTTTTATGTTTTAATGATATTTGTTTTCGTTGATCTCATTGTTTGCTGCCTTGAGTCAAATAGGGATTTGAAAGCAATTAAAATGTATCAATATAGGAAAAGAAACCCATGCCCAGTTAAAAGTCCCTCTTTCAGCATGCAGTTAAGCTACCAAAAGTCTTTCTGAACAAAAAGGAATTTTCCTTGGCAGAGGAAGGAGAGTGTGGAGGAAGTGAATCTCGTCTCCCCCAGTTGGGAGTTCCACAGGCTAGAAACAACCACAACGAATGCCTAAATAAAGAACAGCACTCTGAAAACAGGGGGATTCTAGACATAAAACAATCAGGGCCAGCTAACACCTCCCAACAAAGGATTCCCCCAGGCAGGAATCATACAGGCCTTGAAGGTGCAATTTATTATTTATTTACAGTATTTATATTCTGCCCTTCTCACCCCGCAGGGGACTCAGGGCGGATTACAGTGTACACATATATGGCAAACATTCAATGCCAATTTGACATACAACGTATACAGACATACACAGAGGTTATTTAACTTTTTCTGGCCGCCAGGGAAGCTGTCGCTTTCATCGTCCATCTGCGACACTGATGAAGTACTTCCGCATTCCCCGCATGCTTTTGCTGGAGTCCTTTGCTGGAGTCTTTTTTATGGCCCCGTAAATTAGTTAATGTAGCCTCCCCACACAAGGTGGTACCTAATTTTCCTACTTGACAGATGCAACTGTCTCTCGGGTTGCAAAGGTCGACAACAGGCTACACAATTGGTTGGAAGCCCACTCCAACCTGGGTTGGCTTCGAACTCATGACCTTTCGTGTTCTTAATGCAGCTGACACCCAGCCAGCTGCGCCACAATCCTGGTGATTATTAGCAACATTCACACTTGCCTCCAACAGACAAGAGTTCTTTCTCCCACCCTGGACCTTCCACATATAAAAACCTGCCTTGCTTAGTTTGCAACAGACCTCCCAACCGCTGAGGCTGCCCGTCATAAATCCTTCATTAAGACCTGGATTCAATAAACACATCAGAGATGCCACTCTTTCTGGTTCTTTTCCCTTTGTAGAGGAGGAGACTGGGTTTAATGCTTCTGAAAGCTGTTCTACTCTAGAGGAGAGGCGAATGTTGCTTGGCTTTGAGACTCCTGCAGTGCTGGGTCCATCTCCCCGAGAGAAAGGTTGAGGGAGGGAGGGGAGGGAGCTCCTTGGCTGCATTCATGCACTTAGCCTTGGTCCCCCACTTCTGCTGATGGGAGCTGGAAGCCTGGCTATGGTTGCTGCTGCTAAAGTTTTCCATGTTAGTGGTGGTAGAAGAGGAGGCTGGACCTGGGAGGGTTTAAGTTACCCCTCTTTCTAGGATTGTTTGTGTCCTTATATCCTTCATTAAGAACTGGGTTAAAAGCATCAGAGTTAGGATACACCCCTCTTTCTGGGATTGTTTGTCCCTTTATATCAGTGTTTCTCAACCTGGGGGTCGGGACCCCTGAGGGGGTCATGAGGGGGTGTCAGAGGGGTCACTAAAGACCAACTGAAAACACAATATTTTATGTTGGGCATCAGGATTCTGTGTGGGAAGTTGGTGGAGTTCAGAATGGTGGAGTTCAGAATGCTCTTTGATTAACTATAAATCCCAGCTTATATATACTATATCCCAGCTTATATATATACAACTATAAACTATAAATTAACTATAAATCCCAGCAACTATACCTCCCAAATGATAAAAATCAATCCAGCCCCCGACCTCACCAGTATTCAAATTTGGACATATCAGGTATTTGTGCCAAAATTTGGTCTGGAGTGTGGTGGAGGCTTCTTCTTTGGAAGCTTTTAAACAGAGGCTGGATGGTCATCTGTCAGGGGTGCTTTGAATGCTTCTGGCTTCTTGGCAGGGGGTTGGACTAGATGGCCATGAGTCTCTTCCAACTCTATGATTCTATAATTCATAACAGGAGCCAAAATTACAATTACGAAGTTGCAACGAAAATAATTTTATGGTTGGGGGTCACCACAAAATGGGGGGGGGGGCTGTATTAAGGGGTCATAGCATTAAGAAGGTTGAGAACCACTGCTTTATATCCTTCATTAAGAACTGGGTTAAAAGCATCAGAGTTAGGATGCCACACTTTCTGGGTCCTTTACCTTTTGTTTGTAGAGGAGATCAGGTTTAATGCTTCTTAATGTCACACCTCAGAGTAAAATCACCTTGCTGAAGACACCAAAGAACACACCAGCAGTAGTCTTTATGGTTTATTAAAGAAAAGATAAAAAGTTCAAAAAGGCAAAAGTATATTTCAAAAGATCAATCCAAGGTAACATAGGCAAACAAGATCCATGAAGACACAGGCAAGGCAAAGTCCCATTAGAACATGACAAAGTCCTAAAACATGAACATGAAAGCTGCAAGATAAATCCAAAGTCTCTTGGATGAAGCAGGAAGTTGCTCTGACACTGAGGCATGTTCAAACAGCCTGTTTAATACTCTTTGGACAACATGAAGGCATTCCTATGGCCTCAAGCCTCCCTCTCTTGCCTGCTAGTGATCCTGACACTCCTTCGAACTTTCAATTCCAACCGATTGGCTCGATCGAAACCTCCGGCTTCATCAAGGTCAATTCCCTCGTTAGTGCTCTTACCCTGATTATCTGGCTGTGAACTATCTGGCTCAGAGTCATCCTCCCTTCCTGAATCCTGAATCCTGCATCTGGCTCTCAGTAGTTTCACTTTCAACAGTGTCATCTCTTGAACTTCTGCCCCCTGTTCCTGGTCTTCTTCGTCTAACACAGGGGCATCATTGCTTTGCACCTGACTGTGAATCTGAATTCCATCATCCCCATCAGAATCATTGACACTATCACTCTGAGATTCCAGGTGAGTCACAACACTTAAAGCCTTTTCTACTCTAGAGGAGAGGAGGCGTGCTTGCTTTCTCTCAACAGCACCAAATGCCGCACAGCTTTCCAAGAGGCATTTCAAGGAGGCCCAGGGAAGGAAAAGATGATGATCTGGAGTTTAGTCAAGCTAGGAGCACCACGTGGTCACGAAAGCAGAGGGGTAACCGGTTATCGGCTCTTGCTTGCTTTCAAGATCGTCTGGGGAGGCCCTGCTCTCGGTCCCGCCTGCATCGCAGGCACGCCTGGCAGGGACGAGAGACAGGGCCGTCTCAGTGGTGGCCCCTCGGCTGTGGAATGCCCTACCTGCAGACATCAGATCTGCCCCCTCGCTGTTGGCGTTTCGGAGGAAGGTGAAGACCTGGCTATTCGAACAAGCGTTTGACTAAACAGTGAAATTGAACATAGGAATATGGAACAATGGATAATGAGAGTGGATTCTGATTTTATTGTTGAGGCGTTATGATTGTTATACTGTTGTTAATTGTTGATGTTGTAATCTGTTTATACTGTTTTGTGATATTTTGCATTGTTTTTTTAAAATAATCTTTATTGAAGTTTTTCATAAAAAATATGCATATAGGTAAAAGTAAAAGGGGGAGAAGAAAAAAAAGGGGGAGTAATACTTGGCAAAGGTAGAGGGGGAAAAGTGGGGAAGAGTGGGGAAGAGTAGGAAAGTGAGAAAGAAATGGAAAGGGAAGATGAGGGAAGGAGAAAAGAAAAAAAAAAGGGGGGAGTTAAAATAAAAAGCCAAAATGTGATATTTTGCATTGTTGTGTAAACCGCTTTGAGTCGCCTAAGGGCTGAGAAAAGCGGTATAGAAATAAAGTAAATAAATAATAAATAAATTCATGTCGAGCTGATTTTCGTACCAGAAGGGGGCTTCCTGATACGTGCTCCCAAAGGGAACAAAAGGAATGAACGAACAAATGAAACGGGATAAACAAATTCAGTTCACAATTCTAGTATGTGCGTGCCTTACTTTAAGAAAACTATAGACAAGTAGGAGTGGATTTAAATAAGAAGTAGAGGAATGGTAACAAGGTAGAAAATTATATGAGGAAAAGTTGAAGGAGTTCAGCCTGGTGATGGAGGGGTGACATGATGGTACTCTTTGAATATTTAAAGGGCTGTCACATAGAGAAGGGTTCAGGTTAGCTACCCAAATGGGTAGGTCAAAGTCTAATGGTTTGAAGTTATAGAGTGGTAGATTTTGATTGAATATGGAAAGAAGCTTATTGATGGTAAGAGTGGTTCAACAATGGAGCCAATTACCTAGAGAGGTGATGGGGTCTTTGTCTCAAAAGGAAACCGGAGAGCTATTGGCTGGGACACTAGCAAGAGTCCCTCCATTAAGCAGGAGGCTGAGTTCAATGGCCTATGTATGTGGTCCCCTCCTATTCTAGGATTTCTACTCTAGGAATCATCCTTGGCAGATTGAGTCTAATGGAGGTCATAACCAAATTGGAGGGGTCTCAGAGGCGAGGCACACTCTTCAAGTCTCCTTAGGGGGAGACAGTATGGATTTTCAGTGTCATTCCTCACATGAGCTGATGAAGCAATTCATGTTGGCTTCATTCTTCCAAAACATTAATCTCCTTCTACATGGTAGCTTGGCTCTGAAGGTAATAAGTGAGGATCCTCACAAGTGTATTTTACAACCCGGAGCCCAGAATGGCTGGTTTATCGCAATTCGAAATCAATAACTAAATTACTCTGCTGTCCATCGTGAATTGCCTCTGCTTACGCAATTTATGGAGCTCATCTCTCCAGTGGATGCTAAGTAATCAACCCACCTGTGTTCTGGCACAATGCAACCTGCTGCATTATCTCTTGCCCATAAGCAAAGCCGTTAAACGTTAATTTCGTTTACAAAGATTTCTGCCCACTCACCTTGGACTTCATTTTCTGAAGGTCTAGTGAAAAGAGTCAGTAATGTGTTGATGTGTGGGAGGACCACTACGTTCAATTGGATTTGTCTCATTGCGAACAGGGCAAAACCATGCTGTTTGCACCTTGGTATGGCATGATGCCATTGGACTGCTGAGTAGCTCCTAGGAAAGCATTGTGTGGCATTGCATTGTTAGTATGTATCAATATCCCCAAAACAACATGTTGTGGCAGAATCTTAGGCATGCCAGGCGATCTCGAACATGACCCAGGATCTTCAGATATGCCAAATACAGTCAGTGCGTGCAGGGTATTCAAGATAATGCTTCAACATAGAGACTCTTTGGGCACAAAAACGATTGGGGATTTGTTCAAATCAATAAAACAAATCCACGACTGACTGGAGGGTTCCATGTTGGTGGGGAATCTATTCTGGGCTTAACTACAGATTTTAAATGAGCTATCCAAGGTGCTGAAGCTATTTTAGGTATAGTATTCAACACCATGAAGAGTTCTTTTAACACCTGCAGTAAAACCAGAGTGGAAAAGTAATTCCAGGCAATTCCCATGTCAGTGGTGCAGTGGATCCTGTTTGAGCCTTCGTCCAAATTTTAAGAAGCTATCCAAAGTGCTCAATCTATTGCAAGGATATGAGTCAGATCTTTGGAAGGATACAAAGGGCATTCATTAAAGATTTCCCCTGACCCACTTCCTGTGGACTGAGAGCAATGAAACTTGACACAGTGTTTAGTCTTTCTCTTCATAGGTGCAACCTAGGGACACACACTTCTCCCATCTTTTTAAGCAACTGTAAACATCTCGCTTGTAGAAGTCGACAGGTTGCTCCAAAAGCCACATTGTGACTTTGGAAATCAGAGTCTTGTAATCTGAAAAATGCTTGCCCTTCAAAAAGAATTTCATTGTTGGAAAGAGGTGGAAGTCCGATGGTGCGAGGTGGGGTGAATAAGGGGGATGCGGTGGAATTTCAGAGCCAGAGGAGCATGCTTCCATTTGGGAAACATGTGAGTTGTGAACTGGTGCGTTGTCTTGGAGAAGTAGGCCACCTTTGGTGAGCATGCCACATCTCTTGCTTTTGATAGCCTCCCACAACTTCTGCAGCAGGGAAGCATAGTCTGCCCCAGTGCTCATGGCCCTCTTTGCTAGGAAATCCATCAATACTACCGCGTGCTGGTCCCAAAAAACTGTGAGCATGACCTTTCCTGCCGAGAGTTGGGCATGTGCCTTCTTTGGAGGCGGTGAGTCATGATGCTTCCATTGCATCGACTGGACTTTAGTCTCAGGATCATTCATACTGATGGACCCAGCTTTCCTCCTGTGTGATCAGTCTGTTGAAAAGTCCCTCTGGTTTCCATGGCACATTATCAATAGAGCCTAAAAGCATTCAACTTTTTCCTGCTTCTGGAAAGGTATGAGCAGCGGGGTGACCCAGAGAGCAGATACCTTATACATGTGAAGATAGTCTTGGGTGATTTTTTCCCCATGGACTTCACACAAACCTTGACATTTTGGGTTAGGTGGCAAATGGTTACTTGGCGATTTTCCAAAATGGTGACCTTTACTTGCTGGATGGTATGTTCATCGATAGGAAGTGGGGTTGCCCTGGAATTTGAGCTGTTTGCACCAAAGCCCATCCACATTTGAATTGATGATGCCAGTTCTTAACTACATCATATGATAGGGAATCGTGACATCAACTTCTTTGATCTCATTGAACGTACCCTTTGGTGTGCAGCCTTTCAAGTCAAGGGACTTGGGGACTGCTCTGTATTCTACTGGGTCCATTCTCAAATCTCACACCACTTCAGCACCTGTAAAACCAAGACCGTTATCAGTTCAGAATTGTAAATTGGCACGTGATCTATAGAGACTTATATCATTACACATGTGCAGTTTCAGCATCCTGTGATAAATAGAAGTGGATACAGGAAATCTTTAATGAACATCCCTTGTATTTTGAACTAAGCATGGAACAAATCTCCAGGCAAAAAAAAAGGAAGGGAAAGGCAAACCTTTTCTGGACAAATGTTGGGCTCCTTTTAGGGTCACAGTTGGTCAGAAATGACTTGAAGGTACACAAAGAAACAATAGGAATGGTCCATTTTTTTGAGGAATGTCAGAATGGGAGAACTTTTTCAAGCCAAGTATCAATGAGGTCATTCTCTTGTGACAAAAACAAGTCAATTGTGAATATAAATAGAATAGATAAAGTAGAATAGATAAGTGAGAACAGAGAAGACAAGGTAGCACATGAAAGGCTCTTGTTTGGTTTGGACTTTGACCACAGAAGCATTTACCCTTCTAGATTATATACGTGTTACAAACCATGGTAACAATTGTTCTGCTTGATATAACCATCCTCTACTAGTTTTCTGCTACTCTTGAAATGTAAGCAAATAAAGAAAAAAAATCATGAACAACAGTGAGAATTCAAGGCTCAGCTAACTGTTGCCTGAATAATGACCCTGCTTTGCTATTTGAAAAAACAAAGCACAAAGAGGTAAACATGGAGGCAGTAGAAGTAAAAATTGCATTCTCTACTTTGGGGTTTTGTTAAACATCTCAGTCTATGGAAAGTTTTCATTTTAAGCGGGATATATACAGATTATAACAATGTGAACAGGCTCAAACATATTGTTAGCATTTATCAGTGATTGGGAATGTGTTCATTGTTCTGTGCCAGGTATCAGGTATAGGAAAAAGTAGTGACAAAACAGAACAGGGATATCTGAATTCCTTGAATCAAAGTAGGTTTGCATCACTGGTAAAGAATGCCCTGCCTGACTTACCGGGCAGGGCCGTTGAGGCATTGAGCACCCTCTGCTTGGCCATGGCGTCCTCAGGGGCTTAGCCTCCCCAGAAGCCCCTGCGCAGCAGGAGACGTTCCCGGCATTTGGCCAGCTGGCCAATTGGCAACAAGCCCCACCCTGCTTGCCCAATTGGATGGGACTGGCCGTCATTTTGTCCCGGCAGCCAGCAGTCAGGTGCAGGCATTGGGCCTGCTTTGTTGATCCATTCCACCCACCTGGCAGTCTCATGTTGTTTGGGTTTTCTGTTTGTTGTTTGTCATGTTTCAATTGTCATCACAACTTCCTGGTTGGTGGGGGCATGGGCTCTGGATCTGGCTTGCTTATCCCCCCCCCTATTGGAGTGGGGGAGTGTCCGGTGGTCCCAGGGTTCTGGGAAGCATAGGCCCGGTATTGTGCCGGTAAGCACCCTGGTGTAGAATGGTTATTGGTCAGCAGCGGGCTGACTGATCCTTGATCCAGAACCCATCCATGGCAGCCAACCCACATTTCTGTAATCAATAAATAAGTCGTGGCCAGTTTATATCCCAATCCAGTGTATGCGTCTTCTTTGTCCTCCAGCGGTAGGTGTGTCGCCCATGCACACACAATGAAAAATACCAACCATCTGTGACTCACATTCCAACCAATACTGAGCTGGAATTCATGATCTTTCTGGTAAGGTCAGAGGCCTTGCTTCATGTCCAACTCAGAATAATGTTGGAACTGAGGACTTCATCTCACAAGCGGGAGGGAATCAGGGAAAAGCTGAGGGGACAATCTTAGCTCATTCTCTCCCATATTTCTCCATCTTCTGGGATGGTCAGCCATCCCACATTGTTCTTACCGTGTCAATGATCTTTCCCCCACTTTTCTCCTTTTGGAGATGGGTAACACCTGATTCCTGAAGATGGGTTTAGGACTCTGTTTCCATGCAGTGTGGAAATGGATCCCCACAGAGTCCCACCAAAAGTGCTCTTACATCATGTGCCAGCCGTTGGCACAGATGTAGAGAAATTGGCTTCTATACACATACAAAGGCTGAATGAAAAGTAATGCCTCCACCTTCATAACACCTCAACAGATGGCAGTAATGGTATGCGGCAGGTACTGCTTGTTCAGTAGACTCTCCTCTACAGTTCCATTTTGGCAGGAAGCCTTACCATTGAATGGTTGTGTTGTTAAAGTATGGAACCCTGAGCAGATGGTCAGTCAATGCGACTTAAGCAACGTGCAGTCATTGAATTCTTGACAGCAGAAGGCATCACCCCAAAGGAGATTCATCAGAGAATGCAAGCTGTTTATGGTTATTGTGTTGATGTGACTACTGTGCAGCATTGGGAGAGTCAGTTTAAAGATATTGAGGTGGGAACATCTGACTTGCGTGACAAACAAAGAGTTGGACATCCTGAGTTTCACAAGCCAAAGGTTGACAGATTGATTCAAGACGATTGTCGTATCACTCAGAGAGAAATTTCAAGTATAACTGGCATTTCACAAGAGCGTGCAGGTCACATTATTGCTTTGCTTGGCTATCAGAAGAACTGTGCACAATGGGTACCCAGGATGCTGACGCCTGAAATGAAAGCGCACAGACTTGAAACTTCAGAGACTGGATCTTACCACCATACGGAATCCTCCATACAGTCCCAATTTAGCACCGTCTGACTTCCATCTGTTCCTGATAATGAAAGATCTGCGGGGATATCTTTATGCTTCTGATGAAGACGTTGAGAGAACTGTGAAACGCTGGTTGTGGAAACAGAGCGTTGACTTCTTCCATGACGGCTTCAGAAAACTTGTTCATTGTTGGCAGAAATGTATCCAATTGTCTCGTGATTATGTGGAAATGTGAATAGTGGTAGTTAAAGAGAGAAATAATTCTAAGGATTATTTCTGCATTTGATTTATTAAAATATTCCCATCCAAACCCAAGTAACGAAGGTGGAGGCATTATTTTACATTCAACCCTCATATGTGGTGGGACTATAATAAACTACAAAAATTCTATAACAAGGTAGAGAAGGAGATGGAAGAATTATAAGAGCATAAAATGAAGTTGAACAATAAAGAATTCTTTACCCAGAAAATAGATAGGAAGGACTGGGGTGACATTATTAAATACAAGGGATATCTGGAAAGTAAGTTTACAATATTTTTAATAGAAAAAAATGAATATATTTTAATAAAACTTACATGGATTATAGTATAGGTATTACATTATTTTCCCACATAATCTCCATTCAGTTCAATGCATTTTGTCATCTGTGGGATGGGGTTTTGATGCCTGTCACTGGGTGCGGGATCAGGGCTGTGAGAAGGGTGGCTTAAAACATCCCAACCAAATGAAGACAACAACTCTTGTGTTACATGAGCAGTGTGTGGACTCGCATTGTCATGAAGGAGACAGACAGCAGGGAAACTGAATGAGGATGCTCATCTATAACCTTCACCACAACGCCAGTCGATGAGCTACTGACAACTGACATTGCTCATTCATTTCTGCTGGCTTCCCATTACACAGTAGTGATACCAACTTCTCCCATGAAAATTCCTCATGAGAGCTACGTGCCTTGTAACCTTGTTTGTTGTTGTTCATTCCTTCAGTCGTTTCCGACTCTTTGTGACCTCATGGACCAGCTCATGCCAGAGCTCCCTGTCAGCCGTCATCACTCCCAGCTCCTTCAAGGTCAATCCAGTCACTTCAAGGATGCCATCCATCCATCTTGCCCTTGGTTGGCCCCTCTTCCTTTGTCGTTTCATTTCCCCCAGCATAATTGTCTTCTCTAAGCTTTCCTTTCTTCTCATGATGTGGCCAAAGTACTTCATCTTGGCCTCTACTATTCTTCCCTCCAATGAGCAATGTAACCTAAGTTTCCAGACAACCCTCGTATATAACAATCGCTACCCAAGCAACTGTGGCGTTGGGCTTGAAAGAGCACAGAAAGTGGAAGTTAAAAATGGTTTGAATATTTAGTGGATTTTATGCTCCAGGAGTACATCCTCAAAAACAGAACCTAACATACAAGAGGTCAAATCAAGAAGAAGTGGGATCTGAAATGAGGAAGACTGATAGATAGAGGAAAAGGAAAAGGAAAATACAAAGAACTGAACCATACTCTCTCCACGATTGAGCATTTAAAATGAGATTTGAACAAGGAAAGTACTGTTCCTGGAGGATTGGGAGGGAAGGAAGGGAGTAATGTTGCTAGAGACAAGTGGGAGATAAATGCGGAATTGGCAATGTTAAGAAAATTAAGAGAATAACATTCTGTTTGTATTATGAAATGGCTACTGAAATTTTCATTATTCCATCTGCGCTTACAATAAAAATGAAGAAGAAGAAACATCATGTGTCAGCCTCTGTGGGGCTCTGTTTCCGAAGCACTTAGAAACAGAGCCCTAAACCTGTGGGATGAAGTTCTAAAGAGATTGCATAAAACTGTCCAATTGAGATAATGGAAGGACACATGAGAGCCTATGGAAATATTGCATCAGCAACATCTTTGAAGAAAGGTAAAAATGGTCCTTCAAAAGTTGTCTGACTACAACAGTTCCTAATGCCAAGACTCCTTAATACAATTCCTCATGTTGTGGTGACCCCCAACCATAACATTATTTTTGCTGCTACTTCATAACTGTAGTTTTGCTACTGTTATGAATCGTAATGTAAATATCTGATATGCAGGATGTGTTTTCATTCACTGGACCAAATTTGGCACAAATACCTGATATGTCCAAATTTGAATACTGGTGGGGCTGGGGGATTGATTTTGTCATTTGGGAGTTGTAGTTGCTGTGATTTATAGTTCACCTACAATCAAAGAGCATTCCGAACTCTACCAATGATGGGATTGAACCAAACTTGGCACACAGAACTACCATGGGCAACAGAAAATCCTGGAAAGGTTTGGTTGGATTTGACCTTGAGTTTTGGAGTTGTAGTTCACCTACATCCAGAGAGCACTGTGGACTCGAACAATGATGGATCTGGATTAAACTTGGCACAAATACTCAATATACCCAAATGTGAACACTGGTGGAGTTTGGGGCAAATAGACCTTGACATTTGGAAGTTGTAGTTGCTGGGATTTATAGTTCACTTACAATCAAAGAGCATTCTGAACCTCACCAACAATAGAATTGGGTCAAACTTCCCACACAGAACCCCCATGCCTTGAAGGGACGAGCCTCCCTCCCACCTTGCATGGTCTCTTTCACCTGCATATGCGCACCATGCTGCCATGCGTTGAGCATGCCTACTCTCTCCATCCCAGTCAGATGAAGCATCATTGGAATCAAGGGTAGTTCTCGTCCTTTGTTTCATGGAAGCTTTGCTTGGAATATTCTAAGTATTTCTTGTTTATGGTTTGGACTCTTGGAATGTATGAATGCCTGCTCATGCCTTGGATCAATGTTTCCTGTTTTTCCTGAATTATATTAGAGAAGTGTGGACTTTGTTTTTATGGACTTTGCTGAACTTTACCCTGGACTATTTTTTTCCTGCTTATCTTCTTACCTAATTAGATTTACCTATTTCTTTTAAGTGCTTTTTACTTGTTGCTTTTTAATTATCTTCAATAAAAGGATTGTTTTCCAATCAACAGTGTGGTGTTTACTGTCAGAAGGCTTTTCCTGTCCTGGATGGGTCCTGACTCTCAGGTTGGGAACAGCTGTCCTAATGAGATAAGAACTGTCCAATTGAGATAATGAAAGGACAAACGTGAGCCTATGGAAATATTGCATTAGCAACATATACAAAGGGAGGCAGAAGCTGGAATTATTCGGCCCTTCAAAGATTATCGGCCCACAACTCCCAGCAACAATGGTGATGCTGCAACTCAACAATATCTGGAAGACCATAAGATTCCCATCTCTGAAGAAAGGAGAGACATCCTCTGCTACGATGCCACTTCTTGGAAATGTAGATGGTGTTGTTTTTTTTACTGTGACTCCCAAAATCCTCCCAGCTAGTATGACCATTGGGAGCCGAAGTCCAAAAAATAACATTTCACAAGTTCTGGTGTGGACTCTCTCTGTGTGTTATTCCCAAGATTAAAAGGCCATAATGAACATCAAGAACCATAAAGTTAATCATAGTGACTGAAGAGCTTGACCTCAATCTCTCAAGAACCAGTGTAACATTTCAATAAGAAATGTTTTTTTAAAAAATAAATTCAATAGTAAACAAATAAAGGAAAAAGCAATGCTGGAAAATTAATAAATAGATCCCATGCCGAGGGAATTATCCTAGTAGTGACAAATGGCATCACCCAAGTGCTGACTAAGCTTTTCCCTTTTGTATTTGGGAACCGGAGGTACCATATAAATGGCTTTAATTTACCGTGCAATGTGTGACTGTGTTTTCTTTGCCTCCGCATCCCCTTGCAATAATTTGTGTCCCTTCCCTTGATAATTTCCCCCATCTTTAACCTCTTTCTTTCCTCCTTTTCTTTTCTTTCTATTTACAAAACCGGGCCTCTGAAAAGGTGGCCAGGCAATGGCTTTCTTTTGCTTCTCAACAAATCCATACTTTCTCCAATGTAAACATTATTTCTACAATTCACCTTCTCCTTTTTTTCTCTCCCCTCTGTTATTTAACATCTATATGCGACCACTTGCTCAGCTGGTTCAAGGTTTTGGGCTTGAGTGTTACCAGTACGCTGATGACACTCAGCTGGTGCTGAAGATGGAAGGCCGACCGGACTCTGAACCCGATTGTTTCCATCAGTGCCTCGAGGCCGTTACTGGATGGCTGCGTGCCAGCAGGTTGAGGGTGAATCCAGCAAAGACGGAGATCCTATGGCTGGGTCGACCGGACAGTGGGGACATCCAGCTGCCTATCCTGGATGGCGAGGCGCTATGCCCGTCATCATTGGTAAAGAGTCTGGGAGTCCTTTTGGACCCTCTGCTAACGATGGAGGCCCAGGTCTCCGCCGTTAGCAGAACCGCCTTCTTTCATCTGCGGCAGGCTAGACGGCTGGCCCCTTACCTGTCCAGAGACGACCTAGCTATGGTGATCCAGGCCGCGTTCATCTCAAGACTGGACTACTGTAATGCCCTCTACATTGGCCTTCCTCTGTCAGTGATCCGGAAGCTCAAGTTGGTACAAAATGCAGCTGCTTGGCTTCTTGCGGAAATTCCGATGAGATGCCATATAACCCCAATCTTACTACAAGCTGCATTGGTTACCAATTGAGCACTGGATCACTTTCAAAGTGATGGTACTCACCTTTAAGGCCTTGCATGGTCTGGGGCCGATGTACCTGGGGGACCGCCTCACCCCCTACCAACCCCAGAGATCCCTCCGTTCTGAGGACCAAGATCTATTGGAATTCCCCAGTGTCAAGACCTTGCGTCTAACAGCAACCAGACGCAGAGCCTTCACAGCAGTGGCACCATCACTCTGGAATACTCTGCCACCTGAAGTCCGTGCCTTGCGGGACTTACCAGCTTTCTGCAGGGCATGTAAGACATACCTGTTTCGACAGGCTTTTAATGTTTGATATTGCTGTTTTTAAATTGTTTTAAATTGCTTTTAAATTTTGTTAGATTTTAGCTATTCTTGTAAGCCACTCCGAGCCCCAGGAGAGTGGCGGCATATAAGTTCAAATAATAAATAAATAAATAAATAAATAAATAAATAAATCTTGACCTGTTTTGTGTCCTGGCTTTTGGTGGGGCCCCAATCTGTTTTTGGGAGCCTCCTGGAATTGGGAGGCAGATATCTGTTTTCACTGGGGTGCCGAAAGATCTGTTTTCTATCGGCCCATTATGAAGTGGGGGCTTTCCGGGCTCCCCTTCCCATCAATTTAGGCATTATTTAAGCTGTTTTACTCTAGAGGAGAGGTACTCAGCTGCAGGCAGGTATGACTTTAAGGAGGCTTCTTACCTCTAGAGGAGGCGCTTAGCTGCAAGAAGGCACACACGCTTTCTGGGCCTGCATGCCACATGCACCTTCTTCCCAAGGCAAAGAGGCAAGTTCTAATTCTTACTCTAGAGGAGGCGCTTGACCAAAGGCAAGTGCACATGCTTTCTGGGCCTGCATGTAACACACACCACTCTCTTTCCAAGGCAAGGACACAATTTCCCATTCTTACTCTAGAGGAGGTGCTCAGCTGCAGGCAGGCACACACACTGTCTGGGTCTGGACACCACACACACACTATTTCCAAAGCAAAGAGGTATGGAGTGCTATGTGCTCACGAAAAGCAGGCAAGAAGCCGGGATCCGCTCCCACTTGCTTTTGCGTTGAGTTGATTTTCATCCTGGGAGGGTGCTTTCCGTTAGGTGCTCCTGAAGGTAACAAAAGAATGGATGAAATGAAGGAAAGCGGTTCTGTGCACAACTCTGTGGTAGATCCACCATAAGATCAAAAGAGATATGTCACTTCCATCTTCCCAAATTATAGATAATATATGTTTTCTCTTCTATGGATTATAAATAATAAATGTCTATATCACTAACACTTATTTCTATGTTAAGTATTACTTCTGCTTCTACTACTACTACTACTACTACTACTAGAACTGCAAAGACTCTGGCACAAGCCAGTCAAGGTGGTCCCAGTGGTGATCGGCACACTGGGTGCAGTGCCTAAAGACCTTGGCCTGCACGTAAACACAATAGGTGCTGACAAGATTACTATCTGCCAGCTGCAAAAGGCCACCTTCCTGGGATTTAAGTTTATTTATTACTCCCTCTCCTGATGGCTAGTTAATACCAGACCCTGCTTAGTCTTTATGTACTCAGTCACTAAACTCTATTCCTCTTTAACATTTTCTACAGGTTTTTCTTTTAAAGCATTGTTATCTAGTCCATCTCAGCATTATTCTGAAGTTTCATTATATGTCTTGTCAATGTTGGTATCTCCAGTTCTTTCCATTCTTGGGCATAAATGCACTTAATGAATGGTGCATCCACACTGTAGAACAAATGTGGTTTGGCACCACTTTAGCTGCAGTGCTCAATGCTATGGAATGGTGAGAGCTGAAGTTTTACAAAGTTTTTAACCATTTCTGCCTAAAAGTGCTGGTGCCTCACCAAACTACAACTCCCAGGGTTCCATAGCATTGAGCCATGGCAGTTAAAGTACTATCAAACTGCATCCATTCTGCACTGTACACACGCACACCCTAGGTCATGCTCCATGGTTATGCTACTTAGAGATGATGGAGTTTATAGTATTGTCTATAGGATTCCAAGTTGGCGAAGGCTGGTCTTCAGTCTCTCTTTTTGCTCAAATTACTCATGTGCTTAAAAAAAATCAGGAGACGAAGCAGGATTTGCATAATTTCTGAACAGCAGGAGTAAGGCACCGTTGTGTTAAACATTTATTATCCCCGCCGTCGAACTGTAGAATGAAATTAATGAACCGTTGTGTGAGCATAATGTAATCTATTAAGTTGCGCCTTTTCAGTCTAAGTACACAAGGTCTTCTTTTATGGTCTAGGGGGAAAACTGTTCATTAGTCATAGATGTAGTCCCTATTTCTGCAATACTCAGGGTAACGTATATGGTTTTCCCCTGCTCCAACGATCATTACAAGAACCCTGTAGAGTAGGACAGATAGACAGATAGATAGTAATGTTTTCTGCTGCTCTGGAGAATAGGACACAAATTGCAGGGGGAAATATTCCATTTAAAGGGTTGATGTAAGTTTTTTATTTATTTACTATACGTGTATACTGCCTTTCTCAGCCTTATTGGTGACTCAAGGTGGTTTTTTGGGCTGTATGGCCATGTTCCAGAAGCATTCTCTCCTGACGTTTTGCCTGCATCTAAGGCAGACATGCTCAGAGGTTGTGAGGTCTGTTAGAAATTAGGCACGTGAGGTTTATATATCTGTGGAATAATGTCCAGGGTGGGAGAAAGAATTCTTGTCTGTTGGAGGTAGGTGTGAATGTTTCAATTGGCCATAGAGAAGCCATTGAAATCCACAAGCATGTGGAGAATACAACAGAAAGAAAGTAACCATGAAAATGAACAAAGAACTCTAAAATCATAACAGTAAATAAAGACAAGGGAGCTCCAGACAAGAAACAATCAGGGACAGCTAATGACCTCTCAACAAAGGATTCCCCCAGGCAGTAGAGGCCACACCTTGAAAACTGCTAGGTCATTAAATGCTTGATTACATTCACACCTACCTCCAACAGACAAGAGTTCTTTCTCCCACCCTAGAGATTCCACAGATATATAAACCCCATTTTTCTAGTTTCCAACAGACCTCAAAACCTCTGAGGGTGCCTGCCATAGATGCAGGCGAAACATCAGGAGAGAATGTTTCTGAAAAAGGACCTTACAGCAATCCAGAGTTTCCAGCCATGAAAGCTTTCGACAATACATTCAGAAAAAATTCCTTATGGTAAGAACTGATCTGCAGTAGAAAATCCTTTGCCAGGGTGTAGAAGAACCTTCTTCTCTGGAGGTTTGATTGTGTGTTCCTGCATGGCAGGGATTTGATTGTGTGTTCCTGCATGGTAGGGATTTGATTGTGTGTTCCTGCATGGTAGGAAAATAGGGTCGGATTGGATGGTCCTTGGGGTCTTCTCCAGGTCTATGATTCTACGATTCTAGCAGCTAATTTGTAACCAAGTCTATAGAGCAGCTTTTCTCAATCTGGGAATGGGGACCCCTGGGTGGGGGTCACAAGGAGCGTTTCAGAGGGGTCACCAAAGCCTATCAGAAAACACATATTTCTGCTGGTCTTGGAACCTTTTTGGCAGAGAAGGCTGAAGATCTCTCCGTCTGTCCTTCTCTTCCTTTTTGATGTTGGTGAACTACAACTCCTAGAATTCAAAAACAGCCCTCCCCCAACCCCACCAGTATTCAATGATGGCCATGAAGGTAGTGTGCCAAGCTTGGAGCAGTTCCATCATGAGCCGGGTTCAGAGTGCTCTTTGATTGTAGGTTAACTATAAAACCCAGCAACTACAACTCCCAAATGTCAAAGTCTATTTTCCCCAAACTCCACCAGTGTTCACATTTAGGCATATTGAGTATTTGTGCCAAGTTTGGTCCGGATCCATCATTCTTTGAGTCCACAGTGCTTTCTGAATGTAAGTGAACTACAACTCCAAAACTCAATGTCAATGTCCACCAAACCCTTCCAGTATTTTATGTTGGTCATGAGAGTTCTGTGCGCCAAAATTGGATCAATTCCATTGTTGGTGGGGTTCAGAATGCTGTTTGATTGTAGTTTAACTATAAATCCCAGCAACTACAACTCCCAAATGACAAAACTCCACCAGTATTCAAATTTGGGCGTATCGGGTATTTGTGCCAAATTTGGTCCAGTGAATGAAAATAGATCCTGCATATCAGATATTTACATTGTGATGCAAAACAGTAGCAAAATGACACTTCTGAAGTAGCAACAAAAATAATGTTATGGTTGGGGGTCACCACAACATAAGGAACTGTATTGAGGGGTTGTGGCATTAGGAAGACACATTGACATCGCTGCATCTCTCTTTGCATTCATGAGTCAGTTCTGTTCAGGCCACCCACTGGATCAAGGCATTTGGAGTCAAGGAAAAGCCTTTGAGTGCAAATAATGTAAACACTTATTACTTCCTTTTCTTGTAGTGAAAGGAGTTGGGCTCGTTGGACAAAACCAAAGCAAATAACACACCGGCTTTTTCTTTACCAGCACTAGGTAATAATCTACAGTATAGATTCCGTCCTCCCTCCACATTAATTAAAACTGCTTCTCTTGGTATTCCTGTCTCAAGCACACAGATGTGAGCCTGGAAATTAGCCCAGCCTCTCTCTCTCCTCTTTTTCATTTTACACACAGGAAATTAGAAGGGTTTTCTCTCTTTTGCTCACCCTCTTCCTCCCTCCCTCCCTCTTTTTAATTTCAAGTGCCTACCTTCGACTTCATTGAAACCTACAGGGGATGAAGCTGAGCCAAATCCTCCCCCTCCAAAAAAGCTCCAAAATGAAGCAAGGAAAATGTTCTTGGCTCTCTTCAGAAATGATAAAGAACTGGATTGCATAACTTGGAAAGGGTGGAAACAGGTGTTTAAAAAAATATTCTGTGACTGCAGATTTCATTAAACCTAGTTTGGATTCATATTCGTCAATAATAATAATAATGATGATGATGATGATGATGATGATGATGATGATGTTGCAATCCCAGGTGACAGCAGGATTGAAGAGAAACAACTGGAAAAGCTGACACGATATAAGGATTTAAAGATCTAAATGGAAAGACTCTGTCACAAGCCAGTAAAGGTGGTCCCAGTGGTGGTCAGCACACTGGGTGCAGTGCCTAAAGACGTTGGCCTGCACTTAAACACAATCGGTGCTGACAAAATTACAATCTGTCAGATGCAAAAGGCCACCCTACTGGGATCTGCACGCATTATTTGCCGATACATCATAGAGTCCTAAACACTTGGCAAGTGTCCGACATGTAATCCAATGCAACAGCCAGTAGATTGATCTTATTTGCTGTGTACTAATCTTGTTGTGTATCTAATAATAATAATAATAATAATAATAATAATCAAAGCCAGAATTGAAAAGTTGGTGAGAGATCCCAAATGTAGACTCTGCAAGGTAGCAGATGAAACAATAGATGACATCCTCAGCTGCTGCAAGATTGCACAGACAGACTACAAGCAGAGGCACAACACCATTGCTCAGATGATCCATTGGAACTTGTGCCACAAATACCATCTGCCTGCGACAAAGAACTGGTAGGATCACAAGCCTGAAAAAGTTACAGAAAATGAACACTTCAAACTACTCTGAGACTTCCAAATTTAGACTGACAGAGTTTTGGAGCACAATACTCCTGACCTCACGCTTGTGTTAAAAACAGAGTGTGGATATTCAATGTTGCAATCCCAGGCAACAGCAGGATTGAGGAGAAACAACTGGAAAAGCTACACGATATGCAGAAACTTTGCTTTCTGTCTAAGCTCTCATTGTCTACTCTCTGAGCTCTCATTATTTCTGAACCTGACAAATTGTCTTTGGACAGTTGCTCTGAGAAAGGCTGTGAAGGGTCCCTCTCAAGAATGCGACCTTGGGTATCTTCCTCTTCCTGAAACAGCTCAGGCCTCTTGTCTGAGGTTAACTCAGGCCCAAGCAAACTCTCATCCCCAAAGCCACCATGAGGAACATCATCATGAACATCAGCATCAACATGAACATCAGACACAACAACAGACCCACATACAACAAGTAAGCAGTGCAATAAATGAACAGGGCTTATGTGCAGTTGACATTTGGAATGGCCTCAGATTATGGCTTTTAGATTATGTGATTTTAGTGTTTATATTAATATGCTTTAATTCTATGTTTAAATATTTAAATTTTGCTTATATTGTATGATTTAATATGGTTTTGATAGTTTAATTCATAGTTTATATTATTGGTGCTTTTATGTTTTGTTTTTTCACATGGATGTTTGGCATTAAATTTTGCCTTGACTATGTTGGAAACCACTTTGAGTCCCCCCAGGGGTGAGAAAAGCAGTACATAACTATAGTAAATGAATGAATGAATGAATGATTTGGGAAATTCGTGGGCACAACTTAGTTTCTTTGATAATACATTAGTTTCAAAGTCGGAAGCACTTTTTATTGTTGACTAGGGCTGTGCACAGATCTATTTTTCAAAATGGGCTCCGACTGATTCGGCTCTTTCGGCCAGCCATAACGGTATGGGACCACCACCATTTATTTCCAGCTGCAACAGATCACATGGCCGCCTGTCCACAGTTACTTTTGGTTTCATTCGGCTCTTTGTGGAGCATGGAGAGGCAGCTGCATGCCCGCATGGGGTTTCCCTGTGAGCTTTATCTACTGAGCCAATCAGGACAGAAGAAAGCCAGGATGTATCTTTTAGCCAAGTTGATTTTAGTGCTGGCCCTTCTCCAGCCATGTAAATGGCCATGTGGGGATGCATTGGTAACCAACAGATAGGGCGCATATGTAGAGAGGGGAGAGAAAGAAAGGAATGGTTAGTGGAGCATTACTGTCTACAAAATCAATGTATGATCTCAGCCCAAGTATTTTTTTTCTTTGGGAAAAGATCGGAGTGAATCCCGAAGGAGAGAGAAAAAAAACACACACTTGACACTTAACATCTTTTCAGTGGAGCAAATACTGTAGCCGCACGCGTTAGTTATTCAATAAATGTGGCATGTTGTATTGTGTGCTTCCATAAATCAATGCAACGCACCAGGGGAACATTTTGAACTCCGGCGATTTTGATTTTTTATTTTATTTCAACTTTTGGCATAAAATATTCTCCAAAATGCACACGGAATGTTTCATTGCAGTTCAAAATGTCTTATTTTGAGCTCATGGAACAGAGAAACCAGACAATTCCAACAGAACCAAAGGAGTGGACATTGTTAGCAGGCAGGTAGGTCAAAAGGTTTGGGGCCTATCTGTAACATGTAAAACCTTGCAGACGCTGGAATTTGATTTGAACTTCTAGAGCAGTGTTTCTCAACTTTCCTAATGCCGCAAACCCTTAATACAGTTCTTCATGTTGTGGTGACTCCCAACCATAAAATTGTTTTTGTTGCTACTTCATAACGGTAATTTTGCTACTCTTGTGAATCATAACATAAGTATCTGATATGCAGGATGTACTTTCATTCACTGGACCAAATTTGACACAAATACCCAATATTCCCAAATTTGAATACTGCTGGGGTGTGTGTGTGTGATTGGGGGGGTGGGGGTGGGGATAATTGATTTTGCCATTTGGGAGTTGTAGTTGCTGGGATTTATAGTTCACCTACAATCAAAGAGCGTTCTGAACTACACCAATGATGGAATTGAACGAAACTTGGCATATAGAACTCCCATGAGCAACAGAAAATACTGGAAGGGTCTGGTGGCCATTGACCTTGAGTTTTGGAGTTGCAGTTCACTTATATCCAGAGAGCACTTGATGGATCTGCACCAAACTTGGCACAAATACTCAATATGCCCAAATATGAACACTGGTGGAGTTTGAAGAAAATGGAACTTGACATTTGGGAGTTGTAGTTGCTGGGATTGATAGTCCACCTACAATCAAAGAGCATTCTGAACACCACGAACGATAGAATTGAGCCAAACTTCCCACACAGAACCTCTTGATGGAATATCTTGATGGTATTCACTGGCGCAAGCCTCCCTCCAGCCTCACATGCTCTCACACATCTACACATGTGCACCATGTTTCCATGTGCTGAGCACATCTGCTCTCCCCTCCCCACTTGGAGTCTCAGAAACAGCACTCCCCTGGCTGAGGGGCTGACCAATCGCAGTGGAGGATGCCTTGTCTGTTTCCAAAAAGGAAGAGAAGGACAGGCAGAAAGATCTTTAGCCTTCTCTGTCAAAGGGGTTCCTAAGACAGTCAGAAATATGTGTTTTCTGATGGTCTTTAGCAATGCCTCTGAAACCTCATTGTGACGCTCCCAGGTGTCCCGACCCGCAGGTTGAGAAATGCTGCTATATACTATACTCTAAACTTCATCATCTCTAAGTAGCAGAGCCATGGAGCATGACCTAGGGTGTGTCCACACTGCATGATGGATACACTTCGATACCACTTTAACTGCCATGGCTCAATGCTATGGAACCCTGGGAGTTGTAGTCTGGGGAGGCACCAGCACTCTAAGGCAGAAAAGACTAAAAACTTTGTAAAACTTCAGCTCTCATGATTCCATAGCAGCTAAAGTGGTGCCAAAATACATTTGTTCTACAGTGTAGATGCACCACTCACTAAGTGCATTTATGCACAGAAACTGAAAGAATCTGAGAAACCAGCATTGACAAGACATATAATGAAACTTCAGGATAATGCTGAGATAGACTAACTAATAATGCTGAGCTGGACTACCAACTATAAATCCCAGCAACTACAACTCCCAAATGTCAAGGTCTATTTTCTCCAAACTCTACCAGTGTTCACATTTGGGCATATTGAGTATTCCTGCCAAGTTTGGTCCAGATCCACCATTTTTTGAGTCCACAGAGCTCTTTGGATGTAGGTGAACTACAACTCCAAAAATCAAGGTCAGTGCCCACCAAACCCTTCCAGTATTTTCTGTTGGTCATGGGAGTTCTCTGTGGCCAAGTTTGGTTCAATTCCATCTCTGGTGGGGTTCAGAATAATCTTTGATTGTAGGTGAACTATAAATCTCAGCAACTACAACTTCCAAATGACAAAATCAATCCCCTGTCCACAACCCCATCAGTATTCAAATTTGGATGTATTGGGTATTTGTGCCAAATTTGGTCCAGTGAATGAAAATACATCCTGCATATCGGATATTTACATTACGATTCCTAACAGTAGTAAAATTACAGTTATGAAGTAGTAACAAAAATAATTGTATGGTTGAGGGTCACCACAACATGAGGAATTGTTTTAATGGGTCGTAGCATTAGGAAGGTTGAGAGACACTGCCATAAGGGAAACTGGGCAGCTGAGGAGTTGGGTGAAGTGTGATTATATTTCTTCATGTATGAGCAGGTTCTCTCAAGCCACAATGTCATCTTTCTCTGGGTAATGAGTAATGAAGGACAAGACAGTGAAGTAGATTAATTTACTGCGGGCTTTTGATTCAATTGTATTGGAAGAAGGGAGCCACGGACCCTAAAGAAAATGTGAGCCGGCCCCATCGGATTTGATGAAGGCCAGATTTCTCCTCTGTGATGTTGCTTTTTCTCATTTTGTCTGACATTTTTGAAGGTAAGCTTTGTTACAGACTATTAGCCTATGGCAGCGAGCTGGAGAAATAAGGATTTTCTGAAACTCAGAACACTTTTTTTAAAAAAAGAAGGAAAGAAAGACCAAATGAACGAACAAACAATTGAAATTACAGGTTTATTGCTGCCTTGTTGTTGATAGCTCAGGGTTGCTTAGACACTGAGAAACTTCAGGATGCTTTTATTGCAGGAAATGGACTCTCTGCTTGATGCAGCTGTATACTAATTAAAGAAGCTTTCTTATATTTTGGTTTAATTGTAAAAGAAAAAAATTCCTAAAGAGTTGAGGGAAGGAAGCTTTCCCATCAACGCAACCAATTATTTTAACCTCCGTGTTGAAAACAGTTCAACAAGCCATCGTGTACAGGAGCCGAAATGTGTAAATTATATTTTCCATAAATAATATATAATGTTCGGAATGCTGTAATAAATCCTACATGGGCTCCTCTATATTCATCATGCGAGGGAAAATTACGATATTTGCATCCCTCCACGGCGACATAAATAATGTTGCCTCTGCAAAACGAAGATTAGAGAAAGAAAAGCAAAAAGATTTTTAAAATTGTTCGTGGTTGCTGTTTTGTTCTTAAATGAAATTGATTGTATTTTCACCCCTCTCTTCTTGTCATTGTAATGGAAACACCTATTTCTACAGCAGTGGTTCCCAGCCTCTTTTTGACCAAGGACCACTTGACCAGGGACCACTTGACCAGGGACCACTTGACTAGGGACCACTTTGACCAGAGACCACTCTCCAACTTTGGTACCAAAAAGGTTACGAATCAGTTTTTGTTCAACTTTAGATTTGGTTTGGTTGTTTGGGGGCTGATTCAGAAATTTGCATTGGATAGACCACATCAACTCTAGATTTTGATACAAAACATATGCCATCCAGTAGTCGCTATTTGCTCGCCCACAGAAAATCATACTTCATAATTGAGAGGTGATGTGGTATGTCCAAGTGGGCGGGGCTGGTCAGTGACAGGGAAGGAGTGGCAGATGGTGTGGAAGGAGCAGAAATAAAATAAATAAATAAATAAAATAAAGAGGAAGGAGGCTCACGGACCATATTTTCGTCCTCGCAGCCCATTGGTAGTCTATGTCCCACAAGTTAAGAACCACTATGGTACAGAATCAAACCTCTTGGGTTTGTATTTTATTGACTCTTCTAACCCTTCTCTAATTAGACATATGTAAAACGATTCCTCCATCACACTCCAGGAACATTGAAAATGGAATTCTGCCACATAGGGTTGTCATTTTGGGCACATTTGGGAGCATGGCTGGGGTATTTCTAGACTACCGGTGGCCACTTTTGAGTTTGGAGGACTGTTTTTGGATGAAAAAATCCCCTGAAAACTATCAAGAAATATCTCCCTCAAAAAGATGGAAAGCAATAAGAGTCATGGAGATGTGATGCATACAAATATATGATGTATGATTTGAATGGAATTGTATGAAACATGTATGAATGGGGCCTAATTCAACTGAAGATACAATTATAAAAAGATTGAGGCCTGGAAAACTACAAGAAGAAGGTGAAGAATTTAGAAGCTCTAATTAAAAGTTGCTATTGATGATCAGAGACAAATGATGAACTGTTGACTAACTCTTGGGGAAATACGTGTTTACATTATCAGGGACAATGGCTCTTTAAGGTTCCTTACATTAAGAAGGAAGTCAACACATGGCCCTTTATATTTACTAACACCAATTCAGAAGAGTTAACATCTGCCAGGAAGGAACTGAGATGACGCCAGGATGGCTCATTCATTTACAACTTTGGAACAATATCAGCAAGAAATATTGCTATATAAGACACCTTCTAATCTTCCAAACTTGTGGTAGACCTGAGGAATCTAGCCCATCCACCATGCTCTGCTTCTTGGGAAGGAGAGAGGGTGAATTTGCAAGGTGACAGACAGGTGTGCTGTTCACCCACCATGCTCTGCTCCATGGGAAGGAGAGAGATGGTGTACCCTTGGAGAGTGTCAGATCTGCTATGGGAAAGCAGGATTCTGGACACTTGCTTCTTTCTCAGGGAAAGGGAAAGGATGCATTTTGGCATTTTGGCATTTTGAAAGTGTGCGTAAGCAGGCTGCAGGGAAAGCAGAGTCTGGCCTGGGAGATGTTCTTCTCCAGGAGACAGCAGGAGAAAAGTGGTGATGTATGCATGAGGATGAATGAATGTGTATGGGTAATGTGAATGCTGAGTAAAAATGTAATTACCATTTGTCTGTTTGTAACTGTAAGTTGTTGTGGTTTCAGTGTAGTTATATAGAATCTGTATATCTGCATGTCCAATGTCGTTCTTTGTGTAAAAGTGTAAAACAGGGGTCTTCAAACTTTTTAAACAGAGGGCCAGGTCAAAATTCCTCAAACTGTTGGAGGGCCGGATTATAATTTGAAAAAACAAACAAACATGAATGAATTCCTATGCACAGTGTACATATCTTATTTGTAGTGCAAAACACTTAAAAACAATACAATAATTAAAATGAAGAACAATTTTAACAAATATAAACTTATTAGTATTTCAGTGGGAAGTATGGGCCTGCTTTTGGCCGATGAGATAAGGTTGTTGTTGTTGTTGCTGTTGTTGTTGTTGTGTTTTCAAGTCATTTCAGACTTAGGTTGACCCTGAGCAAGGGCCAGGTAAATGACCTTAGAGGGCCGCATTCGGCCCTCGGGCCTTAGTTTGAGGACCCCTGCTCTAGATTAGTGGTTCCCAACCCTTTTTTGACCAGGGACCATGTGACCAGGGACCTCTTTGACCAGGGACCACTTGACCAGGGATCACTTTGTCTAGGGATCACTCTCCAACTCTAAATTCACTTAAAACAATACAATAATTAAAATGAAGAACAATTTTACTAAATATAAACTTTTAGTATTTCAATAGGAAGTGTGGACCTGCTTTTGGCTGATGAGATAGGATTGTTGTTATTGTGTGCTTTCAAGTCGTTTCAGACTTAGGTTGACCCTGAGCGTGGGCCGGTTAGATGAACTTGGAGGGCCGTATCTGGCCCTCGGCCATAGTTTTAAACCCCTGGTGTAAAAGTTCTGATATCCTTTCTCTTACTGGAAAATTGTAATAAAAAGAACAGTTAAAGTTTACTGAAAAGTTAAAGTTGCAGAGAGGTATCAGGCACCACAAAAGTGAAGTTCTTCATCACAGAGCCAAAAAGTAATGGCACGGAACACAAATTGTGGCAAAGAGCCCAAGTGAAACTTTGCTCCATTCCCAAGAATAAAAAGGTCTCCTTTTCCTTATTTACATTTGAAATATTTCGTGTTGTCAAAGCGTTTAACTTGGAGAGTAATTTAAGAAGTAAGGCCAACCAAGATTATCTCCCGCTGAATTAAAGAGCCTTAAAGCTATCAAAAAGATTCATCTACTAGATGCAGGGAAAGGCTTCATAGATCCCATTCATTGGAATTACTTATGTGATTGAATTTCAATTCCGTTGCCTTCAAACAAAATTGAGCATGGAAGGCATATTCGGCTTTTTAAAAAGCAATGCCAGCAGGGTAGGGAACATACTTATTCTGGGTCATCAGAATTAAAACACACATACGCTAAAAACTAGGATGTTCCCGTTCCACAATATGAAAAAACCCACTCTTCTAAGTAAATAGATCCATTTATCTCCAGATGGAAATAGCAAGAGAGATAAATCATTCCTACATCTACAAAGGTGGAGGGGGGGGGGGGGGGGGGGAGAGAATAAACATTATGCTATCTCACTTTTTGCTTAAAGGAGGGGGAAATTATTTTCAGATTATTTCTCAAAGATTAGTGGGGGATTTTTAATTATTGTTTTTCAAAGAATGGTGGGGAGCATTGCATTGACAAATAATTTGCATAGCATACTAATGTGTCAGCAAATAAGTAAATGCTTGTGATCCTTCAAGTTGTTGTTCTTTGGGGAAAGGTTCTCAAACTTTTGTGGGTGTGTATAATACATGAGCCACATCTTCTAATTTTTCATTGCCCTTGATTTCTGCCTTCGTTCCATAATGAATCAATGCATCTATCCCTTTTGAAACCTGGATTTATGGCAAGGGCTTAAGGAAGGATCCTTCCTGGGACCCCTTCCTATCTTCCCTTCAAGGGAGTCTGGGTTTGAACAATGGCATTACGGAAGCATCCTTCCTGGGATCTTATGCACAGTTTGCATAAGATACTTCACGGCATTCTTCTATTCTGATTGACTCAACAGGCAGGGAAACCCCATGTGAGCAGCACGCAGCAGCCTTTCCGTGCCACATGGTGCCGAATAGTGGAGGAGGAGCTGTGATTGGCTTCCATGTAATGGACGGAAAATGTGATGGCTGAGCCCTTACCGTTACGGCCATCCTACCAAGCCAAACAAACCAAATTGGCCAAAGGGAACCGACTATTTTGATTCCATGTATTGTCGAAGGCTTTCAAGGCTGGAATCACTGGGCTGTTGTAGGTTTTTCCAGGCTATATGGCCATGTTCTAGAGGTATTTTCTCCTGACGTTTCACCTGCATCTGTGGCAAGCATCCTCAGAGGTTGTGAGGTATTTTGATTCCATGCACAAGCCTATATGCAACTACTATAAATTACCCAAACATACACTAAACACCTATACTAAATGTACTTACTACTGTATTTATTAATAACTATATATCTAACCCTACATATGAGGGTTGAATGAAAAGTTATGCCTCCACCTTCGTTACTTGGGTTTGGATGGGAATATTTTAATAAATCAAATGCAGAAATAATCCTTAGAATGTGCTCTTTAACTACCACTATTCACTTTTCCACATAATCACCAGACAATTGAATACATTTCTGCCAACGATGAACAATTTTTCTGAAGTTGTCATGAAAGAAGTCGATACTCTGTTTCCGCAACCCATCCGATAGCCAAGCAAAGCAATAATGTGACCCATACGTTCTTGTGAAATGCCAATTATGCTTGAAATTTCTCTTTGAGTGATACAGTGATCTTCCTGAATCAATCTGTCAACGTTTTGCTTGTGAAACTCGGTGGATGCTGTCACAGGACGTCCAATTCTTTGTCACGCAAATCAGATGTTCCCACCTCAACATTTTTAAACTTACTTGCCCAATGACGTGCAGTACTCACATCAACACAATCACTATAAACAGCTTGCATTCTCTGATGAATCTCCTTTGCGGTGACACCTTCTACTGTCAAGAATTCAATGACTGCAGATTGCTTAAGTCACATTGACCGACCATCTGCACAGGGTTTCATACTTTTCACTTTAACAACACAACTGTTCAATGCTAAGGCCTCCCGCCAAAATAGAACTGTAGAGGAGAGTCTACTGAACAAGCCTGTACCTGCCACACACCAGTACTGTCATCTATTGAGAGTTACGAAGGTGGAGGAATTACTTTTCATTCAACCGTCATATGTATATGACTTCCCACTTCGCTGTTTGTGATTGTATGTTATCTACAGTATTTCCCTCCTCATTTCTGATTAAAACTGACAACCATACTTCGTAAATATTTTTATTTCTCTATTTCTTTTTAGTTTGAACAGGAGCCCTGTATATTTTCCCATGTTTTCAAGTGCCATAATCGGGAATGATCTTCCCATATGTAGGAAGAAAACTCTGGCAACTTCCAGTATGACTTCCTGAAATGAATAACATTGGCTTTTGGCTCCACTTACCACAACCAATTGACTAGTGGATGGCATTCCAGAATATAATGGAATATAAAGTATAATTACAGTATTCTTAAAAGGTTGTGCTTGCATTGGATTTAGATCAAGGCTCCCCCATTGGTTGATGTGCCAGCAAAAAGGAAAACAAAAGGAAAAAAGTAAGGAAGAATAAAAGAGGAAAGTCAGATAAATAGCAACCTTCTTCGCTTCATGCCCCTGAACAGATAATGGAAAAATCTCTAAATATACCTGGCTGCTGAAGGTCTGGAATAGTGTACTGACTACATAGATCTGTGAAAACAAACACACGGAACCATGGCAACGCTAAAGACGCACGTTGGATTACCTTGAATCTTAGAAAGGCGAAAGAGTGCTGATTGAAATAAATGACGCATAATAGAACAGCAGGCAAGTTAGCACTTGGAACATGCAGAGCTAGCCTAAGTTTGTAATTCTGAGAATATAAAGACTTATTTAGTTAAAAGTGTCTCTCTGTGTTGTAAAAAAACAAAACAAAACCAAAAGCTTTGTGAAGTTTGAAAGCTCCAACTCAACTGAAATCATTTGCTAAATCACCGCACCCAAATATTTGGAGAAGAACGTCAATATATCTGGTGCTATGGAAAGCCTTGAGCCTCCGGTGGTGCAGTGGGTGAAACCACTGAGCTGCTGAACTTAGGATCATAGAATCCTAGAGTTGGAAGAGACCTGGTGGGCCATCCAATCCAACCTCATTCTGTCAAGAAGCAGGAAAATCGCATTCAAAGCACCCCTGACAGATGGCCATCCAGCTTCTGCTTAAAAGCCTCCAAAGAAGGAGCCTTCACCACACTCTGGGGCAGAGAGTTCCACTGCTGAACACTCTCACAGTCAGAAAGTTCTTCCTAATGTTCAGGTGGAACCTCCTTTCCTGTAGTTTGAAGCCACTGTTCCGTATCCTTGTCTCCAGGGCAGCAGAAAACAAGCTTTCTCCCTCCTCCCTATGACTTCCCCTCATATTATACATCAACATCATGTCTCCACTCAGCCTTCTCTCCTGCAGGTTAAAAATGCCCAGAACTTTAAGCCGCTCCTCATAGGGCCCTTGATCATTTTGGTCACCCTCCTCTGGACACAGTCCAGCTTGTCAATATCTCCCTTCAATTGTGGTGCCCAGAATTGGACACAATATTCCAGATGTGGTCTGACCAAGGCAGAATAGAAGGGTAGCATGACTTCCCAGGATCTAGACACTATTGATGCAGGCCAAAATCCCATCAGGTTTTTTTTTTTTTGCCACCGCATGACATTGTTAGCTGACTGAAAGGTTGGCAGTTCTAATCTGGGGAGCAGGATGAGCTCCTGCTGTTAGCCCCAGCTTCTGGCAACCTAGCTGTTTGAAAATATGCAAATGTGACTAGATTGATAGGTATTTATTTATTTTATTTGCAATATTTATATTCCACCCTCCTCACCCCACAGGGGACTCAGGGCGGATTACAATGTACATATACATGGCAAACATTCAATGCCATAGACACACGACATATATAGACAGACACAGAGGCAATTTAACATTCCAACTTTCATGATGGTATTCTGGCCACTATAGAATAGAAAAGCAGACCAGCCTCTTAGGCGTTTTGCCAGGCTCAAAGAAAGAATGATAAGGGATTCAAGGCTAAAATGAATCCCATTTCTGACCGCTTGGGACATAGCGTAATGAGAAGATAGAAGTCCCAAGTACAGGATCTCTAGTCAGATGAAGCATCATTTGGAATCAAGTCAAGATCTTGTTCCTGTTCCTTGGAAGTCTTGCTTTGGAAAGATTCAAGTGTTAAGTGCCTTTGATTCATGTTTTCAGTTCTTAGATTTTATGATTCATGTGTTGAGTGCCTTGGATTCATGTTTCCAGTTTTTGGATTTTATGATAGAAGTTTTTGCCTTTGCTTTTCATGAACTTTGATGGACTAATTTCCTGGACTATTTGTTCCAGCTTATCTTCCTACTTAATTGGATTTACCTATTCTTTTAAAGTGCTTTTTACTACTACTGTTTTTTTTAATTATAATCAATAAATGGATTGTATTCCTACTCAGCTGTGTGGTGTTTAAAGTAAGAGGGCTTTTCCTGGTCTGAAGTGCAACACCCTCTTGGAGTCTCAGAAACAGCCCTCACCTTGGCTGAGAGGTCAGCTGAGAGGTTAGTCAATCACAGCAAGAGGAGGGCTTTTGGTGGGAGGATTTGCCATCAGTTTCCAAAAAGGAAGAGAAGGACAGGCAGAGAGATCTTCAGCCTTCTCCGTCAAAGGGGTTCCTAAGACCATCAGAAATATGTGTTTTCTGATTATCTTTGACATCCCCTTGTGACCCTTCCAGGGGTCCCAACTCCCAGGTTGAGAAACACTATAGTAATAATAATAATAATAATAATAATAATAATATAATAGCAACACTTTATTTATACTCCACTACCATCTTCCCAAGGGACTCGGTGCGGCTTACATGAGGCCAAGCCCAAAATGCAACAATACAAGCAATAACAATAACAATACAAGCAATTTAAAAAAACCCAATAAAACAGTAACACAAGCATTATCAATAGGACAACATACTTTAAAAACTATGGGTAGGCCAAATGTAATTAAAATTAAAAATATATGCTGGACATGGGCGAAAAAATGATGGGGCGGTTTGTGGGAACATACGAGCAGACCTAAAACAATTTAAAGTGCTTTGTGGGACAAAGTGCTATGGGAACATTATTCTGGGAAGGCACACTGGAACAACCACGTCTTCAAGCTCCTCTTAAAGACTGCCAAAGTTGGGGCATGCCTGATGTGCTTAGGAAGTGAGTTCCAGAGTCGAGGGGCCACCACCGAAAAGGCCCTCTCTCTTGTCCCCACCAATCGCGCTTACGATGCAGGTGGAAGCGTGAGCAGAGCCTCTCCAGATGATCGAAGAGATCGTGTGGGTTCGTATACAGAGATGCAGTCATGAAAGTAGGTGGGTCCCAAATAGTTCAGGGCTTTGTAGGTGAGAACCTGCACCTTGAATTGGGTCCGGAAAATGAATGGCAGCCAGTGGAGCTCCTTGAACAGGAGGGTTGACCGCTCCCTGTAAGGAGCCTCGGTTAACAACCTGGCTGCCGCCCGTTGGACCATGTGGAATTTCCAAGCCGTTTTCAAGGGCAGCCCCATGTAGAGTGCATTACAATAATCCAGTCTAGAGGTGATTAAGGCATGGACGACCCTGGCCATGTAGAATTTAAGGGAGCTATCCAAGGTGCTAAAGTCTACCACTTACCTTATGTTCAGTTCCTTGCTTCTCTCCTTTCTAATCAGATATCAAACCTAGGGACTATTCACCGGACCCCTGCCAAGGAAGCCTGTTGCCCCCACTGCTCATATTTGAAGGGAGCGAATCTATTTTTAATGCAACAGTTTATGTTCCGTCAAGATTCTTCACTAGTTCTGCCTTATGCCTTTATGGTAAGGAACTTGCAAATGTTCTTCGGTGACAAATCTCGCCGGACCACGCGACTCCTGCTGGGTGACACTCCCTCCCCTGCTGCGGCCACCATTCACTCGAGGAAGCGCAGCCAAAAAGTCACAATAATCTCCTTTGTCTTCATTATCGGGAACCTCTGTTCCGACATTCGTTTTGATGTAAGGCCATTTACCTTAACTCTCAACTACATTTAATCTCATTACATTCACTGTCATTACTTTAACATCTTTATTCCACTTGAAAGACTTTAAAGCTCTGGAGGATTCCATTACAGGGAGGGCAGAATATGCTTTATTGAATAGGGCCCTGTGTAAATTCCAGATATGATCGCACTATCCATTTTTATGAGCATGCTGCTACCAGCCTATCTTAATGGGGAATTTGTGGCTCTTATATTAAACGTGGGGTGGAAAGGTTGGTTTTACTTCTACTTTGTACAAAGGAAACAAATCTTAACAATGTGTACGAAATTCTCAAAATAACCTGTAAAACTAAGTGTTCTATAGAAGTGAAAGGCATTGATATGCTTAAAATGGAATGACAATTATCTATATAAATAAAATTGTAATGTTCGTTTGTGGGATTAACAGAACTTAAAAACCACTGGATGAATTGGCACCAAATTTGGACACAAGACACCTAACAACCCAATGTATGTCCTTCACTCAAAAAATTGATTTTGTCATTTGGAAGTTGTAGTTGCTGGGATTTATAGTTCACGTACAATCAAAGAGCATTCTGAACCCCACCAATGATGGAATTGAACCAAACTTGGCACACAGTTCTCCCATGCCCAACAGAAAATACTTGAAGGGTTTGGTGGGCAGTGTCCTTTGGTTTTGGAGTTGAAGTTCACTTACATCCAGAGATCACTGTGGACTCAAATAATGACAGAACTGGACTAAACTCTACACGAATACTCAATATGCCCAAATGTGAACACTGGTAGAGTTTGGGGAAAATAGAATCCTGACATTCGGGAGTTGTAGTTGCTGGGATTTATAGTTCACCTACAATCACAGAGCATTCTGAATCCCACCAATGATAGAATTAGGCCAAACCTCCCACACAGAACCCCCATGTGGACCACAGCAACGTGTGGCAGGGGATGGCTAGTCTTATATAAATAAAGTAATGTTCGTTTGTGGGATTAACATAACTCAAAAACCACTGGATGAATTGACACCAAATTTAGACACAATACACCTATCAGGCCAACAAGTGACCATCACACATAAAAACACTGAAAAACACAGCAGAAGAGACTTAAAAAGCCAAAAAACAAAAAAATGCATTACAACGCATTCACAAAACCACATATATACACATATATTCACATATACACAAATATACATGCACATATACACACACACATATATATACACAAAACACATATACACAGACTGAGCCACAGCAACGCATGGCAGGGGATGGCTAGTCTATATAAATATAAAATGTAATGTTCGTTTGTGGGATTAATATAACTCAAAAACCACTGGCGAATTGTCGCCAAATTTGGTCACAAGACACCTACTAACCCGAGGAGTGATCATCACTCAAAAACTGATTTTATTTTCATTTGGGAGTTGTAGTTGCTGGGATTTATAGTTAACCGACAATCAAAGAGCATTCTGAACTCCACCAATGATGGAATTGAACCAAACGTGGCACGCAGGACTCCCATGACCAACAGAAAACATTACAAGGGTTTGGTGGGCATTGACCTTGAGTTGTAGTTCACCTACATCCAGAGAGCACTGTGGACCCAAACAATGATGGAGCTGGACCAAGCTTGGCACAAATATTCCATATGGCCAAATATGAACACAGATGGAGTTTCGGGGAACTAGACCTTGACATTTGGGAGTTACTGGGATTTATAGTTCACCTACAATCAAAGAGCATTCTGAATCCCACCAATGACAGAATTGGGGCAAACTTCCCATGCAGAACCCTCATGACCAACGGAAAATACTTAAGGCCATCCAGTCCAACTCCCTTCACCAGGGCAAGAAAACATAATCAAAGCCCTCCTGAAAAAGAGCCATCCAGCCATAGATATATATGATTCACACACAGAGAGATATAGTGTCATAGATTTGAAAGGGACCCCTAAAGAAGGACAATCATATGTTACATGTTTCAGAATAAGCAAACCAGACAATCTCTACATCAACACTGACGAAGAAACAAGAAGTACTGTTTATCCACAAGAATAAAAAAATTACATATATTAGAAATGAACACTTTCTCATTACCTTATTTTCCAGACCACCAGACTGAGCCACAGCAACACTTGGCAGGAGATGGCTAATCTATCTATATATCTATCTTCTATCTATACACAAAATAAAAGTGTAAAATGTGTATGTGTGTAATGTGTATGTGTGTATGTGGCAGAGATGTCCACTTACACAGGCAGCCACCCACCTCCACAAACAGGCTATAGTTCCAAGTGCTGAGAATCCTCCAAAGGCACTCCTTCAACTGACATTGCAGGTTATAGTGAGTGCTGCAAACATGTAGCTCAATCCATGCCAATATCCTCCCCAAACTACAGCGCACAACCCAAAGAATGCTTTCATTTAGCAAGAATTTAATCAGAGATTTGATGTGTTTCTTCCACCACAGGTAGGCATCCCAGGGATCCTTGTGTGGAATTTGCATGACCTCGCCCACTGTCTCTCCCTTAATCCTTTCCTACCCTTTCCTATGGCACACAACAAACACAGAGGAATTGATCAGCAACTGGACAGACTGGAAGGGTTTGGGAGGCTGAGGCCAACTGTAAATACTGGCTGGATTTGGGGGTGACTGCCCTTGGCATATAGGAGTTGTAATTCACCCTTATCCAGAGAGCCCTGAATCCAGCTGACGACAGATCTGGACCAAACTTGGCACACACACCCAACATAACCAACTGCAAATTATAGAAAGTGCCATGAACTTGTAGCCCAACCCCTGCCAATATCCTGCCCAAGCACTACGGCCCACCACTCAAGGAATGCTTTCATTTGGGGAGAATTTCATCCTAGATTTGATGCCTTTCCTCCACCACAGGCAGGCATCCCAGGGTTCCTTGTGTGGAATTTGCATGACTCCACCCACAGCTTTTCCCTTAACCCTTTCCTATCCTTTCCTATGACACACAGCAAACACAGAGGAATTGATCAACAACTGAACATACTGGAAGGGTTCCATTGGCCAAGTTTGGTTCAATTCCATCATTGGTGGAGTTCGGAATGCTATTTGATTGTAGGTTGACTATAAATCTCAGGAACTACAACTCCTAAACGACAAAATCAATCCCTCCAATCCCACCAGTATTCAAATATGGTATTTGTGCCAAATTTGGTACAGTGAATGAAAATACATCCTGCATATATCAGATATTTACATTACAATTCACAACATTAGCAAAATTCCAGTTACAAAGTAGCAATGAAAATAATTTTATGGTTGGGGGTCACCACAACATGAGGAACTGTATTAAGGGGTGGCAGCATTAGGAAGGTTGAGAAACACTGGTTTAGACCTTGTGAAATTGCAGCTCCATTGCATTGAGCTTTACTCTTGCCTGTATTATTGAATTGATTATGAGTAACTAGTTACCCATACCTTGTTACTTCCAAGCTCCGCAATGAACTAATTTCCCCAAGGTTTGAAATATATCAGGAAATGAAATAAAAATGTACATAGACAAATTAGATCATAAGACGTAGCTAATGGAAAACAGCCGAAGGTGCTCAGCGCCTGGCTGGAAAAGGCATAGTTGGAGACCTTAGCAAATCCTGGGCTGCTGATAAATAGTCTTTTATGGTAATGGAAAGTCAACTTATTGGTTCGCTCCTTCGGTTGCTGTACAGTGTCGTAGAATCCTGGTCATTTATTATAGTAGATTTCATTAGATGTGTTCTTATGTGCTACCTATAAAAAGTTATGTACCGGGCAGAAAAATAAAATGATGCTTTATCGGATTATGCTTCTCTGCATCTAAGAATCCCACATGGGTTGACATAGATTTGCAAGGTGCACGGCATAATGAACAAAATGGCACACTTATATAATGTTATAGGGATAATTCTTTCACCCCCTATGTTGGTTCTTTTAAACTGTAATAACCACGGTGAGCTGGAGACGGAGGCCTATTTTTCACTGAAGTAGTAAATCTGGAAGACAGAGAACTGCATTGTACTCTGTCAGAACGGCCCAAGTGGAAGTAGACAATAGGTATGTGCCACATTCACAACAGTTGCATAAGGCACAACTTCTATGCTTGGAGTCTAATTAGGCAGTCAATGGTCTATATCAGTCTTCCCCACTTGGTATCTTCCCAGAGATGAAAATAATATTGGAAAGCTTGGGGGGGGGGGGGGGGGATGTGAAACTGACTTTTCTAGTGTTGAAGAACCCCAAGAGGAAGAATTTCCTTCACTCCCTTTTTGGCACCCCCTTTTTGCTAATGAATAAAGAGGACTCAAATACTCTAAAACAGCATTTCTCAACCTGGGGGTCGGAACCCCTGAGGGGGTCAGGAGGAGGTTTCAGAGGGGTCACCGAAGACCATCTGAAAACATATACTTCTGATGGTCTTAGGAACCCCTTTGACAGAGAAGGCTGAAGATCTCTCCGCCTGTCCTTCTCTTCCTTTTTCAAAACAGATTCATCAAACAATGACGGATCTGGACCAAACTTGGCACAAATACTCAATATGCTCAAATGTGAACACTGGTGGAGTTTGGAGAAAATAGACCTTGACATTTGGGAGTTGTAGTTGCTGGGATTTATAGTTGTTAGTCCATCTCAGCATTATTAGTTAGTCTATCTCAGCATTATCCTGAAGTTTGATTATATGTCAATGCTGATTTCTCAGATCCTTTCAATTTCTGTGCACAAATGCACTTAGTGAATGGTGCATCTACACTGTAGAATGAATGTAGTCTGCCACCACTTTAGCTGCGGAGGCTCAATGCTATGGAATCATGAGAGCTGAAGTTTTACAAAGTTTTTAGCCTTTTCTGCCTTAGAGTGCTGGTGCCTCACCAGACTACAAATCCCAGGGTTCCATAGCATTGAGCCATGGCAGTTAAAGTGGTATCAAACTGCTTCCATTCTACAGTGTAGACACACTCTAAGTCATGCTCCATGGTTGTGCTACTTAGAGATGATGAAGTCTACAGTATAGTATATAGCAGCATTTCTCAACCTGGGGGTTGGGACCCCTGGGAGTGTCACAATGACGTTTCAGAGGCATTGCATCTCCGTATATGAACCACATGATCTCTCCGATCATCTGGAGAGGCCCTGCTCATGATCCCACCTGCGTCGCAAGTGTGATTGGTGGGGACGAAGGACAGGGCCTTCTCCGTGGTGGTCCCCCGACTCTGGAACTCTCTCCCCAAGGACATCAGACAAGCCCCAACATTGGCAGTCTTTAGGAAGAGCTTGAAGACGTGGTTGTTCCAGTGTGCCTTCCCAGAATAGGAAACTCCAAGCATCATGTCCAAATTGCACTTTTTTAGAGATTTAAGATTGTCAGCACATTGCACCTATCTCCAAAAACCTATCCATTTCACCTGTCATGCCCAGCATTTTAAATTTTTTTAATTATTACATTGGCCCGTCCTTAGTTTTAAAAGTGTCATGGTGTTATCATCTAATGTTAATTGCTATTGTTTTAATGTTTACTGCTTGTTTTTTGAGTTATTTATTGTTGTATTTGTTTTGCTGTTGTTTTTTGTTATGTTGGGCCTCGGCCTCTTGTAAGCCGCACCGAGTCCTTCGGGAGATGTTAGCGGGGTATAAATAAAGGATTATTATTATTATTATTATTATTGCCAAAGACCATCAGAAAACACATATTTTTGATTGTCTTAGGAAGTCCTTTGACAGAGAAGGCTAAAGATCTCTGCCTGTCCGTCTCTTCCTTTTTGGAAACAGACAGCAAATCCTCCCTCCAAAAACTCTCCTCCATTGTGATTGGCCAAGGGGAGGGCTGCTTCTGAGACTCCAAGTGGGGAGAGCAGGACCTGCTTGCCATATAGCAGTGTGGCGCTCATGTGTGGACGAGGGAGAGCATGCAAGGTTGGAGGGAGTTCTTTCAAGGAGTAGGAGATCTGTGTGGGAATTTTGATGCAATTCCATTGTCGGTGGGGTTCAGAATGCTCTTTGACTGTAGGTGAGCTATCGATCCCAGTAACTACAACTCCCAAATGTCAAGATGTATTTTCCACGAACTCCACCAGTGTTCACATTTGGGCATATTGAGTATTCATGCCAATACTCAGATCTATCAATACTCAGATCTATCATGGTCCAGATCTATCATTGTTTGATTCCACAGTGCTTTCTGGATGCAGGTGAATTACAACTCCAAAACTCAAGGTCAATACCCACCCAACCCTTCCAGTTTTTTCTGTTGGTCATGGGAATTCTGTGTGCCAACTTTGGTTCAATTCCATTGTTGGTGGAGTTCTGAATTGTCTCTGATTTTAGGTTAACTATAAATCCCAGCAATTGCAACTCCCAAATGAGAAAGCCAATTCCCGCTCTCCAACCCCACCAGTATTCAAATTTGGGTGTATTGGGTGTTTGTGCCAAATTTGGTCCGGTGAATAAAAATACAACCTGCAAATAAGATATTTACATTATAATTCATGAGAGTAGCAAAATTTCAGTTATGAAGTAGTAGCAAAAATAATGTTATGGTTGGGGGTCACCACAACATGAGGAACTGTATTAGGGGGTCACAGCATTAGGAAGGTTGAGAAACACTGCCTTAAAAGAACAAAATTCGGCCTGAGCTTGGAAACTAAGCAGAGTCAACCCTGTTCAACTGAAGATCAGCAATGTTATAGATTTTGAAGAAGCACTAATAGAGGGCAAAAAGGAGAAATGTGTCAAGAGGAAGAAGATGCCTCAAGCAAAACCTTGTCAGGACCACCTTCCATCTGGAAATGTATGTCCTCGCTGTGAAAGACCATGTGGGTCCAAAATAGATTTCTACAATAATTTGTGGACCCACCACCAAGACTCTACAATGAGCATGAGTGATTGCCTATGATGAGTACTTGGTAGGGGTGTGTGACTCGGCAAAAATCCATGCTGTTTTTGGTCCCATTTCTGTGCCCTCATTCTATTTAACAGAAAATTTCCAAAAGTGTGAGGGGGGGGGGGGTCTGTTTTCATAATGGCAAGATTGGGTCTATTGACGTCAATGGGGAAACTTTGGAGGATTTTTTCTCCATCATTTTTAGACCTATCAGCATGAAATTCACCTCACAAATACGACTGCAAGCCTACCAAGTTTCACAACATAGGTCTACTGATGGAGATTTATGGTTTTCCAGTATTAGAATGGGATCTTAACCTTTGTATATAAAACTTAGGCTCTTCACCTAAGTTGAAGGAAGCCCTTTCCTATCCCCATTCTGTATCTCATCATTGGATGAGGATTGATAGGACAGAGTGCTTCTCAATGTAACCAAACAGTGAGTTGGCTTTGCTCATAGAAAACGGAGTCACCAAGGACATACATCCTCTCCTAGCCTTCCTGCCAATTCTTTATGCAAACACTTCCATTTTGTGTTATTTTTGCAGGAGGAGGATTCTACAGTTTCAAGTTCTAAGTACATAGTCAACAGCTAAACTTTGGATTTTATTTATAGGTTATTTGCATTGACTCCTCTTTCCTCCCTTCACATAACCATTTTGGCTGGCCTATTAGCTTAAACAAACATTTATGTAGCTAATTGCCTCCAGCCGACCTAGCTAAATGGTGCCTCTTCAAACATATTTGAACATGGCTTATGGGGCGTGTTAGTCATTATCGGTAGAATGAATTGCATATTCATCCCAGTCTGCAACTTGGTTCCCTTCCCTTTCTCCCACTAACTGTAATCTGGATAAAACTGATCTTTCTTGTCTACAAAAGTGATGAGGTATAGAATTAGAAATGGAGGAAGTAAAATGGATTGAAATCAACTTTGTCCACGTGTTACGTGCAAAGATGTTACCATGTAAATCAGTGGTTCCAAACCTTCCTAATGTCACGACCCCTTAATACAGTTCCTCATGTTGTGGTGACCCCAAACCATAAAATTATTTCATTGCTACTTCATAACTGCAATTTTGCTCCTGTTATGAATTAGTACGTAAATATCTGATAAGCAGGATGCATTTTTCTTCACTGGACCAAATTTGGCACAAATACCTGATACACCCAAATCTGAATACTGGTGGGATTGGGGTGGGGTGGGGGATGGGGGTTGATTTTGTCATTTGGGAGTTGTAGTTACTGGGATTTATAGTTCGCCTACAATCAAAGAACGTTCTGAACTCCACTAACAATGGAACTGAACCAAATTTGGCACACAGAACTCCCATGACCAACAGAAAATACTAGAAGGGTTTGTTGTGCTTTGACCTTGAGTGTTGCAGTTGTAGTTCACCTACATCCAGAGATCACTGTGAATCCAAACAATGATGGATCTTGGCACAAATATTCAGTATGCCCAAATGTGAACACTGGTGGAGTTTGGGGAAAATAGAGCTTGACATTTGGGAGTTGTAGTTGCTGAGATTTATAGTTCACCTGAAATCAAAGAGCATTCTGAGGCCCACCAATGATAGAATTGGACCAGACTTCTCACACAGAACCCCCATGTCTTAAAGGGACTTGCTGGCATGAGCCTCCATCCATCCTCGTATGTTCTCTCTTGCCTGTATATGTGTACCACACTGCCATGCACCAAGCATGCCTGCTCTCCCCTCCCCACTTGGAGTCTCAGACACAGCCCGCTCCTTGACGGAGAGGCTGGCCGAGAGGCCGACCAATCACAGTGGGAGGAGAGCTTTTGATGGAAGTATTCACTGTGTGTTTCCAAAAAAGAAGGGAAGGACAGGCAAAGAGAGATTTTCAACCTTCTCTGTTCCTAAGACCATCAGCAATATATGTTTTCTGATGGTTTTTGGTGACCCCTCTGAAACCCCCTCACGACCCCCCTAAGGGTCCTGACCCCCAGGTTGAGAAATGCTGAGATACATGCAATTGATTAATACTTAGAATTGGGATAACCTTCCCACACAGAACCCCCATGCCTTGAAGGGACTCATTGGCACGAGCCTCCCTCCAACCTTGCATGCTCTCCCTTGCCTGCACACGCACACCATGCAGCCATGCGCCGAGCACACCTGCTCTCCCCTCCCATTTGGAGTCTCAGAAACAGCCCTCACCTTGGGTGAGAGGCTGGCCAATCACAGTGGAAGATGATTTTTTGTGGGAGGATTCACCACTTGTTTCCAAAAAGGAAGAGAAGAACAGGTGGAGAGATCTTCAGCCTTCTCTGTCAAAGGGGTTCCTAAGGCCATTAGAAATATATGTTTTCTGATGGTCTGAGAAATGCTGATGTAAATGCATACACAGGGCACAAAAGCATTCCCCATCTCCTTGAATTCTCAAAGGAACAATTCCATTTCCCTGTCAAATTCCCCACTAATCGAAACCAACTTTGAAATGGCAGGGAGAAGGTTTCAGGAAAAGAGACAAAGAGAGTTCCGGAGGTCTAAAAAAGCACGGATTTTATTTCTAGCTGGGGCCCTGGAGTGGACTTGCATCCCAAAGCAAACCAGAGCAATTAAATAGGTGCGGACTTTAGCTTTTATGCCTTTCAGATTCAAGCAAACAAAGAACATGCTTCTACATACATTTACATCATTCACTACGTCATCTTAGCATCACAGAAATATCAAGTTCTACCTTCCAACATGCAAAAGCATGTGTCTGTGTTTCTAAAGAGCAAGCATGGCTTACATTCATCCATCAAGGGGCCCACTTGGACCTGCCAGGAGGCTCCTTCCCTAAAGGAAGGCACTGGGCTTTTTGTACCAGCCTCTGTGGCTTATTTCTCTCTTGGAATGTATAGATAACATGCCTCCCTCTTCAGCTCCCCTCTTGCCGTGCCTGGACACAGCTTGCGTTTCCTATACAGAGAGAACTTGATTTTTCTATATATTTCAGTGATTATAAAGTACATACAATTTATAAATCAATAAATATCTATTTTTCCAATATCTCCTCATCACCTTCAGATCTTGCTTCCTATCCTAGTAAATTTGGAACAGATAAGGGTAAACAAGCATCAAGGTCAACATGGGAAGCTCCATGGGCAGTGGAAATACATTTCGAGAAGTAGGACTACTTGCTCAGGGATTATAGGAGCTGAAAGCCAAGATAAAAAGAAAACCAAACTGCTGATATAAAAGGTAAGGCATATGAAGAAAAGACTGTGGGAAAATAGACTGTTGTCTACCCTGGACAAACAACTTTACAGCATACTTTGGAGATATGAAGGGCAATCACCTTGAGAGGCAATTCCTGAACCCAAGTGAGTTTGCAACATCATTTTAGAAAAAGAGATCCTTGTGTCTGATTGTCTCTTCTGCTGAAAAGTCATTTCTGTAAAGTTTGCCCAATATCACGTGTCAGCTCTTTCATCTGGCAGACTCCTAGACTCTGTTTCTCCAGCTCACCACCCCCATCACCAGCAGCAAAGCATTATTTAATCAATATCACCAAATGAGTTAATATGTATTTTTAATATCTCTTAAATTTTTTAATTTCATTTCGCCACCAATGTTTCATTAAATCCTCCTGCCCCTTGATGAAACCAATGACTCTATTACGTTTTGATCAGCCAAGCAGATTATCAGATTATTAACTCATCTGATGGTTGCCCCTTCTCTATTTCACCCGGCACCTCTGTGATTATAATGTTATTGTGCAAGATGGCTCCATTCCTTCAGTCACTTTGGATGTGGATGCACCTTCAAGTCAAGTCATGGTCACTCCATGAATTTCATAGGTTTTTCTTAGGCAAGGAACATACTCAGAGGTGGTTCGTCGGTTCCTTCCTGTGAAATATAGCCTACAGCACCTTGTATTCATTGGTGGTCTTCTTACTTACTTACTTACGCGATCCCTCATTGTCCAAGTATGCTGGTCTTCAATGTGTAGGGTCTTGGTGGTGCATTCATAGGTGACTGTAGAGCCCTATTCTTGACCCGCATGATCTTCTGTGAGGACATCAGTTTCTAGGTAGAAGGCAATTTCGGTCAGGGTTGGCTTGATGCACTTTCCTCTTGATACATTTCTCTTTTTTGCTCTCTATTTGTGCCTCTTCAAATTCCATAGCACTGCTGGTCACAGCTGGCCTCTAACTAGAGTGCTCAAGGGCCAGGGCTTCCCCATTCTCAGTGTCTATGCCCATCTTTAAATCTCTTTTCCTGTCCACCAACATTCCGTTTTCCATTCTTGAGTTGGGAGCATAGTAGCTGCTTTGGGAGATGGTGATCTGGCATCCGGACAACATAGCCAGTCCAGCGGAGTTGATGGCATAGGAGCATCACTTCAATGTTAGTAGTATTTGCTTCTTTTAGCATGCTGACATTTGTCTGCCTGTCTTCCCAAGAGATTTGCAGGATTTTTTGGAGGCAACACTGATGGAATCATTCCAGGAATGAGTGTGACATCTGTAGACAGTCCATGTTTTGCAGGTATAGAATAGGGTTGGGAGGACAATGGCTTTATAAACAAGCACCTTGGTGTCCCTACGGATGTCCCAATCCTCAAACACTCTCTGCCTCATTCGGAAAAATGTTGCACTTGCAGAGCTCAGGCGATGTTGTATTTCAGTGTCAATATTGACTTTTGTGGAGAGGTGGCTGCCAAGGTAGTGGAAATGGTCAACATTTTCTAACATTATTTATTTATTTATTTATTTACTTTGTTTATATACCGCTGTATCTCAAGCCCGAAGGCGACTCACAGCGGTTCACAAACAGTAAAAACAGTAGAAACAGCAGTGGTTCCATACAACATATAACAATTGGCTTAACACATTATCCATAAATTACCAATAAGCAATTACAATGCACAATTATTACAAAAAACAACCGTACCCAATCTTCTCATCATCCAAGCGTAGTCCAGGTTCGTCGTCCATTGTTCCATTCCTATATTCCATTACCAGATTGCACTAAATTACTCAAACGCCTGCACAAACATCCAGGTCTTCACCTTTTTGCGGAATACCATTAGAGATGGTGCTAGTCTAATGTCCGTAGGAAGGGCGTTCCACAGCCGAGGAGCCACCACCGAGAAGGCCCTATCTCTCGTCCCCGCCAGCCGAGCTTGAGAAGCAGGCGGGATCGAGAGCAGGGTCTCCCCGGAAGATCTCAAAGTCCTGGTGGGTTCATAGGCAGAGATGCGGTCAGATAGGTAGCTTGGGCCAGAACCGTTTAGGGCTTTAAAGGCCAACGGCAGCACTTTGAATTCAGCCCGGTAGCAGATCGGTAGCCAGTGGAGTTGGCGCAACAGGGGGGTTGTATGCTCCCTGCGCTCCGCTCCTGTTAAAATCATGGCTGCCGAGGGTTGGACTAGTTACATTACACCATTAAGCTGAATTTCTGGCATTGGAGAGGGATTGACTGGTGCCTGCTTCAGGTACTAATAAGGGTTATGCCTCCTGGTAAAGAATAAAGCTTGTAATGTTAGAATACAGGGGAAATTTGTACAATTGACTTATTCTTCCCAAACAGTTTTCCTAAATATCAGGATTTCATTTTTCAAACAGAGAATAAACAATTAATGATACATATTATTTCTATTCTTAACCTGGATCCTAGTTTTTTTTTTTTAAAAAAAAAACAACAACAATGGAATATTTAACACTTTGGATGGTCAAAGAGCTCTTGCCCTCAGAAATTCTTCCTTACATTCAGCCGAAACCTGTTTCCTAAACTTGTAGCCCATGGGGTCTGGTCCTGCCCTCTGGAGCAACAGAAAACGATTGGGAAACAATCTTCTGATTGATAGCCCTTCAAAAGTTTGATGGCTATGATATCATCTTTCAGCTTTCACTTGTCTAATCACATCATCCAACCATTCCATTTTCCTATGTCTGTTACACTGTGTTTGCAAAAGCCTATGCAAAAAGCCAAGTCTTGACTCTTTTCTGGAATGTTAAAAGGGAGGGGCCCATCTGATATCCCCAGGGAGGGTGTTTCATAGCCGAGGGGCCACCATTGAGAAGGCCCTGTCTCTCGTCCTCACCAGCCGTACTTGTGACGAAGGCAGGATCGAGAGCAGGACCTCCCCAGACAATCTTAAAGTCCTGGAAGGTTCATAAGGTTCATATATTGAAGTTGACAACAACTAATAACCACAACCAGATGTTATTGATCTGAAACTTCCCCAATTCCTAGCTAGAAGAGCCAATGGTGAGAAATGCTGGAAACTGTAGTCAAAAATTATCTGGAGGGCTGGAAGATTCCTATCTCTGGATAATCTAAGGATGGGGAAAGAGCACAGTATCTGCCGAGTTCTTATTTCATGATGCTCCTATTAAGTTTTGTCATTTAAATGGCACGTATGAGTTGATTTACCTGGGCATAAAGCAAAAGCTGCAGCCAAGGTTCACATCATTCATTTTCTTAGCCTAATAATAATCGCGGTGAAATGATCTGGCTCGGGGTAAGGGGGAGGAAATGGTTTGTAACCTACATTATTTTTAACTCATTTCAAATCCTATTTTGGTTAACTCAAATAGCTCAATTAGAGATTTACTATAATTACTGTTCTTGGTTCCTGAGTTTAGTTAAAGATTTATATGAAAGCTTTATGGAACGGACCTTTTTAGAATTCAAAGGAGTTTTACGGTTTATTATTCGTAACATCTGCCACTTACTGGAAACATCCTTAAAGTACCTCCTTTTAATATGCATTTAATGTTCTTTTGCTACAATTTAATATCAAAGAAGATGTCTTCGATTACAGCAGTGTCGTTTGTGTAAGATTTCACTATTCTCAGGTAGAGTTAGAAACCTTTGTTGGAGCATGCAAGGAATCAGTGAGTGTGTCAACTGTAAAATAAGACTCATGAAGCTGATTGGTCGAGCAATGCCTGGGGAGCAGGCTGAGCCTGGGACTTTTGGTTACTGTTACATTTTTGTTCAGGTGTGAGTTATGCAAGTGCAGAGAGAGGAGAGAAGCAGAGAGAGACAGAGTTCAGGGTATGCTCTGACTTCATGAGCTACTGAAGGAGTTTATCCACATAGAGTTTGTCCTATGAGTTTATCCCTTACAAACATTTCCTTTTCATTTTCTCATCCAGAGTTTTATCATTTTATGTTGTACATGTGGCCTGCTCACTGTGATTGATTTCTCATTGCATTATTTGTTTTATTTTGTTTTCTTTTATTGTATTCCTATGCTTTATTGTATTTTGTTGTAATGTATTTCTGGGCTCGGCCTCATGTAAGCTGCCCTGAGTCTCCTTTTGGGAGATAGTGGCGGGGTATTAATAAAGATTATTATAATTATTGACAAAGAAAGGCCATTTTAAACCTCTCATAAAAGGACATTATGTGAGTTGGTGCAACTTATCATATTATAAAGCATTTTTCTGAATGAAGCAGAGAGCGTTTGAGGACTGGGACATCCGTAGGGATACCAAGGTGTTTGTTTATAGAGCTATTGTCCTCCCAACCCTGCTATATGCCTGTGAGACGTGGACTGTCTACAGACGTCACATGCAACTCCTGGAACGATTCCATCAGTGCTGCCTCCGGAAAATCCTGCAAATCTCTTGGGAAGCCAGGCGGACAAACGTCAGCGTGCTGGAAGAAGCAAAGACCATCAGCATTGAAGCGATGGACCTCTGCCATCAACTCTGCTGGACTGGCCACGTCGTCCGGATGCCCGACCACCGTCTCCCAAAGCAGTTGCTCTACTCTGAACTCAAGAATGGAAAACGGAATGTTGGTGGACAGGAAAAGAGATTTAAAGATGGGCTCAAAGCCAACCTTAAAAACTCCGGCATAGACACGGAGAACTGGGAAGCCCTGGCCCTTGAGTGCTCCAGCTGGAGGTCAGCTGTGACCAGCAGTGCTGCAGAATTTGAAGAGGCACGAATGGAGGGCGAAAGGGAGAAGCATGCCAAGAGGAAGACATGTCAAGCCAACCCCGACCGAGACCGCTTTCCACCTGGAAACCAATGCCCTCACTGCGGAAGAAGATGCAGAGCAAGAATAGGGCTCCACAGCCACATACGGACCCACAAGAACACTAGAAGACAATCCTCCTTGGAAAACGAGGGATCACCTAAGTGAAGTAAGTCTCTATTAAGAAGAGTAAACTACTTGTTCTTTACTGTTCACCTGTGTGGGATATTTTCTTTCTCTGGCAAGGCAGTGTGTGGGATGATCAAACGTGGACTACACATGATTTATTTTACATTACACCACAACCTCTACTTTTACACTGGCATAAAGGGAAAAAGATATGGAATTTAAACTCCTATCTATCCCAGGAATGTGTTTGAAAAGAAATTGCGGTATTTCAGAAGATCACGGTAATTCATAATATTGTATGAAATTCATAATATTGTAACTCCCACCATTCCTAGTCAGCCTACGGTCCAATTCATTGGCAAGCACCAGGTTTTGCTGAACTGCAGTCGGGAGCACATTCGCTCCGGCTGCTGACTTCATATCACACTTCATGATCCTTCCTGGTTGTCACCCCAATAATGTGACTTGCAGAGAAGAGTAACACTTCCTAAAATATCAACAGTGCTTCTAGCAGAACAAACAGGATGATAGGTATCTGGAGGGCTGCCATCCACACTCCAAATAAGGAACTCTCTTTCTCTTTTCTTTCCCCTTCAACTTGTGCTGGCTCACAAGGAGAGCTCTAAAGTGACCCAAATTGTATTGAGGACTCTGCTTAAATATGTGCAGTCAGCCCTCCATATTCACTGGGGTTAGGGGCATTAGACCCATATGGAAGTAAAAAAAAAAAACGCACACAAATAATTGCTATTGTTCCAGTATGACTCTATGGCCAACTTCACCTGGAAGCTACAGAGCTGCACTGGAGGACATAGAGCAGTGTTTCTCAACTATCCTAATGCCACGACCCCTTAATACAGTTCCTCATCTTGTGTATGCATGCCCAGTGTGGAACACATCTCATCACACTAAAACAGTGGATGTGGCTCTTAATGAGACATGCCGCATTATCACGGGGTGTCTGCGACCCACACCACTGGAGAAATTACACTGCTTAGCCGGTATTGCACCACCTGACATCCGCCGGGAAGTAGCAGCCAATAGTGAAAGGACCAAGGCAGAGACATCTCCAGCTCATCCCCTGTTTGGGTATCAGCCAGCACGTCAACGACTTAAATCAAGACATAGCTTTCTTAGAACTACAGAGACACTCGCTGGAACACCCCAGCAAGCGAGAGTCCAAAAGTGGCAGGCCCAAACCCAGCACCTCAATTCATGGGTGATACCAGATGAGAGACTCCCCCCTGGGCACTCAGAAGACTGGGCGACTTGGAAGGCGCTGAACAGATTGCGCTCTGGCACCACGAGATGCAGAGCCAATCTTAAGAAATGGGGCTACAGGGTGGAATCCTCGGCATGCGAGTGCGGAGAAGAACAAACCACTGACCACCTGCTGCAATGCACCCTGAGCCCTGCCACATGCACGATGGAGGACCTTCTTGCGGCAACCCCAGAGGCACTCCAAGTGGCCAGATACTGGTCAAAGGACATTTAACCAAATACCAAATTTACAAAATCTGTGTGGTTTTTTTTCTTTTTTTTCTTTTTTTTTCTTTTTTTTCTTTTTTTTTCTTTTTTTTTTCTTTTTTTTCTTTTTCATTTTAATCTCTGTGTTTGTTTTGCTCTGTTAGAATTGTAAAACAATGGTTGCTGATGACACGATAAATAAATAAATAAATCTTGTGGTGACCCCCAACTATAACATTATTTTCGTTGCTACTTCATGACTGTAATGTTGCTACTGTTGTGAATCGTCATGTAAATATCTGATACGCAGGATGTCTTTTCATTTGCTGGACCTACCCAATACACCCAAGTTTGAATACTGATGGAGTTGGAGGGAATGGATGTTGTCATTTGGGAGTTATAGGTAAAGGTAAAAGTAGTCCCCTGACATTAAGTCCAGTCATGTCTGACTCTGGGGTGTGGTGCTCATCTCCATTTCTAAGCCGAAGAGCCAGCATTGTCCGTAGACACCTCCAAGGTCATGTGGCCGGCATGACTGCATGGAGCGCCGTTACTTTCCCACCGGAGCGGTACCTATTGATCTACTCACATTTGCATGTTTTCGAACTGCTAGGTTGGCAGAAGCTAGGGCTGACAGCGGAAGCTCACGCCGCTCCCCGGAATCGAACCTGCGACCTTTCGATCAACAAGCTCAGCAGCCCAGTGCTTTAACCCACTGTGCCACCGGGGGCTCCTTGGGAGTTATAGTTGCTGGGATTTATAGTTCACCTATAATCAATGAGCATTCTGGACACAACTAATGATGGAAACTGAACCAACCTTGGCACACAGAACTCCTATGACCAAGTAGAATATACTGGAAAGGTTTGGTGGGCATTGACCTTGAGTTTTGGAGTTGTAGTTCACCTACATCCAGAGAACACTGTGGACTCAAACAATAATAGATATGGACCAAACTTGATACGAATACTCAATATCCCCAAATGTGAATACTGGTGGAGTTTGGGGAAATTGTATTTGGGAGTGGTAGTTGCTGGGATTTATAGTTCACCTACAATCAAAGTCCCTTGAACCCCACCAATGATAGAATTGGGGCAAACTTCCAACATAGAACCCCCATGACCAACAGAACATACTGGAGGGATTTGGGATGAATTGACAGTGATTTAGGGGAGATGTAGTTCACCTTCCACCTTTCTGATGGGTATTTGGTGACCCCCTCTGACACCCCCTCATGGTCCCCCCAGGGGTCCCGACCCCCAGGTTGAGAAACGCTGACATAGAGTTTCCTGCAGGGGTGTTCTTTCTAGAAATGTCTAGGCCCTCCATCATTTCTAGAGGAGATTGACCCTAGAGTCACACTAAAGGACCTAGACCTAAATCAAATCTACGAATAATCAAATCTGCAAAAGTCAAAACTGTAAATGTGGAGGGATGACTGTATATTGTAGCTACTGTGAAGTTAATAGTAGCCAGTTTCACGGGAAGGAAATATTGCATGGAAGAACAGAAGAAGACAGTGGCTTAAAACATAGATATACACAGGCGTAAATCTGAATAGGTTCTTCTTGGAGCAATCCACACCCTGGAACAGTTTCAGTTTAATCCTTTATCACCCTACTTTTTAAGCTTGTTTTAAGCTATACCAGTTTCTTTCTCCTCTTCTCACTTCCTTCTTCTCCTTCTCCTTCTCCTTCTCCTTCTCCTTCTCCTTCTCCTTCTCCTTCTCCTTCTCCTTCTCCTTCTTCTTCTCCTTCTTCTTCTTCTTCTTGTTTTACTTCAATTGCTGCAAACTGAGGGCCCATCCAGACAGGCCCATATCCTAGGACCTGTCTGGATTTTCACTGGAAGCACCCAAACAAAGCATCCGGTAAAAATAAACAAAAAAAAATCAGAATAAACCAGGGTTAAATATCTCCTAAGATCCAGATCTTAGGGTAAGATCCAGATCTTAAAGCTCGAAAGACCGAGAGCCCCTTCCCCATTTACCCCTGTTGTAGTTCAGTCTTTGATTATGCTTGCACTTGATCTCTCTGGGGATTCTGGGCCTGTTAGTCATCCTGATGACACTGGAGATTCTGGATCTGCAAGTTAGCAGGAAAATCAGCAAGAGATTTTGAGCCCTGACAATGAGCAGTCTGTGTCTGAAGGCCACATTCCTGAAAGGCAGTTCGCTCAGGAAGCAAAGTCAGAAACAGATTGGAGTTCAGAGGAAGATAATGGAAGTCCAGGTAGACAGACTAACAAGCAGTTAGATAGGAGATTTACATTCCGTCAACATAGAGCTTCTCAGGAAAGTTTACAAAGGTCAAAACACCTATTAGCCACAAAGTTCTTATCAGTTTCCCAGAGGAGAAGGCATGATTTTCTTTCTATATTAGCTAGCCCAGCAGATGGTTACATTAGTCCAGGCAACATTGGTACTTGTGTATAGAACCACTGTCAAGTCAAGGGATTTCTAGTTTCATGTTCCAGGTTTCCTTTGGCTCATGTTTCATGATTCCAAGTTTTTAGGAAGGTTCCTGAATCTCATGTTTTGGATTTATTATGTTTATGTATTCCTGGTTTTTGATGATATTCCTGTACTATGATTTCTGTGGATTATTCTTGATATTTGTATTTTGGGTAGTTGTAGGTTTTTTTTGGGCTATATGGCCATGTTCTAGAGGCATTCTCTCCTGACGTTTCACCTGCATCTATGGCAAGCATCCTCAGAGGTAGTGAGGTGTATTTCGTATTTTGGTTTTTTATACTCTTTGCTGAATTGCTTTTCATATATATTCTTCAATAAACTGCTTTGATATTTTACCTTGGTCTAGAGTGTGTGTTAAGCACAGAGGTAGTTCCCAGCCTTAGAGTGCAACAATACCTAAAAATAAGGTTAAAAATATATGGCTGCCATACATCGCCTCCTCATGCCTTCCTGATGTGAGGAAAGGACGCACCAGGATAGGGGGGCCGAGGAAGAAAATCTCTCCTCCCCCAAGTCTCCTGGCATGTCATTTCTTCATGTGTGGAGAGACAACATATGGCAGCCAGTAATGTTTTACTTTATTTTTAGGAGTACGAACCCACACGATCTCTTCGTTCATCTGGAGAGACCCTGCTCACGATCCCACCTCCATCACAAGCGTGATTGGTGGGGACGAGGGACAGGGCCTTCTCAGTGGTGGCCCCTTGACTCTGAAACTCACTCCCCCAGGACATTAGGCATGCCCCAACTCTGGCAGTCTTTAAGAGGAGCCTGAAAATGTGGTTGTTCCAGTGTGCCTTCCCAGAATAAGAAAATCCTAAGCAACATGTTATTAATCGCACTTTACTAATGATCTAGGATTGTCTGCTCGCTCCATCTCTCTCCAAATACCTATCCTGGTTATATGTCACCTTGTTATGCCCAGCATTTTTTTAAAAATTACTTATTACATTTGGCCCTGCCATACGTTTTTAATGCGTTGTGGTGTTATTGTTATTGCTTATTGCTTTGTTTATGAGTTTACTTATTGTCTGTATTGCTGTTGTTGTTTTTACTGATGTATTGGGCTCGGCCTCTTGTAAGCTGCACCGAGTCCTTCGGGAGATGGTAGCGGGGTATAAATAAAGGATTATTATTATTATTATTATTATTATTATTAAAAGGGAGGAGGGTTTTGAGGTGACTGCATGCCATCCTGATTTTAATTGGGATGGCATGTATCCCCCCCTGGAAAATCCCATTTTGGAGGGGGGGGGGAATAAGGGCACAAATCTGCACCAAAGCAGGTTTTTAAAACCCGCTTTGGCATGGATTTTGTTGCTGCCTGGAAGCGGCCTGAGTTCAACGTAGCTTAGCAGGAGGAGAAGGTTTCAGCTTTAAGAATATATGCTGTAGTTTTAACCTAAGAGCTTTCACGTGGACAATTCTTCATGCCAAATGTAGTGTCAGGAGGAAGGTGCATGGAGGATATACCCTCATGTTTCTGTCAGAGGAATTACCGTATATTCCAGCATATAAGATGACTGGGCGTATAAGACGACCCCCAACATTTCCAGTTAAAATATAGAGTTTGGGATATATTCGCTGTATAAGACTACCCCACTTCTAATGCACACCAAATAAAATTTTAAAAGCATCAGATTTTATTTCAATATGATAATTTTCCTATTACTGTACCTCCTTCTCTGGCTCTCAGATCTCACACGTGCGCACCTATACCGCTTCACTGCAGTCTTCAGGAGTGAGATCTGAGAGGCAGAGGAGGAGGTATGGTAATAGGATACAAGGGTGGGCCAGACAGGTAAAAGAGTTGTGTTTTTCTGGGCCCAGAGCCACTCTATCTCTTTTTTCCATACTCCGGGTGGGCGCCTGTAGCTTGCGGCCATTTTTGAGCTCCCCCCACCATATGAGGCAACCACAGATTCTCCAATCCAATTGGAAGTTTCAGCACCCGTTCTATAAGACGACTCTTGTGTATAAGACTACTCCCGCATATAAGACTACTCCCATGTATAAGACTACTCCCATGTATAAGACTACTCCCGCGAATAAGACTACTCCAGTGTATGACTACTCCCACGTATAAGACAACCCCTGACCTTTGAGAAGATTTTCTTGGGTTAAAAAGTAGTCTTATAGACCAGAATATATGGTAAATTGAAGTCTGCTAAACCATCTAAATCCACTCATAGTCATTTGGCAGAAGAATGCCAACCTTAACCATTTAAAATTCAATTATGTGGAGAATACAGACACCTCAGCACCATATGATGAATTTGGAAATCCCCTAAGTTTTCTTGATGTGGCCACTTCACCAGCAAAAGCCTGGAGAGGAGTATTACACAAGGGCAAAACCATGCTCTTTGTCTATCAAACAGGTTTCTAGGTTTCACATAGGAATGAAGATGTCTTTCTCAAGGCTGTTCTTATCTTCCCGTCTTGTTCAAGCTGTTCATCCTTTACTCCCCACCCCGCTAACAGAGCTCTGTCACCATGAAGCAATTTCCATACCATCAGAGCCATATCCCCACAATCGATCACTTAGAAGCAAGAGAGCGCTGGAGATGACAAAGAGAAGTGAGTTGGTTTCATTGACAGATTGGATGCACTGAAGCAAACTCACTTTCTTTGAGTCTAAGCCTACCAATCCTTTTTCATTTAAGCATCTGCCTGCTGCCGTTCTGGGTGGAACTGACTCCGGAAATCTTTCCTCATATTTCTTCAACCTGCTACACATGCTTCACCATAGCTGGTGTGTTGGTGGTGCTTCACAACAATATTGCGGTTTGACAAGTGGCTTGATGCTATGAAATCATGTGAGTTGGAGTTTTTTGAGGTTTTTAGCCTTCTCTGGGACTGTGGTTCAGCAGACTGGGAGTCAGATGCAACAACAACAACAACAACAACAATAATAATCCTTTATTTGTACCCCGCTACCATCTCCCGAAGGACTCGGTGCGGCTTACAAGAGGCCGAGCCCAAATACAATAGTAAAAACAACAGCAACAACAGACAGCAAAATAACTCAGAAAACAAAGCAATAACATTGACAACACACAATGACACAATTAAAAACAATGGTAGGGCCAAATGTAATAATTAAAATGAAAAGTGCTGGGCATGACCAGGTGGAGTGTTTTGGAGGGGGATGGGCATGCAGATATCCTAGATCTCTGATAAAGTGCGTTGGGACATAATGCTAGGAGTTTCCTATTCTGGGAAGGCACACTTCCAGGCAGCACCAAGATCACTACTGACTGAAAGGTCATGGGTTCGAAGCCAGCCTGGGTTGAGGTGAGCTTTCGACCAATTTGTGTAGCTTGTTGTTGACCTTTGCAGCCTGAAAGACAGTTGCATCTGTCAAGTAGGAAATTTAGGTACCACTTATGTGGGGAGGCTAATTTAAATAATTTACGAGGCCATAAAAATCTCCAGCAAGCCTGCAAAGAATGAGGAAGTACTTCATCAGTGTCACAAATGGACAGTGAAGCAACAGCTCCCCTGGTGGCCAGAATACCCTCAGGAAAAAAACTGGATTGTTAAATAGCCTCTGAGTGTCTGTCTATTAGGGCTGGGTAACCACGGAAAAATTTGTTTCTAAATTCGATTCATTTCCAGGGGGCGCTAGCGTTTCCAAATTCTAAATACTTCCGAAATTTTGAGATTTCAAAATTTCGTTATTTATGAAATTTCGTTAATTTTGAATCGATTCATTAATGGTGGACGCGATTGCGCAATATGCTAAAAAAACCTCCAAATGGGACAGGAGGGACTTCTGAAGCTTCCCTCTCCCTCTGTTGTTGACTGTTGGTGTGATAATTTATTTTTTATCGCTGATAAAACAAACAACAACTATAAAACTTGCACCAGACATACGGAAATAATTACGAAACAATTACGAAACAATTTCGAAACAATTTTGAACCAATTATGAAACAATTACGAAACAATACGAAATAAATTGGAAAAATTGTTTCGATTTTCAATTACTCCTCACACTATTCCTGAATGGCTCAATATCGGATCGTAAGCTAATTTAAATACGAATTAATAACGAATTACGAAATTAACAAACAAAACCGCCCAGCCCTACTGTCTATATATGTTCTGTGTCTATGGCATTGAATGTTTGCCATGTATATGTACATTGTAGTCCACCCTGAGTCCCCTGCGGGGTGAGAATGGCGGAATATAAATACTGTAAATAGATAAATAAATAAAAAAATAAATAAACTGACAAATTAAACTGGTGCCACACGAAAATACAACTCCCATGATTGCATAGCATGATTCCATAACATAGTGGTGTCAAACTGCAATAATTCTGCAATGTAGACACAGCACATGTAAGAATTAAAATAGGGGTGTAGGTGTAATTTTAAGGACTATGCACCTGGTTGACTAAGAGTTACTGCCTTGCAAATCATTTGACCATCAAATCATTGAAGATGGTCAACCAGGACTTAAGCTGGTTTCGCCTTACACAATGGGCTTCCTCATTTAATGAGAAATTATTGACTCAAAACCATATGCTGTTCAAGAAAATTATATAAACACTACAATATGTAAAACTGGAGGACTGCGGTTCCTAAGGCTTGATCTATATCGATCGCAACAGCCCTCTGGTGAAACAGGCAATGGAATTAACTGTTCATTCACGGTCCAGTTGCATCAAAACAGGGAAATGGAATCAAACTGAACAAGAACGAGCCCTAACCCCAACTCAGCCTTTTTCAACATAGTACTTACCAGATATAACGGAGTATCATTAATGTTATTTCCCATGCTTTTATTCTGTCCCTTTCTCCTTTCCTTCCTTCTTCTCCACAAGGATTATCTGGAAAGTAAGCTTACAAGGCATGTAGCTCTCACAGCAAATTTTCGCAGGGGAAGTTGGTATTACTACCATGTAGCAGGAAGCCAGCGGAAGCGAATGAGCAGTGCCAGTCGTCAGTAGCTCATCAACTGGCATTGTGGTGAAGGTTAGAGATGAGTGCCCTCATTCCGTTTCCCTCCAAGTGCGAAGTTTGTGCTGTAATACTCTACCTAAATACTAAGAGCATGAACGCTGCTGCGATTCATTGTGAAATCGTTTCAGTTTATGGAGAAGACGTAATGTCAAGACAGCATATGACAAAATGGGTATGGAATATATTGTGAGGCCATGAAGAAACTTTGCAGAGTCATCCAAAACAAACGTCATGGGATGCTGATGGTGGGAATCTATCTCTTTCATGACAATCTCAGAGTGTGGCCAAGATGTCAAAAAGTTATTAATGAGGATAAATACAAATGCTAGGTGACAGCAGTGGTTTGCTTTTACCTAACTCTACTGGGAAGGTTAACATTCTGCATCTCTCATCTTTGTGGCAGAAGCAATAGCAGCAATTTGGGCCAGCCGAGGATGATCTGTGGTGCAGCAGCTTAAACTGCTGAGATGCTGAACTTGCTGACTGAAAGGTTGGCAGTTCAAATCCAGGGAGCATGATGAGCTCCGTTAGGCCCAGCTTCTGTCAACCTAGCAATTTGAAAACATGCAAATGTTAGTAGATCAATAGGTACTACCTTGGTGGGAAGGTAACAGAGCTCCATGCAGTTATGCTGGCCACATGGCCTTGGGGGTGTCTATGGACAATGCTGATTTTTCAGCTTAGAAATGGAGATGAGCACCAACCCCCAGAGTCAGACACAACTAGACTTAATGTCAGGGGAAATCTTTAGCATTTATTTATTTATTTACTTATTTACTTAATTTGTATACCGCTTTTCTCAGCCCTTAGGCGACTCAAAGTGGTTAACAAGGGACAATTAAAACAATAACATAGTAAACAATTAAACATCAATATAACACCTCATTAGCGTCTCATCAGTAGAATCAAGATCCAATCTCATCATCTGTTATTCCGTATTCCTATATTCATTACACTGCCTATTCAAATGCCTGCTTGAACAACCAGGTCTTCACTTTCCTCCAAAATGCCAATAAGGAGGGGGGCGATCTAATATCTGTAGGAAGGGCGTTCCACAGCTGAGGGGCCACCACTGAGAAGGCCCTGTCTCTTGTCTCTGCCAGGCGTGCCTGTGTTGCAGGCGGGACTGAGAGCAGAGCCTCCCCAGATGAACTGTTTTCTTCTTCTGTCAGTTGCCTTGGGACAGGCTGAGTATATTTTTCGGAGATGAGAGATGTGTTTGTTGACAAAATTGTGCTTCACACACCCAGAAAAGGGACAGCCCGCTCTGCCACTTCCTCATTGTGTTTCACGTGTCCTGGGTCTTTCCGTTCTATTCCCGACTTATCCTCCAGCCCATCCAGTTCCTAGCGTTTGATGGGGATGACTTCATTGCTAAATTTGGTGGTGAAAGGAAAAGCAAGAGGAGCCAGGATGAATGAGCCCAGAAAGCAGCCGCAGAGCCGCTCAGTCAACGTGCTCTATTTTATCACACAGCTTGAGACTGAAGGTGTCCGGCTATTATTTTTAGCAAGTTTAAAAAGTGAAGAGCTTCTCTCTTTCTCTCACATTCACTCCTTTATTTCCTGCAATGGTCATTGTGCTCAAGGCAAGAGGCAGCTACCACTCTGGTGCAAAATAATAATAAGATTGTTAATTGTGTGATGCATGGGGAGGTGCAAGACAATAAGCACAGTTGAGATCTCCACAAAGCTACTTTCACGAGAAAGTGTGGCACACCTGGCAACTTATACCTGAATAAAGCAAGGAAAGAAAGACTTCTTCAATGCTTTCTCTCTGCCCAAGGTGAAATGGAATACCACCCAGGTGATGAAAGCATATGTTTCTGAGATCTATCTTCTTTTTGACTAACCAGCAAAGACTGAGATTTTTCATCCCAGTGAGGCAGTGAATCTGGACAAAGAGTGTAATCCGAACCTCAAAGGAGCTGGAATTTATCCACAAAATAGGTTCAGATGAGCTCTTTCATGACATTTAGGCAACATGTTGTGATGGCCAAAATATGCCAGTGCAGTTCTAGGCTGTATCAGCAGGAGTAGAGCATCTAGATCAGTGGTTCTCAACCTGTGGTCTGCAAGAACTAAAATATGATCCGTGGTCCCACCTTCACTACACCATTGCAACGAGAGCAACTGGTCCCGTGAAGCCTTCTTATAGTGCCGAGGCTTATTAAGTATGGTTTTCTGTGGGTGAGCAGATGGTGACTACTAGATAGCATACCTTAGGAAGTCTGATCTGGCTACGGTGATTCACACTCTTGTAATATCTCAAATAGATTACTGCAACACACTCTACGTTGGGCTGCCTTTGAAGACTGTTCAGAAATTACAGAAGCCTCCCACAAGAATGGTAAAACATCAAAAAACATCCAGGTGTCCCCTGGGCAACGTCCTTGCAGATGGCCAATTCTCTCACATCAGAAGTGACTTGCAGATTCTCAAGTTGCTCCTGATACACACACACACACACACTCAAACCTCAAGGTAATCCAAAGGTGAATATACTATGAGTTTTTTAATGGCAAGATTTGTTTGGAGTGAATTCTCCTTCGTCTTCTCTTGAGGCTGGAAGAGCATGACTTTTTCCAAGATCACCCAGTGGGTTTCTAAGGATGAACAGAGGTTCAAACCCTGATCTCCAGAATCATAGTCCAGCACAATTTTTTGGAGATAGGAGACTATCATGATGAAACTGTAAGTCCAGTGAGAGAATGAACCTTCAAAACTCTTAAGCTTTTCTGGGCAATATAGAATCTCAGCCAGAATTATGCACGCACACCCCTACACACACCATGCATGTGTGTTTCCTTTCTAATGTTTTTGCCACAAAGATTGTTCTATTTCTCTGCCAATAATGCAGGTGAGAAAAATCCATGGGAAGACCCCAGGAGGTATTCACACATGACAAATGATGATAGCCGAAGAGATGTGCTGAGCTGGTAATACCTCGATCCTCAAGAGCGCATGAATCATCCCACAATGCTGCAGTGCGATATGACAATAGCGCAATGTTTTCTTTTGACATGCTGGATCTCCCCAATCTTCAGAATTGTCTAAAGATGCATTCCCAGGAAAATCATGCAGTAGCTGTACCTTGAAGAAAACACAGAAGCATACTAATCAATTCTTGCCCATGTTTGGTTGTTTACATACAGAACCAATTGCTGAATGGTGCATCAACAGGTGGATAAATCAAGTTGTTAAATGGATCTACCCTCTAGGCAGTAAGAATATGATTTAATGCAAGAAGTGACCTTCTGATGGCATTCACTTTGCAAAAAAGGAGTAGCCGCTATGCATTCGGGGACCCTAGACCAGTGGTTCCCAACCTTCCTAATGCTGCGACCCCTTAACACAGTTCCTCATGTTGTGACAACCCCCAACCATAACATTATTTTAGTTGCTACTTCATAATGGTAATTTTGCTACTGTTATGAATCGTAATGTAAATATCTGATATGTGGGGTGTATATTCATTTACTTGACCACATTTGGCACAAATACTCGATATACCCATACTGGTGGGGTTGGGTGGGTTGATTTTGTCATTTGGGAGTTGTAGCTACTGGGGTTTATAATTCACCTACAACCAAAGAGCATTCTGAACTCCACCAACGATGGAATTGAACCTAACTTGGCACACAGAACTCCCAAGACCAACAGAAAATACTGGAAGGGTATGGTGGGCACTGATCTTGAATTTTGGATTTTTAGTTCAACTACATCCAGACAGGAAAGCTTAGAGAATACAATTATGCTGGGGACAATGGAAGGAAAAAGGAAGAGGGGCAGACCAAGGACAAGATGAATGGATGGTATCCTTGAAGTGACTGGCTTGACCTTGAAGGCGCTGGGGGTGGTGACGGCTGACAGGGAGCTCTGGCGTGGGCTGGTTCATGAGGTCACGAAGAGTCGGAGGCGACTGAACGAATGAAGAAGAACATCCAGAAAGCACTGTGGACTCAAACAATGATAGATATGGACCAAATTGCTCAATATGCCCAAATGTGAACATTGGTGGTATTTAGGGAAAAATAGAGCTTGACATTTGGAATTTGTAGTAACTTGGATTTATAGTTCACTTACAATAAAAGTGCATTCTGATCCCCACCAACAATAGAATTGGGCCAAACTTCCCATACAGAACTGCCATTTTTTGAAGGGACTTGCTTGTGTGAGCCTCCCTCCAGCCTCGTACACTCTCCCTTGTTTGCACATGTGCACCACGCTGCCATGTGCCAAGCATGGCTGCTCTCCCCTCCCAACTTGGAGTTTCAGAAACAACCCTCCCCTTGGCTGAGAGGCTGGCCAGTCACAGCGGAGGAGGGCTTTTGGTGGGAGGATTCACCATCTGTTTCCAAAAAGGAAGAGGACAGATGGAGAGATCTTCAGCCTTCTCTGCCAAAGGGATTCCTAAGACCAGCAGAAATATGTGTTTTCTGATGGTCTTTGGCACCCCCCCTGAAAGCCTCCTATGACCCCCCCCCAGGGGTCCCGACCCCCAGGTTGAGAAACCCTGCCCTAGATCTTCCACAGGCATCTATACCTGAATTGATCTATTCACAATAAGTATTAAGTCCCAATTTAAGCATTTTCCTCCTGAAAGGAGCAAGACACAATAACCAAGGTAGCCTCCAGTAATATACTATGGCTGGGAAAACTCATTTTTCCTTCCAGCGACTATGTGGATTTCAGTTAAACTTCAGCCGACCAGGGAAATGGGGGTGGCAGATGATGTTATTGTGCCTCCTGCCAAAAAAACCTCCCATGTTCTGACCCGGCAAACCTTGGTTCCACTACACCATTGAGCGAAAGTACTTTTAAACAAATTACTTCTGCCTTTATTCAATTTGGCCACACTCCTGCGAGTTCACCTGAGATTTCTTTGCGGTCTGGAAGATGCCTGAGGGCTGTTGGCTTTTGCTGAAGCCATCTCACATTTTTAAAGCAATTCCTCCATCTGATAAATTATTACAAGGCAAAGTAAACTCACCACTTATGCTAATGCCTCTATTCCCTAATTGCTTGGTCTCTTTGGTTTTCCTTTCCCTCTGCGGTGCCCCCAACTCACCTCGCCCGCCTTCGCCAAGCACTAGAAAGAGCTGTAGAGGGAAGACACATTCGAGTAATTACACCATAATGACAGCAGATCATGAGTTAAGGACGCTGTGGCTACTGCAGAAGTCAGAAATGGTTTAGCAGAGAGGTGGGAGGCAATCTAGAAGGGATTCTTCAGGCACTGATGCAGTAATTAAAAACAGGGAGAAAAGGTTTTCTGAGTCTCTTTGTCTGTAAATATTAATTAACTTCTGGTAACCAAATTGGCTTGAGCAATAATGAGTTCTAGAGCAAGAGTACATCATGGAGTTCTTTGTGAAGCCATGTGTAGCAACTCCTGGCTTTCATGCCAGCAGAGCTTCAGCCCCCCCCCCCCCCCCCCGAAATTCTCATGGTGGTTCGCGAAAAGGCCTTACTTAAACTGTTATGTTTATTCATATCATTATCTGATCACCATACTCAATATATCCCATATGTATTGGGGTAATGATACAAAAGGTTTGCTAGGGTAGACCCTCTTTCACTCAGACTCAGCCCCCCCTGAAACTCAGCCCCCCGAAACCCCCCCTGAAAAAAAATTCAGCCCCCCCCCCCCGAAACGAAATCCTGGCTACAGGCCTGCAGAGCTGTGACTTTTAGTCTAGGGGTCATAGCAAAATCATGGGGTCCTTCTACACAGGTGTATAAAATCCAGATTATCTATTTTGAACTGGATTATATGGCAGTGTAGACTAAGATAGGAGCCCCCAGTGATGCAGTGGGTTAAAGCGCTGAGATTCTGAGCTTGTTGACTGAAAGGTTGCAGGTTTGAATCTGGGGAGCGGCGTGAGCTTCCGCTGTCAGCCCCAGCTTCTGCCAACCTAGCAGTTAGAAAACATGCAAATGTAAGTAGATCAATAGGTACCGCTCAAGCGGGAAGGTAACTTTGCTTCATGCAGTCATGCCGGTCATGACCTTCAGAGGTGTCTACGGACAACGCCGGCTCTTTGGCTTAGAAATGGAGATGAGCACCACACCCCAGAATCGAAAACGATTGGACTTCATGTCAGGTGAAAACCTTTACCTTACCTTTACCTTAGACTAAGATAATACAGTTCAAAGTAGATAATGTGGGTTATCTGCCTTGATATTCTGGATTATACGGCAGTGTAGAAAGGCCCCTGGTTGTACTTTACCCATCCCTTCCCCAAATAGGTCTAATAATCTTGGATACTTCATTCAAAGTTCAATTTCAGAGTGAATTCTCCAATCCAGACGCAAAAGTCATCAGATGCTACCAGAAACCAATTCTTGAGCATCTCAAGATTACAATCTCCTTGATAACGACTTTCCAATCAATACAGTACAACCCCCATATCCACTGGAGATATGTTCCAAGCTCCCTCTATGGATACCTGAAACAGTCATTAGCAGACCCTATATTTTGACTATACTTGAGTGCCAAGCATATCATAAAGGCATGCTGGAGGACCTAGAGCAGCACACAAACATTTTGATGGGAACAGTTTTTGGATATGTGAAACCATGGATATTGATTCCATGGTTAAGGCAGCTGATACTGGCAGAAGACTAGGGAAAACATAAAGGTAAAATGGGCATGAATTTCAGTTTTGAAGTCAACAAAATGCACTTGTCTTCATACACAAGATAAAAAAAACTTGAGAGGCAAAGAAAAATGATAGGTCAAAAGCTTCAAGTTCATCTCATTTAAAGGTTTAGCTTCAAATCCTTGTCATATTTCTGGTGCCAAATTATGGTATAATTTATTTTCATTTTCTTTAAAAAAAAAGAAGATCCCTGTTTTCAACATACATTTGGCAAGCAAATACAACCTAAGGGCAGAATTTCACATCATTTTTGAAGTGCTAATTTAATTTTGCAAATTTTCAAGATGGGAGAAAAAAAATGTTGATCCAAAGACGACACTTTTCTTTTTTTTTTAAGCTATTTTTATTTAGAATATGTTGCTCCTGAAGATAGGAGCTAAAAGAAAAATGAAGGGGGAATTGCGATTCCCCTTTAGTACATGAAAGGAGTGGGAACAATAACATATAGTAAAGTGGGTGAACAAGTACAGTAACCTAATAGAGACAAGAAGCAATAATCAAAAATAGACGAACAAAACAAGGCAACAAAGGAGAAAAAAATAAAAAAATAGAGGAAGGGTTTGTGCGGGACTTCCAGGATCTTCCAGGTTGGTATATATATTCCCTTGAGTCGGTTTTTCTTCTAGATGTTGAGTCGATGGCTTCTTGGCAATTATCCTTCAAGATTTGGTTAAAACATTTTAATATAGATTTCTTTGTATTCTGACTTGATAAATTCTAAAAAAGATTTCCAATTTCCGACACTTTTCTTAACTGTAGCCCAGCAAAGAAGACATGGGTCATGGATTTGCTATGCACCAAGTTCAAACATTTACTGAACCTGGTGCCCTCCATCACTAAATGGGGGCTGAAGAAAGGGACCTTATGCTTGCTTTCTCCCTACAGAGGAAAGGGGGATGATTGGATATAAATTGTTGTACTTTTAAAATTAATATTGCATTTTAAGATTCTTCAGCAAAAAAGGTCATTTGCATGAAAAATTATATTTTTTGCAAATTATATATTTTGTGCTAAAATATGTTATAAGTTGTTCAAATACTACATATTTCAACACAAAACATTGGCGCTTGCTCAAAATACGTGTTTTTTCTGTATATCATTTTTTTGCCGAAACACCCATAAGTTGGACAAGCATTGAAAAATGCACAAAAGCTGTTCAGACAGGTCAAGACACCCTTTCAGGTTGAGGACAAGGAAACTTACTTTCAATTATTCTTTGTACGCCTAGTGCAGACCCTGTGATGTTCTAAGGGCTTCCAGCAGTGTTCATAGGTGTGAAGTGATGACTAATGGTTCAGACGGGAAAAAACTAGAGGTCAATTGCAATGATCCCAGTTGAGAGATTACAAAACATCTGGGCTATTTAAACATTGCCCAATGTGAACTCAAATTTGGAAATGTTGGTCAGAACTTTGTGCCAATTGCTTAGTGAACAGAGGATGCATTTACACTGTAGGATTAATGCAATTTGATATCACTTTAACTGCCATGACTCAAGGCTGTGGGATCCTGGGAGTTGTAGTCTATGTCAGATGTAGTCTCCCTCCTTTCAGGCCCCATCTACGCCCTCATATAATCCAGTTTCTGATATCAACTGGATTATATGGCAGTGCAGACTCATATAATCCAGTAGAGTTGTTCGTGGAATTCGTTTCTCCCATTTCATCCATTCTTTCTTTACTTTTGTTACCTCCTTTTTTCAAAAAAAAAAAATTATGAATTTTCCTTTAAAAAACTACATAAAAACTGGATAATTGAAAAAAAAGAGCAAGAAGAGATGGAAGTAAAGATAGAGAGAGAGAAAAAAAGAAACAAGGAAAAGAGAAAGGATAGAGCAAGAAAGTAATAGTTTATATAAGCTTTTTGACTTCCTGGGTATCTTCCAAGTGGTTTTCCTTTTCTTTCTTGTATCTTATTCTTCTTCCATCTTCTTCTCTCTTCTTACTATACCAATATGTTTCTGTTTTTTTGTTTCAAATAAGCTGTCACTTTCGTCCAGTGAGTTTCTTTTATCGGGGTCCCCTTATTTTTAGATATTAAATATGTTAATCTATCTGTGCTGTCGTGCGCTGGGCCTATAGTAACTGGCTTTTGAACAGGACATGTTCTTTGTGCCTAGTGGGAAGCCGGGTTGCCTCAGCTGAGAGTCTCTAAGGATTTTCCTATACAAAAGTCTTTAGAAGCTTAAGGAGTTTAACAAAGTTCTTTATTATTGCTTAGGTCTTCAACAAACAATTAAATACTTCTTAAATCTTCAACAAGTCAAACAAATGCTTCTTATCTAGCCCACAATGGGCAGGCAACTGGCTTCATGAACTGTTTCTTTTCTTTAAGAGGAAAACCCTTTTTAACCCCTCCTTGGGCACTCTACTTTCTAAACTTTGCTGGTGTGGGCTCTATTCCCAACTCCAAACTGCTTCTTGGGTCCCGAGTAGACCTACCAGCCAAGGCTTTGTAGATTCTCCAGTTGGAGTCCCTTTGGATTTTTTTCCACAAATGATGTGGAGCTGTTTTTTTAACCCCAACAAGGGTTGTGCTGTTTTCCTTAGAAGCTTTAAGGCTGTTTCCCCCAGATGTTGTGAGAAATGAAGCTTCTCTACAGATGGGGAAAGATCACATCCTGTAACTAAGCTTTCAACTATAAGACTGAACTAAAATGGCTCCCTTTTCCTTCCTTCCTGAACCTGGAAAAAAGGGTGGAACTAAAGCTTAACGATGAAAGACAGGTGGCTAACAGCATGACTGCAAACCAAAGGAAGCCACCTTATTGCAAAATGCATGGAACTTTGGAATACATGCAAACGCTCAAAGAAAGAAAAGGAAGTTGGAGCTCCTGGTACAGCCGTACCAGCACACTATCCATATTTCTGATATCTGCAATTTTCCCTATCCAATCATCTTCTTCTGGGATCTCTTCCTTTTTCCAAACTTTAGCGTAACAAATTCTTGCGGTTGTATTCATTAAAAATAAGAGTTTATCAGTGTTTTTGTCCAGGTTTTATTCTATTATCCCTAGCAAGAAAATTTCTGGTTTGAAAGGGATTCTTATATGTAATATTTCCTGCAATGTATCATGAATCTTTTCCCAATATATCTTGGATTTTACACACGACCACCACATGTGGAAATATGACCCTTCCGCCTTTCTACATTTTCAACATTTTATATTTATATTTTTGTAACACTTCCCTAATTTTTGTGGGGCCATGTACCATCTGTGTGATACCTTGAAAAATGTGATACCCTACTTTACTTTTGTTACCTTCAGGAGCACATAACACGAATGTCCCTCCTGGTACGAAAATCAGCTTGACATGAAAGCAAGCGGGAGCTGATCCCGGTTCCTTGCTTGATTTTTGTGCTTCATCCTTCCTTGCCTTGGAAAGAGTGTGTGTGTGGTGTGCAGGAATTGTGTGCACCTGCTTGTCTGCAGCCAAGCACCGTTCCTCTGTAAGAAAGTCAGAAGAACTTGCCTCCTTGCCTTGGAGTGTGGGTGTGTGTGGTGTGCAGGAAGCGTGTGCACCTGCCCGCACAGCTGAATGCCTCCCCTCTATAAGAAAGTCAGAACTTCCCTCCTTGCCTTGGGAATGGGAAAGTGTGTGTGTGGAGTGCAGACCGCCTGCCTGCAGCTGACCGCTTCTCCTCTAGAGTAGAAACAGGTAAGAAGCCTCCTGCAGCTGAGCGTCTGCCGTGAGTTGCCCTTCAAAAAACAGCCTTTAGACAATTTTGAAAGCAAAAGAAAAATACCTTACTCCAGCAAACACAAAAGATAAGCAAATGCAATTGAAAGGTGCAAAAGAAAACAAGGAAGTCTTAATCCAGACACAAGTTTAAGTCTCTTACAAAGTCCCAAAAGAAACACCAGTCTTCCATCAGACAACAGCAGACATAAAGCAGATTCCATAGGAATCCACAGCAGTATCAGGGTTATTGTTACCAGCGAAAGTGGACTCCTCCTGCTACTGATTTATAGCTCTGAATTCCTCATGCAGGAGGTACTAGGGCGTCTCCCAATTAGCTCAGCCTTTTTAGCAGCTATCCTAGCAGAATGCCATATGTGCTCTGTCTCTTTTTGTCTCTCTAGAAATGTGGGCACTTTCAAACCCTCATTGTCTGATTCTTCTTCTCTTTCCAGTTACCGAGCACTTCCCTGCTTTCCTTTCTCCTCTGAAGATGAGGAATCCCTAACAGTGTCTCTCCTCTAGAGTAAAAACAGGTAGGAAGCCTCATTAAAGCGCATGCCTGCCTGCAGCTGTGCACCTCTCCACTAAAGTAGAAACAGGTAAGAAGCCTCCTTAAAGCACATGCCTGCCTGCAACTGAGCACCTCTCCTCTAGAGTAAAACAGCTGAAATGCCTAAAATGACAGAAAGCCCCTCCCCCCACATACGGATCTTTCGAAATCCCAGAACAAAACAGATAACTGCCCTCCTGATTTCGGGAGGCTCCCAAAAAATGGATCAGGGCTCCCACCGAAAGCTGAGACACGAAACGGATCAAGGTTTACCCCAAATGCACAATCCTATAATCCAGTTCAAAGCAGATAATTTGGATTGAGAATTATATGACAGTGTAGATCAAGCCTCAGAAAGTAAACTCATTCTGAGATAGTAAAGCTTTAAGGGGAAAAAAAAGGAATAAGTGACTATATCCCTGTTATTGTCAGAAACGGCAAACTTCTTAAGCATCAAAAAATACCTGTTAGAATCGGTGTAGGGAATTTATAAATAATAAATAGCAGGCCAGAAGGAAGAATAGAAAAACAATGTAATAGGAAGGAAGAATGGAATTGTATATGAATGCCTCCAACCCAAGGGATGGGAAGTCACTAAACTAGGAGGGGTGGGAGGAGGGGAGAGTATAACCAAATACGAATGTTACATAGATGTTAGGAAGTGTTGTATTGGTTCATACATGTATACATGCATATAGATTTGTTTCACTGTTTTTATGAATATGTAAATTGAAAATAAAAAACATATTAATTGGGGAAAAAAATAAACGTACAGGTAGGACAATTAAAATATTTACTATTCCTCCATAGGTCAAAACACAGTATATGTTACACCTTTCACAATTTTTTCCTTCATTGTTCAAGTAATCAAAATGTGTTCCCATTCCAACACTTTATTTCTGGTTTCACATGAGAAAAACCTTGAGTTACTTTTGCTCTCATCACAAAATCCGTAACTCCTGCCCCATTTACATTTCCATATAATACAGTTTCTGAATGCATGTTATCTGCTTTATAGGACTGGGCGGTTTCGTTTCGTTAATTCGTAATTCGTTAAAAATTCGTTATTTTTTTGTTAACGAAGCGATAACGAACCATTCTGGAGCAGCTTAAAAACGAAACGAATTTTTCAATTCGTTTCGTAAATGCTTCGTATTTCGTTATGTATTCATTTCGTTATTGGTTTGAGGTCGTTTCGTTATTATTTCCGCATGTCTGGGGCAAGTTTTATAGTTGTTTTTTGTTTAATTAGTGAAAATTTTTTTTATAATATCACACCAACAGTCAACAACAGAGGGATAGGGAAGCTTCAGAAGTTCCCCCTGTCCCATTTGGAGGTTTTTTAGCGTATTGCGCGGTCGCGTCCGCCATTAACGAATCGATTCGTTATTGTTTCGTTATTGTTTTGTAATTTTTTTTACCATTTACGAAATTTCGTAAATATCGAACTTTTTTTAAAAAAAATTCGGAATTCTATTAAATATCGAAACGCAAAAAACCCCAAAAAACGAATCGATTTTAGAAACAAATTTTTCCGTTGTTACCCAGGCCTACTGCTTTAAGCTGGAGTATATGAAGGGGCGGCCCAACCCATTACGCAAAGTAAGCATTTGCAGTATAGTTGCTTTTGCCCAGGGGCGCTCTTGAGGTCCTCTTGGGGGAAAATAGACCTTGACATATGTGAGTTGTAGTTACTGGGATGTATAGTTTACCTACAATCAAAGAGCATTCTGAATACCACCAATGATGGAATTGAACCAAATATGGCACTCAGAACTCCCATGACAAACAGAAAATATATATCAATGATTGGTTGGGGGGGGGGGCAAAATACTAATGGCTTACTGTTGAAAATTACCTAGGGTCGCCTCTGAGTATATGACATTGTAGACATATAGTATTGGAGCAGATAATCTGCAGAACATGGTGACTCAATCTAAACAAGATAGACACACATTTCTAGCTAATGAGATCTTGGCCATACTACTCTTCTACCAAGAAGTTATTTCCTAAACAAGCGGTATCCTACATGACACATCAATCCTATTGCATATAAGAGCATTAAAGCATACACAGTCACAACATTGATCATATATTAGATTACAGATGCATATAACTAGACAGCTGAAGCACATTGCAATACAGGGAGTGTGTTTGGATATACGCAACCACCATATTTGGTTATAGCTAGCAAAGGTCGATGATAGGACAATCAGAAGATAAGGCCCTTCCTCCACTACCATATAATACGGATTATCAAAGTAGGTAATCCACATTATCTGCTTTGAACTGGATTATATGAGTCTACATTGCCATATAATCCAGTTCAAAGCAGATAATGTGGATTTTATATGGCAGTGTAGAAAAGGCCTTGGTTAGTATCCTGATAGTTTGGTGACAGGAAAAGAGATTTAAAGACGGCCTTAAAGCCAACCTTAAAAATCCCAAGAACTAGGGAGCCCTGACCCTTGAGGACTCTAGCTGGAGGTCAGCTGTGACCAACAGTGCTGCAGTATTCGAAGAGGCACAAATGGAGAGTGAAAGGGAGAAATGTACCAAGAGGAAGGCATGTCAAGTCAACCCTGACCGGGACCGCCTTCCATCTGGAAACCGATGTCCTCACTGTGGGAGAACATGCGGATCAAGAATAGGGCTCCACAGCCACCTATGGAGCCACCGCCAAGACACTACACTTGGAGGACCATCATCTGTAAATAGGTAAGTAAGTTTGGTGAGGCACCAGCGCTCATTGATTCAATAACATTAAGCCATGGTAATTCAAATCGTGTGTTAATTCTACAGTGCAGATGCATCCTAAGTAACATATCAGTCATACCCAACATCATTCACTCATGTTCTGATCAAAACAAAGCAGAAGCTAAGGCCCTTTCTACACTATCATATAATACGGATTATCAAAGTAGATAATCCACATTATCTGCTTTGAAGTAGATGATATTAGTCTGCACCGCCATATAATCCAGTTCAAAACAGATAACCTGGATTTTATATGGCCTACGGACCCACTGCCAAGGCACTACACTTGGAGGACCATCATCCTTGAACTACGAGGGATCGCCTATGTAAGTTTGGTGAGGCACCAGCGCTCATTGATTCCATAACATTGAGCCATGGCAGTTAAAATGGTGTCGAACTGTGTTAATTCTACAGTGCAGATGCATCCTAAGTAACATATTAATCATACCCAACATCATTCACTCATGTTCTGACCACTGGCAGAATACATCCTCCTTCTTCTCGTGCAGCTAATGGCCAGGAAACTAGGTTGGGAGGGAGAGCTAATGGAATCTCCAGATTCTGGTACTTCTTGTCCAAAAAGGCAACATTTTCCAAGTTCAGAGACAAATTCAACATCAATGATACCCATGTCCTACTTTACTGAATGTACAGCTCTGAAGCTCTGCATATGTTCCCAAAAAACACACCCCACCTCTGGTCTATTTTATTAAGTGTTTTGTTTCTGTTTTTTCCCACATCCAACTAAATTCACTGCGAGGGCAATGATGATGGAATCATTCAATATGCTGTGTTCAAAGGAAAGAGTTGACCTCTGCGGTCAACCCTTAACTTTTCTTTCTTTAGCTTCTTTGCCTCTGGACATGAATTACAAATGGAAGGAAGATCATAAATCCACATTGTGGCTCAAACAGGACCATCAGCTTACACAACACTCCATCTGCCTATTATCCCCATTGAGCAAACATACAATTTATGAGGGCCATCTTTGCATAACTGCACTGCATAGCACTATCGCTTAGCCTACATACACAGAGGTTAGGCTATATATCAATAGACATCCAAGTTGGGATACTCCAGCCTATTCTATTTCTACTTTCCAATGAAGAAAGCTGTCCAATGAAGCTTCTGTCTTCAAGCTGTCCAGTGAAGAAAGCAGACACAAAAGCAAAATGTTTGAAATATGGTGCTAGGGAAGGGTTGTATAGGCAATATGGGCTACAGTGAAGGCAAATGAATGGGTCCTAAAGCAAATCAGGCCTGACCATTCACTAGAAGCACAATGACTACATTGAGGCTGTCATATTTTGGACATATCATGACATGTTCAACAATAATGATCAGCACAGTGGAAGGAAGGAAGACTAGAGAAAGGTCACATTGCCAGTTGATAGATTTAGAAATGAAGCCATGGCTCTGCATTTTCAAAACCTTACCAGGACAAGGCTTAGCTTCCAAGATCATACAGCATCTGAGGCCTTTATTTATTTCATTTTATTTATTTACAACATTTATATGCCACCCTTCTCACCCCGAAGGGGACTCAGAGGAGCTTACAAGACACACACACACAATATATTATATTATTAGCATAGTACAATGTCAGTATTATATATTACTATATTGTACTATACCATTATATTGTAACATAATTAGTAATATTACATGTAATATAAAATATATAATTATAATATAATAATTATTAGTAGTATTATATTGTATTACATTATAATATTATAACTATTATATGTATATACAATACTAGCTGTCCCCTGCCACGCATTGCTGTGGCCCAATCTGTTGATCTGGAAAATACAGTAATGAGAAAGTGTTGGTTTCTAATATATGTAATTTCTTTATGCTTGCTGGGTAAACAGTATTTCTTGCTGTTTCTTTGTCAGTGTTGATGTGGGGAGTGTCTGGTTTGCCCACGCTGGAACATGCAACGTATTATTGTTCTTCTTTAAGGGTCCCTTTCAAATCTATGATAATATATCTCTCTGTGTGAATCATATCTATCTATCTATCTATCTATCTATCTATCTATCTATCTAATCTATGGCTGGGTGGCTCTTTGTCAGGAGGACTTTGATTACGTTTTCTTGCCCTGATGAAGGGAGTAGGATTGGATGGCCTTAAATATTTTCTGTTGGTCATGGGGGTTCTGTGTGGGAAGTTTGGCCCAGTTCTGTCGTTCGTGGGGTTCAGAATGCTCTTTGATTGTAGGTGAACTGTGAATCCCAAGGTCTATTTTCCCCAAACTCCATCTATATTCATATTTGGGCGTATTGAGTGCTTGTGCCAAGTTTGGTCCAGATCCATCATTGTTTGAGTCCACAGTGCTCTCTGGATGTGGGTGAACAACAACTCCCAAACTCAAGATCAATGCCCACCAAACCCTTCCAGTATTTTCTGTTGGTCAAGGAAGTTTTGTGTGCCAAGATTGGTTCAATTCCATCGTTGATGGAGTTCAGAATGCTCTTTGATTGTAGGTGAACTATAAATCCCAGCAACTACAACTCCCAAATGACAAGATCATAATTTTTTGAGTGATGGTCACTCCTTGTGTTGTGAGATGTTTTGTTGCCAAATTTGGTGTGATTTCGTTCATTGGTTCTTTTGTTTTTAAGGTACTCATTACGCACAGAGCATTTATATTATATTATATTATATTATATTATATTATATTATATTATATTATATTATATTATATTATATTATTAGCATAGCACAGGAGACAAGGTGGAACTATCCCCTGGCCCCCTCTCTCTTCACTCTGGCCCAGAACAGTGGTTGGTGCTGAGGGGAGGGGTCCCCAACTGATGACATATGCAGGAGACAAGATGGAACTATCCCCTGGCCCCCTCTCTCTTCACTCTGGCCCAGAACAGTGGTTGGTGCTGAGGGGAGGGGTCCCCAACTGATGACATATGCAGGAGACAAGATGGAACTATCCCCTGGCCCCCTCTCTCTTCACTCTGGCCCAGAACAGTGGTTGGTGCTGAGGGGAGGGGTCCCCAACTGATGACATATGCAGGAGACAAGATGGAACTATCCCCTGGCCCCCTCTCTCTTCACTCTGGCCCAGAACAGTGGTTGGTGCTGAGGGGAGGGGTCCCCAACTGATGACATATGCAGGAGACAAGATGGAACTATCCCCTGGCCCCCTCTCTCTTCACTCTGGCCCAGAACAGTGGTTGGTGCTGAGGGGAAGGGTCCCCAACTGATGACATATGCAGGAGACAAGATGGAACTGTCCCCTGGCCCCCTCTCTCTTCACTCTGGCCCAATCTCACATGAGCCAGCATTTAGTTATGGCCAAAAAACCCCCCAACAGGAGCCTTGTCTACAAAGGATGGGACCAGGAAACAGCCGACACGTTCCTTGAGCGCCACATCTGATACCCCTTAGGCCAGGCGTTTGGTTTGAAACACATTGAACCAGTCACTCCTCAGAATGTATGGTTCTTCAGGTAACACAAATGCAGTTGCAGAGAAAATATAGCTCCTATTCTCTTCCTTGCCCGGGGCAATATCGGCTTGGGTGACAAAGCGAGGGCTCCGTAATTCTGCACTTCAAAACCTATTTTGATGTCTGACTTATATTCAAAGCACACAGGAGCGCTTCGCTTCTCGCTCACCTAGCTGTGTTTTTAATCTCTCAAGGTACAAGCAACTCAATAACATAGTAATCAAACAGAGACTGATATAAGACGGAGCAGGAGAAGGCAACCCACTGACTCCTTGGCTGCCAAATGATAGATTCTCCGAGAAGAAAAGAACTCCCACCCTCAAGTGCCCCTATTGTTTTCCCACACATTTCCCAAAATGAACTTTTCCAATTGTAAAATCGTTACAAAGGAGAAATATTATCATCTCGCCTGGGGCAAGGCAGAGAAAAAAACAAACACAGCCTTGGAAGTTTTACTCAGCAGACGGACTCATCCTCATTCTTTTCCACAATCAGTGCTCTTTGGCACAGAGTTTGAAGGAATATCATTCCACGCTCTTCTTCCCTGTCATCAGTAAGCAGAGAATTTACAGCACCCATTTCATTTAGAGGGAAATGCCTTCAAGACATGGGACAAGTTCTTCTATCCAGGCATGTATCAATATATTGGTTTAGTGCGGTGGTTCTCAACCTTCCTAATGTCATGACGCCTTAATACAGGTCCCCATGTTATGCTAACCTCCAACCATAAAATTATTTTTGTTGGGTTGTAGTTTTTTGGGCTGTATGGCCATGTTCTAGAGCAGGGCTCCTCAAACTATGGCCCGGGGAACGGATGCGGCCCTCCAAGGTCATTTACCTGGCCCTCGCTCAGGGTCAACCTAAGTCTGAAACGACTTGGAAGCACACAACAACAACAACAACAATCCTATCTCTTCAGCCAAAAGCAGGCCCACACTTCCTATTGAAATAATAATAAGTTTATATTTGTTGAAATTGTTCTTCATTTTAATTATTGTATTGTTTTTAAGTGTTTTTTTGCACTACAAATAAGATATGTGAAGTGTGCATAGGAATTCAGTCATGTTGTTTTCAAATTATAATCCGGCCCTCCAACAGTTTGAGGGACTGTGACCTGGCCCTCTGTTTAAAAAGTTTGAGGACCCCTGTTCTAGAGCATGCTTGCCACAGATGCAGGTGAAATGTCAGGAGAGAATGCTTCTAAAACATGGCCATACAGCCTGAAAAATCTACAACAACACAGCGATTCTGGCCATGGAAGCCTTCTACAATACATTATTGTTGTTGCTACTTTATTGTTGTTGCTACATAACATTTTGCTACTGTTATGAATCATAATGTAAATATCTGATACAAATTATGTATTTTCATTCACTGGACCAAATTGGGCACAAATACCCGATATGCCCAAATTGGAATACTGGTGAGGTTGAGCTAGGGGTATTGATTTTGTCATTTGGGAGTTGTAGTTGCTGGAATTTATAGTTGACCTACAATCAAGGAGCATTGTGAACTCTACCAACGATGGAATTGAACCAAACTTGGCACACAGAACTCCCATGAGTGACAGAAAATACTGGAAGGGTTTGGTGGACACTGACCTTGAGTTTTGGAGTTGTCGTTCACCTACATCCAGAGAGTAGTGTGGACGTTTGTGGAGTACATTGGCAGGACCCTTGAACATGTTCATGGTAACCTCCAATATCAGTTTTGGGAGAGCTATGGGTGTCACCTGCTCAGTGGGAACTATAGCCAGTTTGCGGAGGCGGGACTCTGTTTAAGTGGACTCTCCTGCAACATACACACATACACATTTTTCAATTTTATTATGTGTGTGTGTGTGTATCCCAAGTGGAAAGGAAACTGCTTTAACTCCATTTAGTTGCTAGGCAATTTTTCCGACCCTTGTGCCCTTGCTTATATTCAAGGCTGTTCGCATGCATTCAAGGATGTTCATTAACCCAACCTTTTAAGTGTCCTTTGTGGTTGTACATACCAGTTCCAAGGACAAATCGTACATGCAGCACACACTTTGGGTGTGATCCCATGCCATCCTTTCCCCAATAGACAGCACTGCGTACAAGCCATCGTAATAACTCCTCAACAGCACATAATGACGCACTCGATAAGTCTTGGGGTGCATCTACACTGTAAAATTAATGACATTTGACACCACTCTTAAACAATTACACTGAGGGACCACATTGGCCCATGTTTTCACAGGGTCCTGCCTATTTTCATGACACTGATGACAATAAATCTGTGATTTTCTATCTGTTGTCCTTTTTTTTCTTTATTATACATATATATTTTATTGAATACTAGCTGTACCCGCCACGCTTTGCTATGGCCAACCTTCCCTCCCTCTTTCTCTCCTTTTTTCCTACCCTTCTTTCCCTCCCTCTTTCCTTCCTTCCCTCTTTTTCTTTCCCTTTTTCTTTTTCTTTCTTCCTTCTCTACCTGTTTCTTTTCTCGCTTCCTTTGCTCTTTGGTTCCATCCTTCCTTGTCTCTTTCACTTTTTATTTCCATCTCTCCTTCCTTCCTTCTCTACTTCTTTCCCTCCTTCTCTCCTTCCTTCTTTCTCTACCCTTCTTTCTTTCCTTCCTTCCCTCCTTCTTTCTCTTCTTTCCCTCCTTCTCTACTTCCTTCCTTCTCTACCCTTTCGTTTCTTCCTTCTCTCCTTCTTTCTCTCTTTCTCTCTCTCCTTCTCTACCCTTTTTTCTTTCCTTCTTTCTCTCTCCTCCTTCTCTCCCTCCTTCTTCCCCTTTCCCTCCCTCTTTCCTTCCTTCCCTCTTTTTCTTTCCCTTTTTCTTTTTCTTTCTTCCTTCTCTACTTGTTTCTTTTCTCGCTTCCTTTGCTCTTTGGTTCCATCCTTCCTTGTCTCTTTTCTTCTTTCTTTCCTTCCTTCCTTCCTTCCTTCCTCCCTCCCTCCCTCCCTCCCTCCCTCCCTCCCTCCCTCCCTCCCTCCCTCTTTCTCTCTTTCGTTCCTTCTCTCCTTCCTTGTCTCTTTCACTTTTTATTTCCATCTCTCCTTCCTTCCTTCTCTACTTCTTTCCCTCCTTCTCTCCTTCCTTCTTTCTCTACCCTTCTTTCTTTCCTTCCTTCCCTCCTTTCTCTTCTTTCCCTCCTTCTCTACTTCCTTCCTTCTCAACCCTTTCTTTTCTTCCTTCTCTCCTTCTTTCTCTCTTTCTCTCTCTCCTTCTCTACCCTTTTTTCTTTCCTTCTTTCTCTCTCCTCCTTCTTCGCCTTTCTGTGTATGTGTTGTGTGTGTGTTTGCCTATATATATGGTTTTGTGCATGCGTTGTAATGTAATTGGGGGGGGGGGTTGGCTTTTTAAAGCCCTTCTGCTGTGTTTTTCAGTGTTTATATGAGTGATGGTCACTCGTTGGCCTGAGAGGTGTCTTGTGTCCAAATTTGGTGTCAATTCGTCCAGTGGTTTTTGAGTTCTGTTAATCCCACACATGGAAATTACCTTTTTATTTATATAGATTATTGCTCTAGTGATAGCATCTCTTTCCATATAATAAGCTATTTGAAACCTACTCATGCATGTTCATCCTACAATTCCATCTAACCCAATTCTTGCCTCCTCCACCTTACTAAAATTAAATGAAGGCTGCTTCTACATGGCCATATAAAATCCAGATTATCTGCTTTGAACTGGATTATATGGCAGTGTTGACTTATATAATCCAGTTCAAAGCAGAAAATGTAGTCTGACAAGGCTGATGGGATTCAGGTTCACAATCAGGTTCAAAATGTTCCTGTTGTAGACAATGAGGAACAGGGTGTACAAGTTCAGTTTCCCACAGCAGGGAATGATGTTTTTGATACTGAAACTAGCCAGGTGCAAATTGACTCAGAAAAGGAGGACAGTTCTCAGCCTGATAGTAGGCAGGAAGGCAACCAGGCTGACACTAATGAGCAGCCTGACCTTGACGAAACAGGAACCTTAGATCGTGCTGACCGTTTGGAATTCAGAGTTCGAAGGAGTGTGAGAATAGCCAGCAAGAAGGAGATCAGAGGCCAAAGAAATGCTTTCATGTATTGCAAAGGGTTTTAAGCAGTGCATTTGTAAACAAACCTTTGTCAGAGCAACTTGTCACTCAACCAAGCAGCTTGTGCTTGTTTGCCTGGATTATCTTACAGTTCTTGTGTCCACGGTCTTGGGATTTTGTCATGTTCTCATGGGACTTTGTTTCATTGGTGCCACTTGGAATCCCGCTTTATAGTGCTATGCTTTATTGATCTTTGCTTTTTAAACTTTTTATCTTTTATTTTTTAATAAACTACAAAGACTTCAGTCTGTATGCAGTTCTGGTGATTTCAGTAGGTACAACAGCTGGATCTACACTGCCCTATATCCTAGGAACTGATCCTAGATTATCTACTTTCAGATGGGTTATATGAGTCTACACTGCCAGATAATTTGGGATAAGAAGATAATCATGGATCAGATCCTGGGATATAGGGCAATGTAGAAGGGGCTTTAGGCAGGAGATACACTGCCATATAATCCAGACTATCAAAACAGATAATCCAGACTATCAAAGCAGATAGTGGAGTTGATAGTGGAGAATCATTGCTTCAGTGCTTGTGGTCTTTGCTTCTTCCAGCACACTGACATGTGTCCGCTAGGTCTTCCCAAGATATTTGCAGGATTTTTTGGAGGCAGCACTGATGGAATCGTTCCAGGGGTTGCGTGTGACATCTGTAGACAGTCCACGTCTCACAGGTGTATAGCAGGGTTGGGAGGACAATAGCTTTATAAACAAGCACCTTGATATCCCTACGGATGTCCTGGTCCTCAAACACTCTGTGTTTCATTCGGAATAATGCTGCACTCGCAGAGCTCAGGCGGTGTTGCATTTCAGTGTCAATGTTGACTTTTGTGGAGAGGTGGCTGCCATGGGAGAGGAAATTGTCAACATTTTCTAATGTTACACCATTAAGCTGTATCTCTGGCAGTTTGGATATACATGCATGCATACACATAGTGGCCAATATATGTGATTATACACAGCAAAGGGAAATGACAGGACAGAAGGGGTGTTTCACGACCTAAGGAAAGAATCCTGACAATTTGGTCATCTGATTACAGTATTGCTGAAATGTGCTTGTGCCAGATGGTTCAGCTGAATAGTGGACACTTGGACTGACATGTCACCAAATGACCTATTGCCTTCCATTCACCAACTCCTCCATGCTTAAATTCAAGCAAGAGTGAGAGAAAATATCCTTTGATGGCAATGCTCATAACTCTGGAAAATTTCAGTAAGGCGGTAGTAGAGGAATGGATGTGCTATCCCTGTAAAGCAAATCATGATCATGTTTTTGTATTGCGTTTGTCATACTCACTTTTAACAATGTGCGAGGCATATTATTTATGTCACGTGCACCTTTGAAATGTATACTCTGGAATATCATTTTCTTAAGGTGGAAAAAAACCCACCATCTATTCTTGTGGTTGTTTTTATTTGCTGAACCTGGCATTCATCAGTGTAACAATTGGCAGAAATATCAGAGGATAATGATGTAGCAGTGGATTATTTACCTTGCATCTCCATTAGCTAAACACTGAACAAACATAGCCGAATTCTCACCTCAGTTAATCTTTGAAAGGGCAAAAGCATATTTTTTCCCCAAATGGTGATATTGTCATTGCACAGATCTACGCGGCTATAATTTCCTTCTACATTGCCACTGCAGTCTTTCCAATTGCATTGTCCTTGATCTATAAGAATGTGGATAGCTGGTGGCCTCCATCTCAGACCCCATCTACCATATAATCTAGTTTCTGAATCCAGATTATCTGCTTTGAACTGGATTATATGGCAGTGTAGATCCTGACTCAGTAGTTGTAGATATCTGGATTTTAGTCTGAACTTTAAAGGAAAGATCCAAGTTGTTGAATCTATGGCTGGATATTCACTGCCATATAATCCTGTTCAATGCAATTAAACAGCATTCTGAAACTAGGTTATATGGTAATGTAGATCTAGCTGTTAGAGTTCAGCCTGTGATTGTGTTTCAGGATCAGGGTTCTTTGGCTATGGGAAGTGATGCCAATGAATTTCAAGATGGCAATGGTTTGGTCAATGATACTGATGCAGAGAAGGAGATCCCTGTTCAAAGTGTAGTTTCCCATGAGAATGTCCCTGAAGGGTGTGGGGATGATGGTGTACTCCCTGAATTGTTACCAGAGAGTTCCCAGGATTTGGGGCTTGAAAACATCTGGGCACCTAGCCCAGCTGCAAAACTTAATGAGCAAATAGATAGGAGGCAGGAGATTAGTCAAAACGGGCAGACCGAACAGTGCCTTCAGCGGTCTGGCAGAATCCAACAGAAAAAGATAAGGGAATCTCATTCAAAGTGAAACCAATTTCTGAGTGCTTGGGATAGCTTAACGAGGGGATAAAAGTTCCAAGTATGGGAAATATAGTCAGATGAAGCATCATTTAGAATCAAGTAGTTCTCGTCCTTGTTTCATGCAAGCCTTGCTAGGAAGATTCTTGTTTAAATATTTCTTGTTTCATGGTTTGGATTCTTGGATTGTATGAAAGCCTACTCATGCCTTGGATTAAAATTTCCTGGTTTCCTGAATTATACCAGAGAAGTGTGGACTTTGTTTTTATGGACTTTGATGAACTTTACCTTGGACTATTTTTGCTCCTGCTTATCTTCTTACCTAATTGGATTTATCTATTCCTTTAAAGTGCTTTTTACTGGCTGCTTTTTAATTATCTTCAATAAAAGGATTGCTTTCCAATCAATGGTGTGGTGTTTACAGTCAGAGACCTTTTCCTGTCCTGGAGTGCAACACTAGCCTATCTGGAGGATTTCCATAAAGTGAAGAATGAAAACCTAGAATTGAGTCACTGTCTCATTGAGATTTATTTATTTGTATTTATCGTGTCAGAAGCAAATTGAGAATACAGTTATAATGTATTTAAAAAACCATAAAGAAAGTTTAAAATTTGGCATTATGATAAATGTCCTTTGACCAGAAACTGCCACTTGGAGTGCCTCTGGTGTCACTGTGAGGACGTGTATGTTGCAGCGCTCAGACTGCATTGTAGTAAGTGGTCTGTGGTTTGTTCTGCTCCACATTCGCATGTTGCAGACTCCACTTTGTAGCTCAATTTCTTAAGCTTGGCTCTGCATCTCATGGTTCCAGAGAGGAGTCTGTTCAGTGTCTTCCAAGTTGCCCAGTCTTTTGTGTGCCCAGGAGGAAGTTTCTCATGATTGAGATTTTGGGTTTTTATCTGCCACTTTTGGACTCTTACTTGCTGAGGTATTTATGGGAGTGTCTCTGTAGATCTTAGGAATCTGTTTCTTGATTTAAGTCATTGGCATGCTGGCTGATATCTGAACAGAGGATGGGCTGGGGAAGTCAATGCCTTGGTTCTTTCATTGCCGACTGCTACTTCCTGGTGGATATCAGGTGGTGCGATACCAGATAAGCAGTATAATTTCTCCAGTGTTGTTGGGCACAGGCATCCTGTGATAATGCAGCATGTCTCATTAAGAGCTACATCCACTGTTTTAACATGGTGGGACATATTCCACACTGGGCATGTGTACTCAACAGCAGAGCAGCAAAGTGCAAGGGCAGATGTTTTTACCGTATCTGGTTGTGCTCCCCAGATTGTACCAGTCAGCTTTCATATGATATTATTTCTAGCACCCACTTTTTCTTGATAGTCAAGCAGTGCTTCTTATAAGTTAGAGCATAATCCAGGGTAACTCTTAAGTATTTGGGTGTGCTGTAATGCTCCAGTGGGCTTCCTTTCAAGGTAATCCTCAGAGCTTGAGATGCTTGTCTGTTCTTAAGATGAAAAGCACACTTCTTTGTTTTTGAATGGATTAGGAATCAGCTGGTTTTCCCTGTAATAGACAGTAAAAGCACCCAAAGCTTTGGAGAGCTTCTGTTCAACTATTTCAAAGCTCCCTGCTTGAGCAGTGATGACACTATCGTCAGCATAGATGAAACCCTCTGTCCTTTCTGGCAGTGGCTGATCATTTGTGTAAATGTTAAACATTGATGGAGCAAGCACACTCCCCTGTGTCAGGCTGTTCTTTTTTCGTCATCTGTTTGTCTGATCCTGAAATTCAACAAAAAAGCTCCTGTTTTGTAGCAGATTTCCTATGAAGTGGATGAGGCGGTAATCCTTTGTGATTGAGATAGAAGCCATTAGCATTGAGATAAAAGCCATCAATTCCATTGGATGTAATAAAGACCACATTGGCTTATCTAATCCAATATCATATTCTGAAAATAACCAACTAAATGGCCATGTGAAACTTATGAGCAGGATATGAGCCCAACAACATGGTCTCCTCTTATTTGCTTGAGAAATTGACATTCAAAATCACACTCCCTCTGAATTAATATGGAGCAACCATGACTAGTAACCCACTATTAACCACAGTCATACTTTTAGTCAATGCAAGGTAGAACTTGCAAGCTTTAAATCCACCCAGTGCCTTTGACCATGATCTATTTTTCATTCATTCTGTTCTTTTGAAATGCAGCTTTGTGAGAAACAGGATCACACTTCAGTTTATGCTGAAACCAATTAGCTAGTTGGTGCCACTAATTAACGAGACATCATGTTTTTAAGTGCTATGTATAGATCTCTCCACTAACCACAATTTATTGAGATTTCCAGGAACGCTGGGAAAATCTAATTTAAGTGTGTAAAATCAAACTTGTTTGGTTCAGGATTGTCCCAGCTTCTGCAGGCTCTACCTGAATCTATTTGTCTATGTCGAAAAATGGAGCTCTTGCCTCTATTTTATCTCAGAAGACCTGTTACCAAGGAAGCTTTTTTTAAACCACCTTATTATATAGCAGTACACAACACTTTTCCTAATGTTTTGACTATTTGTATAGGAAGTATGGGAGCGTTTACACATTCAGGGCTATAGATATGGAGAGGGGATGCAATCTTTGGCCTCAGAATAAGAGTTATACGCCCAAATGAAATTTCCCCTCAGTTCCCAAATGTGTAGCATTTCGGAAATGAGAGGCTGAACACTGTTCACACGTACAACTCCAACTGCTCAATTGAATTTGGAAGTTTACTTACTTTCTTAGATGATCCCTCATCTGAGTAGGATAGTCTTCCAGGATCGGTGTACTGTAGGCGATCCCTCATAGTCTGAGGATGATGGTCCTCTAACATCAGTGTTCTGGCGGTGGGTCCGTAGGTGACTGTGGAGCCCTATTCTTGATCTACATCTTCTCCTGCAGCGAGGGCATTGGTTCCCAGGTAAAAGGTGGTCTCGGTCAGGGTTGGTTTGACACACCTTCCTCTTGGCACGTTTCTCTCTTTTGCCCTCCATTCGTGCCTCTTCAAATTCTGCAGCACTGCTGGTCACAGCTTACCTTCAGCTGGAGTGCCCAAGAGCCAGGGTTCCCCAGTTTTCAGTGTCTATGCCAGAGTTTTAAAGGTTGGCTTTGAGCCCAACTTTAAATCTCTTTTCCTGCTCACCAACATTCTGTTTTCTATCCTTGAGTTCAGAGTAGAGCAATTGCTTTGGGAGATGGTGGTCGGGTATCCGGACAACTGGACTGGTCCTGTGGAGTTGATGGTGGAGGACCATCACTTCAATGCTGGTGTTATTTGCTTCTTTCAGCACGCTAATATTTGTCCGCTTGTCTTCCCAAGAGATTTGCAGGAATTTCCGGAGACAGCACTGATGGAATCATTCCATCATGATGAATGATGGAATCATTCTTTAGACAGTCCATGTCTCATAGGCATATAGTAGGGTTGGGAGGACAATAAATTTATAAACAAGCACGTTGGTATCCCTACGGATGTCCCAGTCCTCAAATACTCTCTGCTTCATTCGGAAAAAAGCTGCACCCGCAGAGCTCAGGCGGTGTTGTATTTCAGTGTCAGTGTTGATTTTTGTGGAGAGGTGGCTGCCAAGGTAGTGGAAATGGTCAACATTTTCTAATATTACACCATTAAGCTGTATTTCTGGCATTGGAGAGGGAAGATACTGAAGTGCTAGAAATTGGAGCACTCACCCCCAGTCTGCCTTCTGACAACAACGAAATAGACTAAATGAAATGTCAATTTTCTAATCTCTCTCAGCAAGGAAAGAAGGAATAATTCTATTATTTCACCTTGATCTGGGAACAACCCCTTAAGTTAAGATTTCTCAGTTAAGGCCTTTCTACACATGCCCTAAAATGCGGAAGAAACCATGATAAAAGAAGGGGTGGCTAAATGACGTTTCACAAAAATGCGTGCTGATTCAGATTAACAGCTGAAAAAAAGTGTTTAAAAGGTACACTTAAAACCTAATTTCAGTTGAAAAAGGCACATATTCACATGTCTGTATATCTCTTCAGTCAGGGAAAACACATGATTTCATTCGTATACCCTGGTGTGAACTGCTCCAGCACATGTGCACATTTGGAAATCCTGAAACAGGTGATCTGAGCTGGAGACACAGACACACAGGTTTGAAATGGAAGAACAAATAGAAAGCAATTACAACGAGAACTCTCTGCCATCATTCCTTTGTTCCAATATTTATGAAATTAAACAGGGCTTGAATTTACAATGGGTGAGAAGAGATCATAAGAAATCTGCTTGTGTGTACATTAAGATATTATAATGAGTGCATATGAGGTCCAGTGCATCTCAGAAAGTCATTTTTTAAAAGAAAAGTAAACTTCTGTTGGATGCCCCTCATCCATCTTATGTAACCCCTGATATTAAGTCTAGTCGTGTCTAAATCTGGGGGGTGGTGCTCATCTCTATTTTTAAGCCAAAGAGCTGGCATCCATAGACACTTCCAAGGTCTTGTGGCCAGCATGACTGCATGAAGCACTGTTACCTTCCCACAAAAGCGGCACCTATTGATCTACTCATATTTGCATGTTTTCAAACTGCTAGGTGGGCAGAAGCTGGACCTAATAGCAGGAGCTCACCCTGCTCCCTGGATTTGAACCACCAACATTTTGGTCAACAAGTTCAGCAGCTCAGCAGTTTAACCCACTGTGCCACCAGGGGCATCTTGCAGATTTCTAAAATCCACAACAAACAAAGGTGTCAGGATGGCAGGTGACCATTTACTGGGACTGGCAGGTTCTGTGTTTGGACTTGCTTTTAGGTCTCATGATATTTTGCTCCACTTATTTGTCCTGCATTTTGACACTGTCTGGAAGTGCCTCTAATTTCCAAAATAGAAATTAGGTTCTGTGTATATACATTTGAATAACAAGCTAAATGCAACTGTGGTTGGTATTAAAGGCTTAAAAGGCTTAATGGCATCACCTACCTTAAGCTGTGAGGCAGAGGCGGCCCTAGGTAATTTTCAATGGTAAGCAAACAGTATTTTGGCGCCCCGTCCCCAAACAATCATTGATATATATATTTTCTGTTCGTCATGGGAGTTCTGTGTGCCATATTTGGTTCAATTCCATCATTGGTGGAGTTCAGAATGCTCTTTGATTGTAGGTGAACTATACATCCCAGTAACTACAACTCACATATGTCAATGTCTATTTTTCCCCAAGAGCACCTCAAGAGTGCCCCTGGGCAAAATCAACTATACTGCGAATGCTTACTTTGCGTAATGGTTGAGCCGCCCCTGCTGTGAGGAGAGGTGGACAAGAAATAAATTATTATTATTATTATTATTATTATTATTATTATTTGATACACAACAAGATTAGTACACAGCAAGCAAGATCACTATGCTCACTTTTGTATTTGATCACACGTCAGACACTTCCCAAGTGTCTACGACTGTGTGATATCAGTGAATAATATATGGAGATCCGAGTAGGGTGGCCTTTTGTAGCTGATAGATAGTAATTTTGTCAGCGCTGATTATATTTAAGTGCAGGCCAAGGTCTTTAGGCACTGCACCCAGTGTGCCGATCACCACTGGGACCACATTTACTGGCTTGTACCAGAGTCTTTGCAGCTTGATCTTTAAATCCTCATATCATGTAAGCTTTTCCAGTTGCGTCTTGTCAATTCTGCTCATCTGGGATTGCAACATCGATGATCCATGCATTGTTTTCTTCTGAGGTCAGGAGTATTGTGCTCCAAAACTCTGTCAGCCTGAATTCGGAATTTTGTGTAACTTTTTCAGGCTTGTAATTTGTGGGCAGTTTTTTTTTTGTCGTGGGCAGATGGTATTTGTGGCACAAGTTCCAGTGGATCATCTGAGCAACAGTATTATGCCCCTGCTGAGGTCTGTTTACTGCAGACTTCCACAAGTATGGATCACTTTCCCCCTCCTCCAATGGGCATCCAGTAGACATCTGTGAGAAGCAATTCTGCATTTTTAGATGTGTTCAGTGAGAGCTTCTACACTGTTTAGTAAAGGGTTCTTTCTTATCAAGTACAACACTTTGGAAACTTTTCCATCATTGCGTATACCTTTTTCCTCTTTCCTATGCTGCCTTATTGCCGATGAAGCCACCCAGATTACTGTTCCACCACTTTTTATCCCATCTTTGTTTCCATTTGGTCTTTGTGACTTGACAAAATGGTTTTTCAAGGAGCTCCCTGTGTCCTCTTCAGAGCCCACAAAGTATTCAACTGCACTTAACGGAGGCATGTTTTGATGTTGCAGAATCCCATCTGTTCTTCTTGTCTTCTACAATTGTACCCACTCAGCTACCCTCCTCGGCACTCTCCGTTGGAGAGGAACACCTTTTATTAATTCTATACACAGAATGAGGCTGTGCAAAGAAATATACGCTGTTGCCAAATGTACACAAGAGAATACATAAGAAAAACCAACCACACTGACTGCTGTTATTATTACATAGCCAAATGGTCCCGGTACAATTCAGATTCCCTTGGGTTCTTCTCTAGAGGAGATATTTAAAAATCTAATAAGCTCCATGCTGCTTTCTTTTTGTTTCAGACTGGTGATGTTCAAGCTTTACTTCATAAAGGAACTATTTATTCTCCTGCTCTCTCTTTTTCATCCAATTCAGATAATCATAGAATGTGTCCACACTGTAGAATCAATACAAATTTGACACCACTTTAACTGCCATGGCTCCGTCCCCTACGAGCTCCTTTCCCACAAATATACCTTTTTCATTGCTAACTCATCCAGAGTTTTATCATTTTATGTTGTGCATTTGACCCGCCCACTGTGTTTGATTTTCCATTATGTCATTTTGCACTGTTTATTTTACCTGAATGTTTTATTTATTTTATTGTGATGTTATTTTTGTTGTTCTGTATTCTATTTTGCTGTACTGTATCATAGAATCATAAAATCAAAGAATCAAAGAGTTGGAAGAGACCTCATGGGCCATCCAGTCCAACCCCCTGCCAAGAAGCAGGAATATTGCATTCAAATCACCCCTGACAGATGGCCATCCAGCCTCTGTTTAAAAGCTTCAAAAGAAGGAGCCTCCACCACACTCCAGGGCAGAGAGTTCCACTGCTGAACGGCTCTCACAGTCAGGAAGTTCTTCCTAATGTTCAGATGGAATCTCCTCTCTTGTAGTTTGAAGCCATTGTTCCGTGTCCTAGTCTCCAGGGAAGGAGAAAACAAGCTTGCTCCCTCCTCCCTGTGGCTTCCTCTCACATATTTATACATGGCCGGGCTTGGCCTCATGTAAACCACTCTGAGTCCCCTTTGGAGAGATGGTGGCAGGGTATAAATAAAGATGATGATGATGATGATGATGATGATGATGATTATTATTATGGCTCAATGTTATGGAACTATAAGAATAGTAGTTTGGTGAGGAACCTGCACTTTTTGACAAGAGGAGGCTAAAGACTGTGTAAAACTACAAATGGGTTGCTTACATGACAGAAAATAGCTAGCTCGGCACATGACTTGGATAATTAAAACTTCTATCAGAGACATTAGTTTGGTGAACCATTTTGACTTGGCCATTTTGGGAGGCTGAGGGTGGATCTATACTACCATATAATTCAGTTTCTGAATCCAGATTATCTGCTTTGAACTGGATTATATGAGTATACACTGCCATGTAATACAGTTCAAAGCAGATAATTGAGATTCAGAAACTGGATTATATGGAAGTCTAGATGGGACCTTATTTGGCATCCTGGTTGGACCTAGTACAGCACAAGGCAAATTTGAAATTCACTCTAGGTTTCAGTCCAAACATTAAAGAAACTACGAACCAAAATGTGGAACGTCTTTGCAGGATAGTATTCAACTCCTGGATATCTTTTTTTGAAGTTGAGAAAAAAATTCGGAAGTCACTGGGCTCAACGGGACAGCAGACATAGGCCTTCACCAGAAGAGAGATTAATCAGCATGTTGGATAGCTCCTTTAACAACTTGGTTAAAACTATGCTCTTATCTCCAATCATTGATTGAAGATAAGACTAATGTAAATGCATTCAGACTTTTAGAGTATCTAAACTGGTAGTGCAAGAAAGAGTTGTAGAAATCAGGGGGTTTTGTTCTAAAACTTTACCTGCTTTGTATAAAAGCAATGTGGGCTTGCTACCAAATAGATCAGTGGTTCTCAACCTGTGGATCGCGACTCCTTTGGGGGTTGAACAATGCTTTCACAGGGGTCGCCTAAGACCATTGGAAGACACAGGAACTGAGACACCACTTTTTCTTGTCTTCGTCCCTCCCCAGAGGCCTTTTCTTCTTCTCCGGAGGGAGGCGGTGATGTCACTCAGACTTACCCCCTCTGTGCCCTCTGACATTTTAGGAGGAAGAGACAGGAGCGATGTAGCTGAGGTTTGCCTTGGAGCCAAGAGGGAAGAGGAAGGGGGTGGAGGTGAGAAGGGAAAAGGGAGATGGTGAGGGAGGGGGCCTAGGGAGGGGGGCCAGGGGGAGGGCAGGGCTTAGAGAAAGGTGGAATGGCCCTCCATGGCTGAATCCCAGGAAGAAAGAGAAATAACAAAAATACATCCTGCATATCAGATTTTACATTACAATTCATAATTATTATTATTTATTATTATTTCCCACATTTCTAACCCTCCCTTCTCAACCGCCGACGGGGGACTCAGGGTGGCTTACACTGGCAACAATTTGATGCCGCAAGATAATACAAATCTAAACAAATATAACAACAGTTTAAAACAGTAAATAGAACATTAAGTTAAAGTTACTAAATAATTTTTTGAATGTAAAAGGAAAAGATGCAGATACCAGATCACAGAGAGAACAACTATAATTAATAACCAAGAGTTCAATAACCTTGACAGGAAAAATTTGGAAGTCAACAATCAAGAATTTTTTTAATTTTTTTCTTTTTCTTTTTCCATTTTTCTTTTCAATTTTTACTTCATTATTTCCCCCTCTCTTTTCTTTTTCTTCCCTCCCTTCCATTTTCTTTTTTTGTTTTGTTTTTGTCTTTCCATCCCAGCTCCCTAATTTTTTTACCTTTATTTTTCTCCTCCTTAAGAATAGGGCTCTCCCTTTTTATTTTCCCCCTACCTAGATAGTATTTCTTTCTGTTCACCTAACTTTCCACCACCTTTCCCCAAAATCCACACCCAGAGATCCCCTCTTTCTTTTCTTTCAAAAATAAATAAAAACTTTTTAAAAGAACATTAAGTTTAAAAAAACATTAAAAACATTGTCATCAATCCATATAGCCCATTCCAGTCCCATTCAATAATGGTAGCAAAATTACAGTTATGAAGTAGCAACGAAAATAATTTTGTCATTGGGGGTCACCACAACATTATTAAAGGGTCATGGCATTAGGAAGGTAGAGAACCACTGAAATAGATACTCACAGCATTAAGCTGCACTTTGTATACAAGATAGGGAAATGTCCATATTGATAAGAACTAGACCGTAGTGCCGATACCTGAAATGTTGACCGCCCATGCATTAGATTAAATCTAGTGATGCAGTATGAGCCACACCTGTTTATGGCTCATATTTCCTTCATGAAAAAAGAAGCATATGGCAATCAAGAATTCATAGGCAGAAAGCCAATAGTACTTCCTTTAAAAGAAAGAAAGGGAGGGGGCCGCCATTACTGGAATAAAAGAAATAAAACGTGAAACTTGATCAAAGGACACATCAAGGTGATGCCATACTTAGATGATATATGGACGTTTCGCCAGATGTTGGCGTAGCATATTTCTACTAATAATATGGATTTTGTAGTGAGCAGATGGCTTGAAGGACAGCGTCCGGGTTATTTAAAAGAAGCAATGCTCCCGTTCACATTCTGAGCAGAAGGGGCTAAAAGGGCACCAAGAAAGCCAGTGATGGTTGTCTTTCAAGTGACAAACGTGAGACACGAAGATGGCTGAGCATCAGTAGGGAGTCTAATGAATTTCATTTGATTCCCTTTGCAAACAAGAGTAAGAAGTGAGAAGAGGAATGGAAAGGTTAGAGGCGGAAGTCAGCAACTCTGGCTGAACCGAAGGCAAATTTGGCCCCTGGCACCTAGTGAGAAGCTTACAGTGCAAAGAAAAGAGTTTTAAAAATCAAAAAGAGAGAAGAAAAAGAATGAAATTTCCTGATCACTTCTAGTAATAATTCTGAGGTTTTGAGAAGGCTGCTTTTCCTTCAATTCCTGGATTTCTCAACTTGCGCAAAGGACAATATTTGCACAAGTTGAGATGAGAAAGGAAGTAGGAGGGATGGAAGAGTGAGCAAGATAAGCACAGTAATGGTGCAAAGTGAGGCAAGGAAGGGAGCAGGAGAGCTGCAAGAGTGAGTGGTGAGAGCTTTATCACATTTGAAACAAGTGAGGATGCATGCTGCAATTAGCAAGTTTGAATTAGCATTTGAGTAGCTATGAAGTTTGCAGAATTAGTCAGTGAGAGTGTCTGCATAGAAGTAGCCTAGCCTTTGTTGCTTGGAGCCACCCTCTGTTTGGGTGGTGTTTGTTGTGCAAAGAGCCTCTCCTGTGCTCTCTGCTATAGGGAGTTGTGGTGGTGGGTTCACAATGTAATCCCACAGAGATTCCCTCCTCAGGTAACTCTCCATATGAGCCTTCCACATGGAGTAATTACTGCCATTCAACCTGGCAATAGGGAATGCTGCCAAATTCACTCCTGGATCCATCTTCCTGAGTTCAGTCCCACAACAAAAGTAAAGTCAAAAATAAATTTCCTCAATTAATGTCTGCAAAAATTAGGACTCGTCTGGGCTAAACTGCACTATGCTGGGTTAGACTGGGCCTAAAACCTGTTGCGTGTTTTAGCCAAGTCCCATGCAAAAGACACGCAAACAAGAGGAAAAAGGAACAGAAAAACTTTACTCTTATCAGCAGAGGCATAAACTTGCAATGTTGCATACAAAATCAAACAGTGCAACAAACTTACATAGTCCTTGTAAGTAACACAGAATAAGGCTTCTTCATCTTCATTCAAACGAGAGAACAAAACATAAACCTTGAGTAAATAGCTACTTCACCGTAGCAAAGGCCATCGCTGTATAGCATGTATAGCAGCATTACAGCATATTACTTCTCCAAACTGTATTCTAAAATGCATACTGTTATACCCCACAGGGTGTGGCCCAAATATGCTGGCTGACCTACATTACCAGCTGTACATAATAATTAACGTCATAAGGTTTTTCTTTAACACACACTTGATCCTGCTACGACTTACTGTAACAGTGTTCATTGGCCCTTGATTGCTGGCTCTCTAGAATCTATTCTCCTCTTTCTGAGTGGTGTTCATTATTTACTGTCTTGATTCTGGTGTCTTTTAATACAGGTAACCATATTTAAATAATTAACACCACTCAGAAACAACATGCACACTTGCTTTAAACAGACAAAGTTTCTTTCTCCCACCCTGGACATTCCAAATGTATATATACACTCCATTTACTTCACTGCCAACAGAACTTCTGAAGATGCCAGCCACAGATGCAGGAGAAACATTAGGAAAGAATGCAGCTGTAACATGGCCATACAACCCAAGCAACTCACAGCAACCCCAAAATATTTAAGTTCCTTCATTTTTCACTTTCAACATAGTCTTGTTAGGGATTCATCATCAGAAGAATCAGATGATGAGGCTTTGTAAGTGCCCACATTTTGAGAGAGACGAAAAGAGATAGAGCACAGATGGCATTCTGCCAGGATAGCTACTAAAAACGCTGAGCTAATTGGGAGACACCCTAACACCTCCTGCGTGGGGAATTCAGGGCTATAAATCAGTAGCAGGAGTAGTCAGCTTTCGCTGGTAACAACAACCCTGGTACCGATGTTTTCACTCCTATGGAATCTGCTTTGTGTCTGTAGCTAAGAACTTTGCTCATCGTCCGTTGTCTGATGGAAGACTGGTGTTTCCTTTGGAACTTTGTAAGAGACTTTAATTTGTGTCTGGATTAAGACTTCCTAGTTTTCTTTTGCACTTTTCCATTGCATTTGCTTATCCTTTGTGTTTGCTGAAGTAAAGCATTTTTCTTTTACTTTCAACATTGTCTAAAGACTGTTTTTGAAGAGCAACTCAGGACAAGTCTATAGCAATTGAAGCTGAGCACAAAGGAGGAATATAGAGCAAGGAGAGAGAAATTGATACCTTTTTAAAGCAGATGGTAAAGTGGGATGACAAAGGATCAACCTGAATTCAGAAGAGTTGGAGGGTATAAAACTGCAAGCCTAAGGGCAGGAACTGCCTGAATCTTTTCCCCACCAATTGGTATGTTAGTTTTGCTGACAGCCTTTCTAGATGCAAAACAGAGTAATAAATGAATAAATATTCAACCTCCTCTCACCATAAAGCCTAATTCAGCAGAGCAGAACTTTAAACAATGTCTTATTTTTAACACAAATGCATGTAAAACTGGAGATGGCAAGCAGTGCTGTAAAAAGAATTCATCTCATTCTTCCCTCTCAGAAGGGAACATTGCTTCAAAGGTCCTATGATGTATCAAGGCATTGTCTGAACAGAAACCATGCCTCCTCTTTCAGAAGCATTGCAAACTAAGGCAAATTTGGTCGATTAATGCATCAACTGAAACTATTATGACACATCTGTGATGGCTGTGATCCTGCAGTCTTTGAAGGACCATACTAAAGGCATTGGTGGACTGTAGAATTTTTTCCTCTTTGAGCAGAGAGAAAAAGAGTGAGCAATAGGCTAAGAAGGAGATCCTGATGAATATTGGACTTGGAGTGCATTTACACTGTAAAATTAGTGCATTTTGACCCCATGTTAATCACGATGGTTCAATGCAATGGAATCATGTGAGCTGTAGTATTACAAGCCTTTTAGCCTTCTCTGCCAGATTTAGAGCTATGGACTGCAGATATGGAGGCCCTGTGCCTGGGAAGCATTACGCTGACAGCCCAATGTTTCAGATCAGATACCACACTCACCAGGTGAAGACAGAGGTTTAATACAATCCAGCCAGAAAAGATGCGTGTACAGCTGATGCTAAAGTTTACAAGCATAACATGAAATACAAAGGTATGAGGTTGTATACATTTGATTGTTGTACTTACTTATTTACTTAGGCGATCTCTCGTAGTCCGAGGATGATGGTCCTCCAAGTGTAGTGTCCTGGCGGTGGGTCCGTAGACGACTGTGGACCCTATTCTTCATCTGCATCTGATTGTGCCTAATGTCAATGAGGAAGAAGATCATGGGATTTCTGGGCCTGCTGAACCTGTGAGCCAGCATGAGACATATGAACGTTCTATGTCTCCTGTAGTTAGTGAAGGTGAAGATGACGTTCCAGAGAAGGGCCCAGAGAAGTCTTTCATAGACAATTGCATTGGATAGGATACATCAGTTCTAGTTTCTGATACAGAACATATGCTATTCAGTAGTCGCCATCCATTTGCACACAGAAAACCATATTTAATCATCTAGAGCTGATGTGGTAGTTGTGCTGTCACACCCAGACCCTATAAAAATAAAACTAAGATGTGCTTCTCTCTTTGTCTGGGCGGACCGCGGGGGTCTTTCTTTAGAAGCTTGAGATTCCAGCAAATGAGGCCACTACAGGCGTTGAACATCAAAACAGAATATTTATTTCTCAAAGTCCTTGCAGACTTGGCACAGCTTGTTAAAGTTACAAAAAAAAAAAAACCCAGTCAATTGGTGAAACAATAGAGATGATCTTTCTTTCCTTTCCTTCAGTTATTGAGGTAACTTTTCCCCCAAAAGGCAGAAGAAGTTCCTGGGACCTTTTCACCCTAACCCTGAGCTGCTATGGTTAGAAAAAAACAGGTTTTCCCCTTATCTATAGCTCAAGGTTAGCTTTGGAGATGAAGTAATGCTCAATAATACTCAGTGACTCAATATCTCTCTGTAACTCAATTGCTCAATTGCTATTCTATCTATCTCAGCTTCTTTATCTGTATAACTCAATAGTTCTTATAATGGTTTTTTTCAGAGTACCTGCCTGACCAACAGCACATCTGAAGCTTTCTTTCCCTACTGAAGTAGGCAGGGGAAATTCCAAAATGGAGATCTCAACCCAGGAAAAAGGGGGGTCTCTAAACCCAAAGAGATACTTTCTGAACCAATAGCTGCAAAAGGGGCCTGCAGGCTGGCTTTCTAGCCTCTAATGCTGTTAACTTTCAGAGTGCAGCTAAGATTGTACCAACCCTGGGGAAATGCAAAAGAATGTATCCCATGCAACTAAAAGGTAATGCAAACTATGCTCCTGGAAGACAGAATAGTAGTAGTAATCTTTTATGGGTATTCAGCTTCTCCTCTCCCGACATCCCCATTGCCTTGGCACTATAAGAGGGTTTCACAAGATCAGTCGCTCTCATTGCCACATGGTTTTGAAGGAACAGTGTAGTAATGGTGAGGCTACGGACCACATTTTTGTTCTTGTGAACCACTGGTGGTCCACAGCCCACAGGTTGGGAACCACTGACATAGATCAATGGATTCGATACACAGAAAAAGAGATTTCACTTAAACATTCAGAAGAACCTCCTGAGGGTTAGAGCTGTTCGACAGGAATATGGTGAACTCTCCTTCTTTGGCAGTTTTCAAACCAAGGTTGGATGACCTTCTGCTGGAAGTGCTTTGTGTATTCCCGCATGGGAGGGTATTGGTTGGATGAATGCCCATTGTGGTCTCTTCCAACTCCATGGTTCTGTACTACTGAAGGAATTGCTCTCACAAAGGAAACCACAGATCTTTAATATGCATATTCTAAACATCCTTGTGTTGAGATACTCTGATGAATGCTGCATTTGTCAGCTTTGGCACTTTGTGGATTGGACTAAGTGATTTCTAATGTTCTCCCAAATTTTACAATTCTATGATTCTGTCTATTAGTTTTGAACTTCATCACCGTGACCCTGGAAATGTAGGTTAGTAAATGCTTCTGCAACAATAGCATGCTGATGTGTTCTCCCAACTTATCGAAATGAATAAGGTTAAAGTATGTTCTTTGTGCCTACCCTACCTTTAAAAAATGTTGTGCTATGTTGTTTCTGTGATTTATCTCCACTGCATCTTTTTTCCAAACCCTAACCCAGTATCAGTTTAGCATCGTTTGCTTCCTGCCTGCTCTTGGAATTTGCATATTTGACCAACACATTACAGGCAAGGAAAGTGCTTTAAATCCAATCTGCGGTGACTTTGTTGATTTCAGCTTTGACCTTGCAAGGATTTTGTTATTAAAATATGATGGGGAAGCAGCCAAATAAAGTATGCCTCCTTTAACTGCAGTTTGGAAAACATTGCTAAAAAGGTCGTGTCATTGTAAAGTTCAATTTTATACTGCAGTTTAATTATTTGGTAAGCCTCCTTGGGTTTCCACAGAAGGCAAAATGAACAGAGAGCAAGAGAGAGGGGAGAGAGAAAAACGTTAAGAGAAAACTCAGTAGGAGCCTAAGCCATTAAAACCTATGAAGAACATTTTGGAAATGGAAATCTCCATAACATATTGCAGATTTTATAATTTTTGGAAAGGCATGGCCTTGTTAGAAGTCATAACCCTTTTGAACTATGATGCCACAACCTCTTGGTAAAAAGCATAATCTCTTCGAGTCATAACCTTTTTGGGAAGATGGCATTCACCAGTAATCATGCAAGGCAACTAAGTTTTTCGACTATTAAACTGATGTCCCAAATATGTCTTTGAACTGTTAGGGACAAAAATATGCCAATGCACTCTATATCTATATCTATATCTATATAAATAAAAATGTAATGTTCGTTTGTGGGATTAACAGAACTCAAAAACCACTGGGCGAATTGACACCAAATTTGGACACAAGAAACCTACTAACCCAATGACTGACCATCACTCAAAAAAAATTAAGTTTGTCATTTGGGAGTTGTAGTTGCTGGGATTTATAGTTAACCTACAATCTGAGAGCATTCTGACCTCCACCAGTGATGGAATTGAATCAAACATGGCACACAGAATTCCTGTGACCAACAGAAAATACTGGAAGGGTTTGGTGGGCACTGACCTTGAGTTTTGGGAGTTGTAGTTTACCTACATCCAGAGAGAACTTTAGACTCAAACAATGATGGATCTGGACCAAACTTGGCACGAATTCTCAGTATGCCCAAATGTAAACACTAGTAGAGTTTGGTGGAAATAGACCTTGACATTTGGGAATTGTAGTTGCTGGGATTTATAGTTCACCTACAATCAAAGAGCATTAGAACCCTACGAAGGATTGAATTGGGCCAGACTTCCCACACAGAATGTCCATGAGCAACAGAAAATACTGTGTTTTCTGGTGGTCTTTGGTGACCTCTCTGACACCCCCTCGTGACCCCTCCAGGGGTCCCGACCCCCAGGTTGAGAAACACTGGGTTAAGGCTTGACGGTTTCACCACAAATAGACCTTGACATTGGGGAGTTGTAGTTGCTGGGATTTATAGTTCACCTACAATCAAAGAGCATTCTGAAACCCACCAAGGATAGAACTGGGCTAAACCTCCTACACAGAACCCCAATGACTAACAGAAAATGCTGTGTTTTCTGATGGTCTTTGGTGACCCTCTGACACCCTCTCAAGACACCCCCCAGGGGTCCCAACCCTCAGGTTGAGAAACGCTGGTGTAGATCCATGATAAACATTGCCGTCCAAGACGTCATGGCTGATTGTGTGTCCTTGCTCCCCCCTCCCCCCACAGTGCTCCTTGGGTCACCCCTAGTGCAACATCTTGTTTGGCTGGAGCATCTCAGCCTACAAGATTGTCTTGAACTCGGCCGTGACCATTGTAGGCCTCCTGATGGGTCTCTTTGACTATCAAGAGGTGAGTGAGCACCTGCCTTTTCTTCATACTCCTTTGGGAGCAAAGAGTTAGAGCCATTCTGGTCCTGAGACCCACCCATCAAACTAAGAAAGAAGGGCCTGCCTCTGAGCATCCATGGGGAGGAGACTCTGGATGATGGCAACTCCACTCCATCTGCCTTAGGTTGTCACTTTGGACCCTGTCCTGGGCTCCATCCTGGTCATCTCCAGCATCTTCTCCATGGTGTTTGTTGTTACCATCAACTTCTTAGTCTCGGTCCTCTTTAACATGATCCCAGATGTGTGCATGTTGGGCATCAGCACAATGGTTCCAGGTCCTTCTTTACAAATTTGGGTTCATATCACCAAAAGTTGACTAAATGAAATATCAAGATCATGAACATGTTGTGGGTGATCCTATAAATCTTTGCTTTTTGATAACATGATGAATTTAGTGTGCTTGAAAAATGGTTGGCAAGCTCTAAAACACAAGTATGTTTTTGTGGCGATATCCCCATCATCCATCAACCAGTTTCCTCTCCAACCTCGAAACCAATAAATGGGAAAGTTTTAACCCACCGCAAAGTGGAATTACTTGTCGGCTTGCAATGTTAAGTTTTAAAGCAACACAGAGCGCCATTTTTCAACTTTTCGCTGAAAAGTTTTTCACTCCCCGGGAGGTGGCAGTTCACTTGGGTAGGCTGATCTATGAAGGCTGAAAATCGCATTCAGGCACAGCGTGCGTCCCAGAGTGAGGTTGTTAGCCTGGCTTAGGCCTCTGAAGCAGCCCCTGAGAGAGAGAAACGATGAAAGCTCTGTGCAGAAAGCCGAGTTTTTCCCCAGCAATAAATACACAAGGCTCCATGCCCTTCCTATTCTCAATTTACTCCAGCACATCTGCAGTTTGATGCATTGTATGATCAGGCTTTCACAGGAACATCTCTGCCCTGGATTAGATCCATTATTTGTACACTTTTGGAACGTATTTAAGAGGTATACTCTGCCCTTATGAAAAACCTTCAAAATACATGTTTGGCTTTGAATTCACCTTGGTCCTATGGATTAATAACCCAAGCTCCTCTACTAGGAGATGTATCAGACAGTCCAACTTAGGTGGTAGTACAATATATTTCCCTCCTCCTCTTCTCCAAGGTCTCTTAGTATGAAATCTATATAAATAAAAATGTAATGTTCGTTTGTGGGATTAACAGAACTCAAAAACCACTTGAAAAATTGACACCAATTTTGGACACAAGCAACCTAACAACCCAATGTATGTCCTTCACTTTAAATTTTTTGATTTTGTCATTTGGGAGTTGTAGTTCTTGGGATTTATAGTTCACCTACAATCAAAGAGCATTCTGAACTCCACCAATGATGGAACTGAACCAAAGGTGACACACAGGACTCCCATGACCAACAGAAAAGACTAAAAGGGTTTGGTGGGCATTGACCTTGAGTTTGGGAGTTGTAGTTCACCCACATCCAGAGAGCACTGTGGACTCAAACAATGATGGATCTGGACCAAACTTGGCACAAATATTCCATATGCCCAAATAGGAACACAGTTGGAGTTTGGGGGAAATAGACCTTGACATTTGGGAGTTGTAGTTCACCTACATCCAGAAAGCACTGTGGACTCAAATAATGATAGATATGGACCAGACTTGGCATTAATACTCAATATGCCCAAATGTGAACACTGGTGGTGTTTGGGCAAAATAGACCTTGACATTTGGGAGTTGTAGTTGCTGGGATTTATAGTTCACCTACAATAAAGGTGCATTCTGAATTCCACCAAGAATGGAATTGAACCAAACTTGGCACACAGAACACCCATGTCGGTGACACAAGTCTTCCTCCAGCCTCACATGTTCTCCCTTGGCTGCACTTGTGCACCAAACTGCCGCACACTGAGGTCCACAGCTCTTGCCTCCTTGCTTGGAGTCTCAGAAACAGCCCTCCCCTTGGTCCCACCAAAAGCCCTCCTCACAGCGGAGGAGGGCTTTTGGTGGGAGGATTCACCATCTGTTTCCAAAAAGGAAGAGAAGGATGGGCAGAGAGATCTTCATCCTTCTCCGCCAAAGGGGTTCCTACGACAATCCAAAATATGTGTTTTCTGATGGTCTTTGGCAACCCCTCTGAAACCCCCTCATGACCCCCCACCCACCCAGGGGTCCCAATCCCCAGATTGAGAAATGCTGGTGTAGATGCATGCTAAGTGTTGCTGTCCAAGAGGTAATATTTCCATGCTACAGTGGACAGGGTGGAATGATGGCAAAACGAAACCAAATATCTGGAAGTGGCTGTTATACATTTATACAGCTTTTTTCCGAATGAAGCAGAGAGTGTTTGATGACTGGGACATCCGTAGGGATACCAAAGTGCTTATTTATAAAGCTATTGTCCTCCCAACCCTGCTATACGCCTGTGAGACGTGGACTGTCTACAGATGTCACATGCAACTACTGGAATGATTCCATCAGTGCTGCCTCCGGAAAATCCTGCAAATGTCTTGGGAAGACAAGCAGACAAATGTCAATGTGCTAAAAGAAGCAAAGACTACTAGCATTGAAGTGATGATCCTCCGCAATCAACTCCACTGGACTGGCCACGTTGTCCAGATGTCCGACCACCATCTCCCAAAGCAGTTGCTCTACTCTGAACTCAAGAACAGAAAATGGAGTGTTGGTGTGCAGGAAAAGAGATTTAAAGATGGGCTCAAAGCCAACCTTAAAAACTGGCATAGACACTGAGAACTGGGAAGCCATGGCCCTTGAGCGCTCCAGCTGCAGGTCAGCTCTGACCAGCAGTGCTGTAAAATTTGAAGAGGCACGAATGGAGGGTGAAAGAGAGAAATGTGCCAAGAGGAAGGTGTGTCAAGCCAATCCCGACTGGGACCGCCTTCCACCTGGAAACCAATGCCTCACTGTGGGAGAAGATGGAGATCAAGAATAGGGCTCCACAGTCACCTACGGACCCACTGCCAGTACACTGATCTTGGATGACAAATCTATTCGGACTATGAGGGATCACCTAAGTAAGGAAGTAAGTAAGGATTTCTGTATGTAACAGCTCCTTAAACCTGCATCTGTTGGTCAGTATGACTGTTTCGTGACAAACATTACATCAAGTCTGCAAGAAAGGTTTCCCTATATTTTCATTGCCAGGGTGGAAGATGTCCTAAACAAAAGTGACGCCTGTTGTCTCTCAACTTCCTTCTGTTTTTTCGTATCAAGTTCTCAATTCTCCCAGGATCCACAAACTGCAAAGGCCTGGCTATATGGTTCCCTTCTAGGCACTCACAAGCTTGCTTCCAGGACCTTCGAAGACACTTTTTTTGTGTACCACTGCCTACGTATGTGGGTAGCTTTACCACTTTGTCCCCCCCAGGACCACTTAACAATATCAGCCAAGCAATTAAGAATAGTTTTCAGGGAAATGCCAGAGGCATTACACTGTCTGGATGGGAGTCTCAGACCAATTATTTTCAGCTAGTTGCAAACTACGGAGAGTGGGCTTTACTTCATTATAACTTCAGTGCCCACTGATTAAAAGTCTAGTGTGCGGCAGACAGGAAGGCAAAAATGAAACAATTAAACTTTCCATCACTAAAATTGCTGCATATTCTTCAACAGAGGGGGGCTTGCATCTCTCCAGAGAAGTGATTAAAATGAACTGATTGAACTGTAATTTGATTGACGGAAGAGCCTCCATCCTTCACGGGGAAGCTCAGATTCCATCTTATTGCTCTTCTTTTCTTGGGGATGTGTTTGAAAAGGAGCCGGTGACAGGCAGCCATTTCCTTTTTTCCTGCCCAATTGAAATATCACACGGCAAAGACGTTTTCCCGGCATCCTGGTTGCTTGAATGGGAAATCAAATGAGAGGTTGGAAGTATTAAGAAAACAAGAGACCATAGGGCTGGATGCTGCCCCAAAGTATCATTGTACAGCAAGCAGGCCCGTAGCCAGGATTTTGTTTCGGGGGGGGGGGGGGGCTGAATTTTTTCGGGGGGAGGTTGGGGGGGCTGAGTTTGGGGGGGGGCTGAGTCTGAGTGAAAGAGGGTCTAGCCTAGCAAACCTTTTGTATCATTACCCCAATACTCCCATGCATATGGGATATATTGAGTATGGTGATCAGATCATGATAGGAATAAACATAACAGTTTAAATAATGCACCAGTAAGGCCTTTTCGCAAACCACCATGAAAATTTCGGGGGGGGGGGCTGAAGCCCCTCAAGCCCTCCCCCTGGCTACATGGCTGACAGCAAGTCATTATAGGAGATTATGGACCTCTGGCTCTTTCATAACTGGATGGATGTCCAATTCTGTTAGAAACAGCAACCTTCTCAAACCTCCATTAGTTATTCATTATGTATATGCTTCAGACTGTCTACTGCTTTGTATATGTGTTATGGTTTGCAATTTTATTGTTACTCTTTGTTTTGGGAGGGGCTGCAGACAATGTGATCAGGTCTGGGCTTGTTCAGGGCTCAGACTCCATTTTAGAAACAGTACAGTTTAGACTTCAGTAGAGAAGTATGCTTCAGGCTTCAATGCATGAACTGTATACCTTTAGAAGACTGTAGAAACAGATATTTGTTTTGGACTTCAGTAGGAACAGTATGCTTGTATACTTCATTGGACTTTCAGACTAGACAGAGATTCTATTAGACTCTCAGAACAGAGATATGCTTTAGGCTATGTACTAGGCATGGATAGAGTCGCTCAGATAACTTGTAGCTCATAATAATTTTGTTAAAATTACCTTTTTGAAGTGATATCGAAGCTTTTTTAAAAACCGGAAGTCCCTTTGCCCTTCTGGAGCTTTTTCTGCCATTTTTGTTATGACTCAGGAAGTGAGTCGGAAATGATTCAACTTTTCCCCCATTTCTGGTCCCTGGCCTCAGCTCAAGCCAGAGAAGTCAGTTTTAAACCAGAGAAGGAAGGAATTTCCTGGCCTCGGCTCACACCAGAGAAGCCAATTTTAAACCAGAGAAGGAAGGAATTTCCTGGCCTCAGCTCAAGCCAGAGACGCCAATTTTAAACCAGAGAAGGAAGGAATTTCCTGGCCTCAGCTCAAGCCAGAGAAGCCAGTTTTAAACCAGAGAAGGAAGGAATTTCCTGGCCTCGGCTCACGCCAGAGAAGCCAATTTTAAACCAGAGAAGGAAGGAATTTCCTGGCCTCAGCTCAAGCGAGAGAAGCGAGTTTTAAACCAGAGAAGGAAGGAATTTCCTGGCCTCGGCTCAAGCCAGAGAAGCCAGTTTTAAACCAGAGAAGGAAGGAATTTCCTGGCCTCGGCTCAAGCCAGAGAAGCCAGTTTTAAACCAGAGAAGGAAGGAATTTCCTTCACTTGCTTTTCCCCGCTTCTGTAGGAAAACAACTACTTCCAAAGTAAAGACCACCCAATGAAACAGGAAATAACGTTCTCAAACCATTAATGAAAGGATTTGGAAGTTTCAGAAGTTTCAAAAAGTTTTGAAATTTTTTTTCTGTGGAAATTGGAATTGACTTTCCTCCCGAAAGCAACTGAAAATGTGAGATGACAAAGGGCCAGGCTTTGGCATAGCAGTAAATATTGTCAAACAAAAGGTCGGGTTGTGGCAAGTTCCTGACCTTTAGCTCAGCTTCTGCCTACCTAGCAGTTTGAAAGCAAATGTGAGTAGATAAATAGGTACTGCTGTAAAGAGGGAAGGTATTTAGGCACCCATAGGGAAATTCCGGAAAAATGCCGGTGATTTGAACAAGGAGGGAGTTTACAAAGAAAGTGCTTCAGCAGGGAAACTGGAATGACAGCATCCCCTAGGATGCGGAACAATAGCTTCAAACTACAAGAAAGGAGATTCCATCTGAACATTAGGAAGAACTTCCTGACTATGAGAGCTGTTCAGCAGTGGAACTCTCTACTCCGGAGTATGATAGAGGCTCCTTCTTTGGAAGCTGTTAAACAGAAGCTGGATGCTTTGAATGTAATTTTCCTGCTTCTTGGCAGGGGGTTGGACTGGATGGCCCATGAGGTCTCTTCCAACTCTATGAGTCTATGATTCTATTATTCTAGCGAGGGATTACTCTAAATGTGTTCTCTGAATCCCCTTTGGGGTGAGAAGGGCGGAATATAAATACTGTAACTCAAGTAAATAAAGGACTAATCAGTCCTTCCAAATCAGGAGAGATGGACAGCATTGGCCTAGCTCATAGATATGGATGGCACTCTTTGCTTGATCCTTGTGTCCATTAAACAAGGCTGCACATGTGATTCTCCAAACAGTAATATGGGATGGGGGGCAAATGATGCATTCCCTGCCTCCAGATATCCTTGAGGCCTGGATTCCCATGTGTCCTATTTGTGTGGTCTCATCAGCGGGAAGAACAAGGTTATCCAATTTGGGGAGATGTTCTGTTTCTCACCGCAAAGTGTACCAGCATCAATGAGCTGGACTTAATGACCTATGAAGTCCTGGCAGATTCAGAGAGTCAGTTTAATGACATTCCTTAAAAGATGGGGAAATTCTTGCTTAGACAAATAATGCAGCTCACATCACACAATAAATAAATAAATAGAAGGCAATCAAATCTGTAATGGGGAAGGCCGTAAAAGATCCCTTTGAGATGCAAGTCAGCGATACCTTGAAACGTTGGATATATGGATTGATGGTGCAAACTGTAAAGCTGAATGGGCAACCACTCCTTACTCCTAAAGACAACAATTCAGGTTTCAAACCATGGTGCCGATGCAAAGTTTTGAGAACAACCTGTCGCTTAAATTAACTAATTTGCCTTTGCCGACCATTGTGTGCCACTATTGATTTGTTTACAGCTTTCAGATATCAATCAAGGTGCTCCATGCTATTGGTAGAGGCAGCCTGATAGATAATACGCGACTGTCGAGGTAGTTCAGGAATTACACAATGGGAGAGGGTAGCTAAAGATTTTATTTCATACTGTGGCTTGTGATGGAGTAGATTTCCCTTGTTCCATTTGTGCATTGTCCTACAGAATTGTAATGCTTTGTGAGTCATTTTACCTAGTCTAATGTAAAAAAATAAAGCAAGCTGCCACCAGAATGGGTTTTCTATAGCTTTATATGGAAAGTTTGGGGATGAAGAAATTGTACGTCAAGGACTTCATTTGTTCCATGGACCTCACATTTGTGTCTCCTGGAGCTCCTCATACGTCTGTCTATATCTACACACACACATAGGCATCACACACATACACACACAGGTATCACTTCTACATGCACACACAGGCATCACACTACTATACATAAACATACACAGGCACAACACACACACACACACATATATACATACATACATAGGCATCACTTCTACATGCATCATTTCTCCGTACACCCCCCCCCCGTCATCACACTATTCTTTCCCTCTCTCTCTCTCTCTATATATATATATACACACACATACAGAGGCATCACTTCTATACACACACAGAGAGGCATCACACTATTCTCTCTCTCTCTCTCTTTCTCTCTACACACATACACAGACACACACAGAGAGGCATCACTTCTATACATGCACACACAGGCATCATACTACTCTCTCTCTCTCTCTCTCTCTCTATATATATATATATATATACAACACACACACAAACATACACACACATACATATATACACACAGGCATCACTTCTACATGCACACACACACATGCACACATGGGCATCACACTACTTTACACAAAAACACACAGGTATAACACACACACACACACACACAAATATACACATACATAAACACACAGGCATCATTTCTATGTACACACACCCGCTCATCACACTACTCTCTCTCTCTCTCTATATATATATATATATAATACACACACACAGAGGCATCGCGCTATTCTCTCTCTCTCTCTCTCTCTCTCTATATATATATATATACACACACACATACAGACACACACACACAGACACCACTTCTATACATACACACATAAGTATCACACTATTCTCTCTCTCTCTCTCTCTCTCTCTCTCTATATATATATATATATATACACACACACACATACAGACAGACACACACAGACACCACTTCTATACATACACACATAAGTATCACACTATTCTCTCTCTCTCTCTCTCTCTCTCTCTCTCTATATATATATATATATATATATATATATATATACACACACACACATACAGACACACACACACAGGCATAATTTCTATATGCATACACAGGCATCACACTACTATCTATCTATATGCACACATACATATATACACAAACACACATAGGCATCACTTCTATACACACAGAGAGAGACATAAGCATCACACTATAGTACAATCACCATATTGACAGGGGATATATTCCTGAACTTCACATTAGTGTGTAAAACTGTGGGTAATAGCAATTCTTATTGAAATGAAGGGCATCCAGTCCAAGAATACCAGAGTTCCCAATAGAATCATAGAATCATAGACTTGGAAGAGACCCCTTTACTTGATATTAACTACAGAATGACTGCTGTATCCATGGAAGACACCCTCCAAGAACTCTATGTGGATACCCAGAACCATGGATAACATCAAACTCTATACATTGGCTATACTTGGGTGAGAAGCACACTGGAGAATTGCACTGTAGGACCTAGAGAGGCTCACAAACATTTCCAGGGGATATTTTTTTGGAGGATGGATAAGTGAAACTGTTGACAGGGGCGGCTCAACCCATTACGCAAAGTAAGCATTTGCAGTATAGTTTATTTTGCCCAGGGGCGCTCTTGACGTGCTCTTGGGGGAAAATAGACCTTGACATATGCGAGTTGTAGTTACTGGGATGTATAGTTCACCTACAATCAAAGAGCATTCTGAACTCCACCAATGATGGAATTGAAACAAATATGGCACACAGAACTCCCACAATGAACAGAAAATATATATCAGTGATTGGTTGGGGGGGGGGGGGGAACTGTTTGCTTACCGTTGAAAATTACCTAGGGCCGCCTCTGACTGTTGATATCAAAATTGTGAATCCAAAGCCAGGATCCAACACAAGTCTTTCTTACTCTTTGTATCTTCTGTGTCTTCTTCTTAATTAAATCATACTATGTGCTGACTGAGAAAAATCCTGGCCATGGGTTGCTGTAGGTTTTTTCGGGCTATACGGCCATGTTCTAGAGGCATTCTCTCTTGATGTTTTGCCTGCATCTATGGCAAGCATCCTCAGATGTAGTGTGGTCCTCACTACCTCTAAGGATGCTTGCCATAGATGCAGGCGAAACGTCAGGAGAGAATACCTCTAGAACATGGCCATATAGCCTGAAAAAACCTACAACCCAGTGATTCCGACCATGAAAGCCTTCGACAATACATCAATCCTGGCCATGCTGTCTGGTGTATTCTGGATGTTGAAGTCCAAAAAGTAACTTTCCAAGGCTCTGGTTTTGTGCAGAACCCACCCATGTACATGAGTGGCAAACTTTAGGAACATTTTGTGCTTCAGTCCTTGGCCTATCATCTTCCTCTAGCCATGCTCTCTCTCTAAAGTCAGATATAACCCAGGAGGTACCAGGCAGGCATCAATCACCTGACTGAAGTCCATGGAAACGATGGGTGGTCACAGCATTTCACAGGAAACCGTTCTTTGTTCTGCTAGCAGGGCATCTCCTTCGGATTTTCTCTTATCTTCGTACACTGTTGAAGGCCGAGGAGAAAAAAAGTGGAAATGCATGCAGGTATATGAAATAATGATTTAATTAATGGTAGGGATTAATTTTGCAGGAGAAATCTGGGGAAAGGTGCCGCATGTGTGCCCAAACTAACACTAGCAAAGCCCCATGCCGACTATCCTACAGTTTCTGATGCTTTTTTGAATCCAGGTCTTAATGAAGGATATGGAAGAGGAGCCTGTGGGAAGTCTCCCCGCACCCCCAAACTAGTGTTTTTTTTAAACCCCGTTGCTGCCAATTTTTGTATTTTCGTATATGTAACAAATACGTCCATTCGGAAACGCATCCGCTTTTGGTAGTTGAGCAAAAACAGGAACAGGGGACTTCCGGTTCAAACAAGCAGAAACGAGTAGCGATTCTACACGAATGTACAACCCTGTTGCACTCCAGAACAGGAATAACCCTCTGACTTTAAAACACCACATGTTGAGTAGGGAAAATAATCCTTTTATTGAAGGTAAGTAAGAGCAGCAAAGTAAAAAAAAAAAAAGACACTTTAAAGGGATAGATGAATCCAATTAGGTAAAAAGATAAGCAGGAACAAATTAGTCCAAGGTCGAGTTCAGCAATGTCCAAAAGCAAAGTCCACAAGTCTCTAACAAAATCCAAAGAACCAGGAAACGTTGATCCAAGGCATGAGCAGGTAATCGCAAGAGACGAAAAACCAAACAGGAAACAAGAAATCTTTAAGCATGAATCTTCCAAACAAGGCTTCTATGAGACGAGGACAAGAACTTAGCAGGATTCTAAGTGATGCTTCATCTGGCAATGTTTTCCATGCTTGGAACTTTTAAGCCTTTCCGAGCACTCAGAAACTGGTTTCACTGTCCTTTAGCGGCTATTATCTTTTTGTGTCGAAGCCTGGCAGAACACCGAAGGCCTTGCTCGGCCTGTCTGTTTTGACTAATTTCCACCCACCTATCTATATTCTCTGTATCTATATATGCTCTATATCTATATATATCTATAGACCAAGTAGCAACAGTAAGAACTGACCATGGAACAACAGACTGGTTCAAGATTGGGAAAGATGTACGGCAGGGTTGTATACTCTCACCCAACCTATTCAATTTGTAATCAGAACACATCATGTGATGTGTAGGGCTTGACAAATGCAAGGCTGAGGTGAAAATTGCTGGAACATTAACAACCTTATATATGCAGATGACACCACTTTGATGGCCAAAAGTGAGGAGCTGAGAAGCCTTCTAATCAAGGTGAAAGAAGAAAGTGCAAAAGCTGGGTTGCAATTAAACTAAAAAAAAAAAAAAAACCAAGATTCTGGCAACAAGAATGATTGACAACTGGGAAATAGAGGGAGAAAACATGGAGGCAGTGATACACTTTGTATTTCTAGGTGTAAAGATTACTGCAGACGCAGACTGCAGCCAGTCAGGAGACACTTACTACTTGGGGGGAGAGCAATGTCCAATCTCAATAAAATAGTGAAGAGTAGAGACATCACACTGGCAATGAAGATCCACATAGTTAAAGCAATGGTATTCCCCATAGCCACCTATGGATGTGAGAGCTGGACCATAGGGAAGGCTGAGCGAAGGAAGAGAGATGCTTTTGGACTGTGGTGCTGGAGGGAAGTTCTGAGAGTGCCTTAGACTGTGAGAAGATCCAACCAGTCCATTCTTCAGGAAATAAAGCCCGACTGCTCATTGGAGGGAAGGATATTAGAGGCAAAGATGAAGTACGTTGGACATATCATGAGGAGACAGGAAAGCTTAGAGAAGACAATGATGCTGGGGAAAAAGGAAGGAAAAAGAAAGAGGGGCCGACCAAGGGCAAGATGGATGGATGGCATCCTTGAAGTAACTGGACTGACCTTGAAGGAGCTGGGGGTGGTGACGGCAACAGGGAGCTCTGGCGTGGGCTGGTCCATGAGGTCATGAAGAGTTGCAAATGATTGAACGAATGAACAACAACAAGCATCTATATGCTCATTAGTCTCCGCAGGTGCTGAGTTGTTTTCAAGCCCCAAATCCTGGGAACTCTCTGGGAGACATTCAGGGAGTAAACCATCATCCCTATACCCTGTAGGAACATTCTCATGGGAAACTATACTTTGAACAGTTGTCTCTGTGTCATTCTCTGCATCAATATCACTGACCAAACCATTGCCATCTAGAACCTCATTTACATCATTCCCCACATCCAAAGCACCCTGGTCCTGAAACACAATCACAGGCTGAACTCCAACAGACCCTTTTATACAGTCAAGTCCCAGAGACCCAATCCAGCCTTATTCTCAGTCACTTGCGTGAATCCCAATTTCAGTACTCTACAGTATTCATTTCCAAACTCTATTTTTAAAACAGCGACAAAACCGAGTGCATTGTTATCCGGGACGAATACCAGAACAGAGGAATCATCGCAGGTAAATGGGGACATTTGGAGTGCATACTTTCAGCCCATTAAAAAAAATCCCCAGAGGTCAGTGTGGCTTTCTGACAAATCCGTTTTCCTGTGAGATCAGCTATCTCAAAAAGCAAAGAGTACTTAATGGGGAAAAGCAGAGGCGTAAGTGGAGGCAAATCCCAGAGTGGTTTAAATGTCAGAGGGCTGGAGAGCAAGCGCGCTGCAGCGGACCATTGCCGACTCGGATGAGAAAGCCATAGCACGCATTAACATACCAAGATCCCAAAAGGCAAAATGCCATTATTTACCGCTCTTTAAAATTCCTTCATTTGAGTCGTTTTGAGTGTTATCTTCCCCTCCCCTTGCCGCCCCCTCTGTTATGTTTTATTTATGAATGGAAGAATGAGTAACTGTCTGGAACTTCATTAAACACTATCCTGGGGGACGTGCTAAGTGCAGCCTATTAAGTTATTACTCCCAAATATCCCTCCAATTTGGACTTTAATAAGACATCTAGTATTGTTAAAAGGTTATTTAACTAAAAAATAGTTCTTTAAACAAGGACTCATTTACATTAAAAACAATATGGAAGAGGAAAGAGAAGGTTGAATCAAACATTGCCTGAATACTTTATTGTATTTTTTTCCCCCTTATCGCTTGCCTTTTGCCCAGCCCTGGGAATCAAGGCAATTTTCAAAATTTCAAAAAGGCCCAAATCAAAGTTCACATCGCTGAGATCATTCAAAACTTAAAATATAAATAAAGTGCCAAATGAATTATACACAGTCCTTGGGGATGTGCCTGGATATCGGGTGTGAAGGTGATGAGACAAAAAGTTGCCTTTTTTAAAAAAAGGTGCTCTTTTTAAATTATTATTATTATTATTATTATTATTATTATTATTATTATTATTATTATCCATATTTATATACCGCCTTTCTCAGCCCGAAGGCAACTCAGGGCGGTTTACAAACGGCACAATTTGATGCCTACAATAACAAAGAACAATTAAAACATTTAGCATAAATAACATTTGATAAAATAAAAGTATATTGAGACAAACATATAAAAGGACAATTTTCCAATTAAGCTAAAATCTAAATAATAAAGGTTTCGAAGTTTAGAGAAAACAAAAAAAGAAAAGAAAAGAATATATAAATGTTTTGTTTGTTTTGAGTGACATCATAACTCAAAATCCTCTGGATCAATTGCTGCCAAGTTTGGTCACAAGACACCTACTAACCCAAGGAGCGACCATCACTCAAAAAATTGATTTTGTCATTTGGGAGTTGTAGTTGCTGGGATTTATAGTTCACCTACAAACAAAGAGCATTCTGAACTCCACCAACGATTGAATTTAACCAAACTTGGTGCACAGGACTCCCATGGCCCACAGAAAACACTAGAAGGGTTTGGTGGGTATTGAACTTGAGTTTTGGAGTTGTAGTTCACCTGCATCCAGAGAGTGCTGTGGACTCAAACAATGAAGGATCTAGACCAAACTTGGCACAAATACCCCATATGCTCAAATATGAACACAGATAGAGTTTGGGAGAAATACATCTTGACATTTGGGAGTTGTAGCTACTGGGATTTATAGTTCACCTACAATCAAAGAGCATTTTGGGCACCACAATTCAAGAGAGATATTGAAAAGCTGGAATGCGTCCAGAGGAGGGCAACTAAAATCAAGGGTCTGAAGAACAAGCCCTATGAGGAGCGGCTTAAGGAGCTGGGCATGTTTAGCCTGAAGAAGAGAAGGCTGAGAGGAGATATGATAGCCATGTATAAATATGTGAGTGGAAGCCACAGGGAGTAGGGAGCAAGCTTGTTTTCTGCCTCCTTGGAGACTAGGACGCGGAACAATGGCTTCAAACTACAAGAAAGGAGATTCCATCTGAACATGAGGAAGAACTTCCTGACTGTGGGAGCCGTTCAGCAGTGGAACTCTCTGCCCCGGAGTGTGGTGGAGGCTCCTTCTTTGGAAGCTTTTAGACAGAGGCTGGATGGCCATCTGTCAGGGGTGATTTGAATGCAATATTCCTGCTTCTTGGCAGGGGGTTGGACTGGATGGCCCATGAGGTCTCTTCCAACTCTTTGATTCTATGATTCTGAATCCCACCAATGATAGAATTGGGCCAAACTTCCCATACAGAACCCTCATGACGAACAGAAAATATTGCAATACATTATTATTATTATTATTATTATTATTATCTTTATTTGTACCCCGCTAGCATCTCCCGAAGGACTCGATGCGGCTTACAAAGGCCAAGGCCTCAATAAAACAACAGCCTAACAAATACACAACTTAAAGCAAATCAAACATTAAAGCAATAACAAAACAACAAAAAACAATACACCTTAACACAATAAAACTAGGGCCGGGCCAAATGTGATGGGTACATATTAAAAAGTGCTGGGTGTGACAGGTGGCATGTCAGAATTTAGGGTAAGTGCAGTGTGCAGGCAATCTCAAAACTCTGATAAAGTTCCTCCTTTCCCAGGAACTTAATCCTATCAGCATGGGCAATATTTCTGCTTTCGGCCCAATGTACAGCAGCGACAGAAGCACTGGACCCATTCGCTGTGGACTCATATCACAATTACCTTGACAATAAACCGCATGGGACCTGATGGCCCCTCATTGTTTGTCCCAAAGCAGGTACAATGTAATCCAATCATGAAACTATGTCTCCGTTCTCAGAAGTTTCCGTCCTGCTCCTCTTCAGTCACTGGGGAATGGGAATCTGCATTGGAAGCAGGGAACGCTCTCCTATTGGCTGGCGGGTGCCTTGGTCCTGCCTCTGCAGGGAATCCTCATGACGTCAATAGAACTTAGCCAATCCTGGCAAAGCCAGCTCCAACTGGCGTAGGAGCAGGAATTTCAAATAATCGTATTGCATAAAAATGTCTGTTTTACTATTCTGTGGTATCTCCGCTTACTTTGCCAGATAGTAACGGGCTGGCATCTCTCCAGCTGACTTAATAAACAACCTTGGTGGCGTCTTCTTCAACTTGATGAGACTTCTTCATTGGGAAACATTGAGTAGCTTATTCATCTCACCAGGCGCACAGACCTACAGGGCAGCCTGTCGCTGGTACCGGTAACCACTTATCGGGACTCAGTATCCACACTTCAGGTTTTGCTATCCATGGCTCAGATCTCACTATCCGTGGCCATTTCAGAATCACAGAGTTGGCCCTGTGGGGTCTCTATTATACTATGTAACATGATTTTTGTTCCCCGGTTATAAATGGCATTTCCTAAATCAGGCATGGGGAACCTTCGGCCCTCCAGGTGTGGTGGACTTCAACTCCCACAATTCCTTGAGGCCAAGGTAAGCCTTTGGGGCGAATGCCGAGCCTCAAGGAATTGTGGGAGTTGAAGTCCACCACACCTGGAGGGCCGAAGGGTCCTGACCCCTGTCCTAAATGGTTCTGGCCCAGATTATCTGTCTGAATGTATCTTCTCTATGAACCATCATGTAGCTTAAGATTGTCTGGAGAGGCCCTGTTCTCGATCCCACCACTCTTGCAAATACGGTTGGTGGGGATGAGAGACAGGGCTTTCTCGGCAGCGGCCCCCCATCTGTGGAACTCTCTCCCTAAGGATATCAGGTTGGCCACCTCCCTCCTGTCCTTCAGAAGACAACTGAAGACCTGGTTCTGGGGCCAGGTGTTCGACTAGAGGATAACGGCAATATGGAAAGGAATTTTGGAATTTCTATGACATTGGATTCTCCCGGCTTGGTTTTGGCTTTACTGGCACGTTAATGTATTCTTAAATGAATGTATTGATGAATTTGTATAATAAGTTCTTGTGTTTTTTTTCGGGCTATAGGGCCATGTTCTAGAGACATTTCTCCTGACGTTTCGCCTGCATCTATGGCAAGCATCCTCAGAGGTAGTGAGGTCTGTTGGAAATAGGACAATGAGTTTATATATCTGTGGAATGGCTGGGGTGGGGCAAGGAGCTCTTCCCTGCTGGAGCTAGGTGTGAATGTTTCAACTGACCACCTTCATTAGCATTTGAAGGCCTGCCTGAGCCTGGGAAAATCTTTTGTTGAGAGGTGTTAAGATGTGTCTGGTTGTTTCCTCTCTGCTGTTTTGCTGTTGTAATTTTAGAGTTTTTTAAAACTCTATAATGTATAATCTTATACATTATAATGTATAATGTATAATGTTTTAAATATGATTTTACTGTTTTAATTGTAATTTTATGGTGCATATGTTGTTGCTTATGTGAGGCCACCCTGAGTCCCTTATGGGGAGAAGGGCGGGGTAGAAATGTATGAAGTAAATAAAGAAATAATTGGCTCTATCATAAAAACATGGAAAAATTGTATTAAACTGCAAAAAACATTGTTTTCACAGGACATCCTACAGCACATTTTGCTATCACTTTTCAATGAATATCTTATAGAGTCCCAACCAATTCAATATAGTTTGTGGCAGCCACAAAAATGCGGTTTCTGGAGTATAACAACTACTTTCAAAGGAAGTACTGCACAATTAAGCAGGAAATAATAGTTGCAAAAGAGGAACATGTTTTTTTCCAAATGTTTCATGGTGTTACTGTATTGGGAACTCTGATATTCTTAGGCTGGAAGTCCTTCATTTCAGTATGGTTTGCTATTATCCACAAGTTCACATATCCACGTGCAGTTCAGGAATATATTGCCATGGATACAGAGATTATACTATAGTATGTTGCCAAAATAATGCTGTGATCTCTGCAGAAACAGCAGTACGAAGAACATCACAGATGTAGTACCGCTAAACCCCCATCTAATTAAGAGTTGCAACTTAGTACCAGATCAATATTCAGTCTCTTTGCTCCACAAATTGGGGCAGTCAGGAAGTTCATTAAGAAGCCTTTCCTGCAAATCTACTCGAGTGATATGCAAAACCCAGTCGTTCCTCAGAGGAAAACAGCATTGACTCTGCATTTTGCAAATCTTGATCTTCTGTGAGTTTTACCAGGCCCAATAAGAACCAGCACAGCATGTCTCTGGTATAATTATAAATGTGCACCAGAAGCAGATGCTCCCATTTCCCTCCTATTAGCTCTTAACAGGTATAAGCTTTCTCCATTTGCAGCGCATTTAACAAAGCTGTCTTTGGATGAAATGCACCCTCTGTTTCTAAAATGAGGCCACAGTCTTCCGGATTCTTTTACCAGGTTGATAAAAGGGTTTGCTGAAGGGACAGAGATGAAGGGCCAGTTTTTGGCAGAACTTGGAAAGTTACTTTTTTTTAAAAAAAAACGTAATGCATTTCTGTTACCTGCTGTGGCATTGAAAAAAGCAGTGTCATCGCTTGCTCTGTGTTTTGTTAAGGCAATGTGTTGTCCATTGTATTTTTATTTTTTCACTCCCTTTCTTTTGGGGAACAGCATTGCAATTTGCAAAGAAAAATATTATGAAAATGCCTCCTTAATCCTTTGTAAAAAGCGGCATTTGAAGGAAACTAGAAAATATGGTTCCATAAACGATGCACTGATGTGACTCCTGTTTACCATGATGCTTTATACCAGTGTTACTCAACCTTCCTAATGTTGCGACCCCTTAATACAGTTTCGTATATTGTGGTGACCCCCAACCATAAAATTATTTTCATTGCTACTTCATAACTGTCATTTTGCTCCTATTATGAATCATCATATAACTATCTAATATACAGGATTTATTTTCATTCACTGCACCAAATTGGGCACGAATACCTGATACGTATCTCAGCCTATCAACCCACCAGGACCCTAAGATCTTCGGGGGGGGGGGGGCTGCTCTCTATCCCGCCTGCTTCACAGGTGCGGCTGGCAGGGACGAGAGACAGGGCCTTTTCTGTGGTGGCCCCGCGGCTATGGAACGCCCTCCCCATGGAGGTAAGATCAGCCCCCTCATTGATGGTTTTCCGGAAAAGACTAAAAACCTGGATGTTCGAGCAGGCGTTCGGTTAACTCAGTGCAATAAGTGTAATGATTGAAGGACTGGCAATTTGGACGACGAAACTGGATCGCGATATTAGTCAAGAGATGAATTGGATTGTTTATTGATATATGTATTGTGGATCGTGTTTTTATGCTTTTAAACTGTATACTGTTGTTTGTTATAAGTTGTTGTAAACCGCGTTGAGTCGCTGGCTAGGCTGAGAAACGGCGGTATACAAGTATAGCAAATAAATAAATAAATAAATAAATAAATAAATACACCCACATTTGAATACTGGTGAGGTTGGGGGGGGGGGGGCATTGAGTTTGTCATTTGGGAGTTGTAGTTGCGTGGATTTATAATTCACCTATAATCAAAGAACATTCTGAACTCCACCAACAATGTAATTGAACCAAATTTGGCACACAGAACTCCCAAGACCAATGGAAAATACTGGAAGAGTTTGGTGGGCATTGACCTTGAGTTTTGGAGTTGTAGTTCACCTAATTCCAGAGAGCACTGTGGACTCAAACAATGACCAAACTTGGCAAAAATACTCAACATACCCAAATGTGAACACTGGTTGAGTTTGGGGAAAATAGACGTTGACATTTGGGAGTTGTAGATGCTGGGATTTATAGTTCACTTACAATCAAGAAGCATTCTGAACCCCACCAACAATAGAATTGGGCCAAACTTTCCACACAGAACCCCATGCCTTGAAAGGACTCACTGGCATGAGCCTCCTTTCAGCCTCACATGCTCTTCCTTACATGCACATGCACACCACGCTGGCATGCGCTGAGCACACCTGCTCCCTCCTTCTGGCTTTGTGTCTCAGAAACAGCCCTCCCCTTGGCTGAGAGGCCAGCCAAACACAGCAGAGGAGGACTTTTGGTGGGAGGATTTGCTGTCCTTTGTCTCACCCTGGTCATTCCACAGATATATAAACCCATTTTTCCTACTTCCAACAGACCTCACTACCTCTGAGGATGCTTGCCATAGATGCAGGTGAAACGTCAGGAGAAAAATTGCCTCCAGAACATGGCCATATAGCCCGGAAAAACCTACAACAACCCAGATTTGCTGTCTGTTTCCAAAAAAGAAGAGAAGGACAGGCGGAGAGATCTTGTCTTCTCTGACAAAGGGATTCCTAAGACCATAAAAATACATGTTTTCTGATAGTATTTGCTAACCCATCAGAAACCCCCTCACGCTCCCCCCCAGGGGTCCCAACTCCCAGGTTGAGAAACGCTGCTTTGTACAAAGTTTCATGAGAATTCATGAGGCAGATGGCTCAATGCTATGGCATCATGCAAGTTATACATTTTGCAAAGTCTATCACCTTTTGTCAAAGAGGCACCTCTCAGATTTCCATAGCATTGAGTCATGGCAGTTCAAGTGATGTCAAACTGCATTCAGACTATAGTGTAGATGCACCCTCAGTGGCAGAGGGAAGGGATTGGGGAAATAGAAATTTGGAGTATAGCAGTATGTTTCTTTCAGAATATTAATTGAATTAATTAACCTAGGACCTTAACTTAGTTTAGAGCCAGCAGGGTGGCTTTACGCCTTGGCAGAAATGAAAAAGGACTTCTCCCAGATAGGGAAGAAAAAGTGTTATTGTCTATTATTCTTTCTCTTTGTTTCTTCTTCTGCCAGTGGAAAAATGGGTTTCTCGGCTGTTGGGAAGAAAAATGGAACAGGAAGACTTTTGCACACTATAGTATGAGCATCCTGGACCTCTCAGCGGCTTTCGATACCATTGACCATGGTATCCTTTTGGGTCGGCTCTCCAAAATGGGGCTTGGGGGCACTGCTTTGCAGTGGTTCCGGTCCTTTCTGGAGGGCCGTACCCAGAAGGTGCAGCTGGGAGACTCATGTTTGACTCGCTGGCCACTGGCCTGTGGGGTCCCTCAGGGTTCTATTCTGTTCCCCATGCCGTTTAACATTTACATGAAACCGCTGGGAGAGATGATCCGCAGTTATGGAGTTCGGTGCCAAATTTATGTGGAGGACACCCAACTCTATTACTCCTTTCCCCGAATGATAAGAACACTATTTTGCCCCTAAACCAGTGCCTGTCATCAGTGATGAACTGGATGAGGGCTAATACATTGAAAGTAAATCCAGACAAGACAGAGGTACTCCTCATCCAATGGAAGGTGGACCAGGGTGTGGGATTACGTTTTCTTGCCCTGATGAAGGGAGTTGGGTTGGATGGCCTTAAGTATTTTCTGTCAGTCATGGGGGTTCTGTGTGGGAAGTTTGCCCCGATTCTGTCACTCGTGGGGTTCAGAATGCTCTTTGATTGTAGGTGAACTGTGAATCCCAGTGACTACAACTCCCTAATGTCAAGGTCTATTTCCCCAAACTCCATCTGTGTTCATATTTGGGCGTATTGAGTGCTTGTGCCAAGTTTGGTCCAGATCCATCATTGTTTGAGTCCACAGTGCTCTCTGGATGTAGGTGAACTACAACTCCCAAACTCAAGGTCAATGCCCACCAAACCCTTCCAGTATTTTCTGTTGGTCATGGGAGTTCAGTGTGCCAAGTTTGGTTCCATTCCATCGTTGATGGAGTTCAGAATGCTCTTTGGTTGTAGGTGAACTATAAACCCCAGCAACTACAATTCCCAAATGACAAAATCATAATTTTGAGTGATGGTCACTCCTTGTGTTGTGAAACGTTTTGTTTCAAAATTTGGTGTGATTTTGTTCATTGGTTCTTTTGTTTTTAAGGCACTCATTATGCACAGAGCATTTATATATATATATAGATGACGTCAGTGTGACTTCCATCAGTATGACATATTCTTAGTCCGTGCTTGCAAAAAGTAGAGTTTGCAAACAGGCACAATTGGCAACTGCAATTGGGGAAAAAACCAAGAACCAAAGCTGTGTTGACCTAATGTATGTGCGACTCCCAAATCTTCAGCACTGGATGCAATGTGCCAACGTTATCCTGTTGGTTTCCCAGGGCTCTTTTTTGAACTAATCGAGCGATCGCTGTTCTGTGGCACGCATGGTCAGGAGAAACATGGCAGCGTTTAATTGCATCTATTTCTCCATCTCGCAACAATAACACCATTTCCCCCTCAGACATTTTTGCTCAGCAGGGTGGCTTTATGGTCTCACTTTGTGGTATTGAAGGGAGGTTGAAAGCAGGCCGCGTTGGGTACATTAAAGAGTGACGCTGAATCCCGAAAAGAGAAAGACAAAACATATCCTGATCTCCCCCACACTGGAAAATTTAGATGGATTACAATTGAGATAAAATGATTTCTCTAAACTGCTTTGAAGACGCTATATCATATCTGTTTCATGAATTTTAAAGATCCGTATTGTGTATGAATAAACAAAGATATCTTTTGTTAGGGAATGATACAGATCGTTGTATTATGTTTTCTAATGAATTGATCACAGTGTCTGTATATGCACAACAACACACACCTACACCTGCCTGAATGCCTCTTATACCTGCCGTTCCAAGATCAAGGAGAACTGGGGGAGTTATACTTTGTCACTTACTTAGAGAGACAAGATAAGGAACATTTGATCTAGTCTATTTGATTCTAGCCGGAAGGCGGATACAGAGCCATGCAGAGGAGGAGGAGGCCTGGAGGCAGAACGACTGGGAGGAAAAGAAGACGCTCAACCAGTAAATACATAATACTCCTGGAGAGTACACGTCTCTCTGCACATTTGCGGGTTAAGCATTTGTGGATTTCATTTTTCATGGTTTATGGTATTTGCCATTGCTTCTACAAATGTGCAGCTAAAAAAAATGTTCCCCCTAGGCATTTCTATGAGTACATCATTCCAATGTGATTTATCAGTGGAGTTTAACTGTCGCTTGTTCTTTGTGTTTTATCTCTTTTAAAAATTGTATTGTATTCCGCCTTAAGACTCAAGGAGAGGCAGGTAATAGATACAACAACAACAACAATAACAACAAGTGTGGACTCTGCGAGGAAGCAGATGAAATGATGGATCACATACTCAGCTGCTGCAAGAAGATCATGCAGACGGACTACAAACAGAGGCATAACACCCTTGCTCAGATGATCCATTGGAACTTGTGCCACAAATACCATCTGACTGTGACAAAGAGCTGGTGGGATCACAATTCTGAAAAAGTTACGGAAAATGGAAATGTCAAACTACTCTGGAACTTCCGATTTCAGACTGACCGAGTTTTGGAGCACAATACTCCTGGCCTCACGATCGTGGGGGAGGGGGGGGAGAAGTATGGATCATCGATGTTGCAATCCCAGGACTGACGAGAAACAACTGGAAAAGCTTAAAAGATGTGAGGATTTAAAGACTGAACTGCAAAGACTCTGGCACAAGCCAGTAAACGCAGTCCCAATCTTCACCCAGATTGGCACACTGGGTGCAGTGCCTAAAGACATTGGCCTGCACTTAAAAACAATCAGCGCTGACAAAATTACCATCTGTCAGTTGGAAAAGGCCACCCTACTTGGATCTGCACACATTATTCACCGATACATTACACAGTCTTAGACACTTGGGAAGTGTCTAACATGTGCAAGCATGATTGGTGGGGATGACGGATAGGGCTTTCTCAGTGGTGACCCCTCGACTCTGGAACTCTCTCCCTAAGGACATCAAGCAGGCCCCATCGCTAGCGATCTTTAGGAGGAGCTTGAAAACGTGGTTGTTCCAGTGTGCCTTTCCAGAATAAGGAAACTCCTAGAATTATGTCCCAATGCACTTTATCAGAGATCCAGGATATCTGCATGCCCATCCCCCTCCAAACACCCCACCTTGTCATGCCCAGCACTTTTTAATTTTTAATTTTAATTATTACATTTGACCCGGCCATTGTTTTTAATTGCATCATTAGATGTTGTTAATGTTATTGCGTTGTTTTTTTGTTTTTTGAGTTATTGTGTTGTTGTTGCTGCTGTTTTTATTATTGTATTTGGGCTTGGCCTCTTATAAACCGCACCGAGTCCTTCAGGAGATGGTAGTGGGGTACAAATAAAGGTATTATTATAATTATAATTATTATTATTATTATTATTATTATTATTATTATTATTATTATTATTATGTGTTCCAATCCAAAAGCCAGCAGAGCGATCTCATTTGCTGTGTACTAATCTTGTTATGTATCAAATAATGATGATAATGATAATAATACCAGGTGATAGTTGGATTGATGAAAAACAACAGGAAAAACTCAGCCATTATTGGGACCTCAAAACTGAACTGCAAAGGCTCTGGCATAAACCAGTACAAGTGGTCCCAGTGGTAATCAGCACACTGGGTGCTGTACCAGAAGATCTCAGCTGGCATTTGGAAACAATAAACATTGACAGAATCATGAACTGCAAAAGACCACCTTACTTGAATCCAGAGAGCGAGCTGAGCTCCCGCTGTTAGGCCCAGCTTCTGCCAACCTAGCAGTTCGAAAACATGCAAATGTGAGTAGATCAATAGGTACTGATTCTTCGGGAAGGTAACAGCACTCCATGCAGTCATGCTGGCCACATGACCTTGGAGGCATCTATGGACAGCGCCGGCTCTACATTTTAGAAATGGAGATAAGCACCACCACCCAGAGTCAGACATGACTAGACTTAATGCCAGGTGAAACTTTTACCTTACCTTCCTGCTGTCCCTCCATTTAGCATTTTCCATCTACAACTTCTGGATGACTGCTTGAAGTTTGCATTTATATCAGTCTTCTGACTTACGCTTCAAGCTGGGACAGTTTTACGACCAGTTTTTGTTTTTATTTAAAGGCAAGATGTAACCACTAAGTACTAATGGCATAAATAGTACTGGCTAATGGCCTCTATTTTTATTGTGGTATCAGCCGTCAATACATCACAATTATTCTGCTTCCCAGGCTGAAACAATGCATACCGTGCCGTGCCAATTTGCCGTGCGCTTGCTGAAAACAGCATCGTTTGCAGTGTTAGAGAGTGCCACCCGCCTAAGGTGGCAGCGCCTGATTTGGGCATAACTCAGCGAATGTAGCCCTGCTCTGTTTACAGATCACCATGCAACTGACTAATATTCTGACTTGTTACACTTGCCAAGCATTAGGTTTCTATTAAGGCCGCAATCGGCACAACAACAGTGACACGTAAGTGCTGCCCAAGATGACCGCATGCTCAGCCAAATCTCCCAATTAATCTGCCACTGTTCAGATGGTTCTGCCAAAACCAAAAGGAAATCAGACTGCTTAGTGGGTTAAATCATTCCCCTTGTTACTGAAGTCCAAGCGGGCCAAGACAAAACAACAGCTTTTCACCCCCAAAATAGAACTATCAGAATACATAGGAAAACCAAAAGTTTAATAGAAGTATTCAGGATGGCAGGAGACACTGGTGGTGCAGTGGGTTAAACTGCTGAGCTGCTGAACTTGTTGACTGAAAGGTCACTGGTTTGAATCTGGGAGCGGCATGAGCTCCCGCTGTTAGCCCCAGCTTCATATCTTTATATTGATATTTTTTAATATTTATATTTTATATTGCTTGTTCTGTTTATTTATATTGGTTTTTGTATTTTATTTTATTTTATTTTCTGTTGTGTTCTTGTGTTATATTGTTTTACTGTATTGTTGGGCTTGGCCTCATGTAAGCTGCTCCGAGTCGCCTTGGGGAGATGGTGGCGGGGCATAAATAAAGTATTATTATTATTATTATTATTATTATTATTCTTTGAAACACCACAAGATGAGTCCACAGCAGACACTGCTGGCTGTTGTGTTGGATCACACGTCGGACACTTCCCAAGTGTCTAGGACTGTGTGATGTATTGGCGAATAATACATGCAGATCCCAGTAAGGTGGCCTTCTGCAGCTGGAAGATGGTAATTTTGTCAACGCCGATTGTGTTTAAGTGCAGGCCAAGGTGTTTAGGCACTGCACCCAGTGTGCCGATTACCACTGGGACCACCTGTAGTGCCTTGTGCCAGAGTCTTTGCAGTTTGATCTTTACATCCTCATATCGTGTCAGCTTTTCCAGTTGTTTCTCTTCAATCCTGCTGTCACCTGGGATTGCAACATCGACAATCCACACTTTGTTTTTTAACACGATCGTGAGGTCAGGAGTATCGTGCTCCAAAACTCTGTCTGTCTGAATTTGGAAGTCCCAGAGTAGCTTGACGTGTTCATTCTCTGTAACTTTTTGTGATCCTACCAGTTATAATAATAATAATAATAATAATAATAATAATTATTATTATTATTATTATTATTATTATTATTATTCTGCCAACCCAGCAGTTCGAAAACATGAAAATGTGAGTAGACCACTAGGTACTGCTTCAGCAGGAAGGTAATGGCGCTCCATGCAGTCATGCCGGCCACATGACCTTGGAAGTGTCTACGGACAATGCTGGCTCTTCAGCTTAGAAATGGAAATGAGCACCAACCCCCAGAGTTGGACACAATTAGACTTAATGTTAGGAAAATACCTTTACCTTATTCAGGTTGACAGATCTCAGGGAAGGAATCTTGAGTCTCCAATTTTCAGGGGTCATCTCTATGTAGGAAATGAGTGCCCAAATCAGTTCTCCAATTTGGGTAAACAAAGGAATGCATGCAAATTTCCCACACAGCTAGAGCCAAGGAGTCTATGTTCTTTGGTTAAACTCACCTGGAATACTGGGGCGCACAGTTTAAAAGAGATATTGACAAGCTGGAAGGTATTCAAAGGAGGGCAACTCAAATGATCAAAGGTCTGGAGACCATGAACCCATGAGGAATGTCTTAAACAGCTAAGTATGCTTAGTCTGCAGAAGAGAAAGCTGAGAGGAGACATGACAGCCATGTATAACTATGTGAAATGATGTCATAAGGAAGAGGGGGTAAGCTTTGAACTGTCAACCATTTGATTGCCAAGATTTACTGCAGCTGGTGGTTAACCTACTTTGCTAAAGCCCGACCCTGGATGATATGACAGTGTAGACCAGTGGTTCTCAACCTGGGGTCCCCAGATGTTTTTGGCCTTCAACTCCCAGAAATCCTAACAGCTGGTAAACTGGCTGGGATTTCTGGCAGTTGTAGGCCAATAACATCTGGGGACCCCAGGTTGAGAACCACTGGTGTAGACTCATATAATCCAGTCCAATGTAGTTAAATTGCATTCTGAAACTGTATTATATGGCTGTGTAGATGCGGCCCCAGGCTTTGACCCTGAAACTTCAACACTTGGGACAACTCTGAACAGACAACGACTAGAAATAAAAAAAAGTTTTTAAAAACCCTGAAATCCAATCAAATAAAAGCCTAAGAATAAAGCATGAAAATAAAGGGATAGGAATACAAGAAAAGAAAGAGAGAATAAAAAAAGAGATTTCAGATCTTCCCTTTGGCAGTTATATATATTCACTTATATATTCATACTTTCTCGTTCCAAAATCTCCACAGAATCCCTTCTTTCAATAATCATCAAAACCAAAAGCTGCAGAGTCATTTTCTTTCTTTCTCCTTTTGTAAAAAAAAGGTCTTTTCCAGTCCTAGAGAAATGTCTCAATTGATCTCTCTCTGATCAAATCAAACAGTTCTACTAAATCTATCTGTTTCATCAACTGTCCCTCCATGGTCAGTAATTCTTCTATCTTTATATGTACAAATTTAGCATCCCTTATCCAGACTTCCAAAATCCTCCAAAACAACAGTTTTAAAATTGTAGGGATGGTACTCTTACTAGAGTGAAACATAGAGGAGTGCTTTCTTTGTCCCTCGGGGAGTAACCACACCTACTGTGTTTCCCCAAAAATAAGACAAGGTCTTATATTTATTTTCCCTCAAGAACACACACTATGCCTTATTTTCAGGGGATGTCTTATTTTTATTAAGTACTAGCCACAAGGCCTGGGTAACAACAGAAAAATTTGTTTCTAAACTCGTTTCGTTTTTAGGGGTCCATCGCGTTTCGTTTTTTAAAAGAATTCCGAAATTTTCCTTTTAAAAATTTTGAAATTTACGAAATTTCGTAAAATTACGAATCGATTGGTTAATGGCGGACGCGATTGCGCAATATGCTAAAAAAACCTCCAAATGGGACAGGGGGAACTTCTGAAGCTTCCCTCTCCCTCTGTTGTTGACTGTTGGTGTGATAAAACAAACAACAACTATAAAACTTGCACCAGACATGCGAAAATAATTACAAAATAATTACGAAATAATTTCGAAATAATAACAAAACAATTACGAAACAATTACGAAATAAATTGAAAAAATTGTTTCGAATCTAATTTACTCCTCACACTATTCCTGCATGGCTCAATATTGGATCATAAGCTAATTTAAATACGAATAAATAACGAATTACGATATTAATGAACCAAACCACCCAAGCCTACTAGCCACACGTTGCTGTGGCCCAGTCATGTGATCTGGAAAATAAAGTAATGAGAAATTGCTGGTTTCCAATGTATGTAATTTCTTTATGCTTGTCGGTAAACAGTATTTCTTGTTGTTTCTTTGTCATTGTCGATGTAGAGATTGTCTGGTTTGCCTACTCTGGAACATGTAACATATAATTGTCCTTCTTTAGGACTGTATCTGTCATATACATGTGTATGTGTGTGAATCGTATCTATCTGTCTATATCTATAATAATAATAATAATAATAATAATAATACTTTATATATACCCCACTACCAAGGGACTTGGTGCGGCTTACATGAGGCCGAGCCCAATCTATGGCTGGATGGCTCTTTGTCAGGAGGGCTTTGATTATGTTTTCTTGCCCTGGTGAAAGGGGTTGGGCTGGATGGACTTAAGGCAACATTTCTCAACCTGTAGGTGAAGAGGGGGTGTCAGAAGAGTCACCAAGGATCACCAGAAAACACAGTATATTCTGGGTTGTTGTAGGTATTTTTGGGCTATATGGCCATGGTCTAGAGGCATTCTCTCCTACATTTATGGCAGGCATCCTCAGAGGTAGTGAGGTCTGTTGGAACTAGGAAAAAGGGGTTTATATATCTGTGGAATGACTAGGGTGGGACAAAGGACTCTTGTCTGCTGGAGCTAGGTGTGAATGTTTCAATTGACCACCTTGATTAGCATATAATGGCCTGACAGTGCCTAGAGCAAACTTTTGTTGAGAGGTGATTAGATATCCTTGTTTTTTTCCTCTCTGTTGTTGTGCTGTTGTAATTTTAGAGTTTTTTTAATACTGGTAGCCAGATTTTGTTCATTTTCATGGTTTCCTCCTTTCTGTTGAAATTGTCCATGTGCTTGTGTATTTCAATGGCTTCTCTGTGTAGTCTGACATGGTGGTTGTGAGAATGGTCCAGCATTTCTGTGTTCTCAAATAATATGCTGTGTCCAGGTTGGTTCATCAGGTGCTCTGCTATGGCTGACTTCTCTGGTTGAAGTAGTCTGCAGTGCCTTTCATGTTCCTTGATTCGTGTTTGGGCAATGCTGCGTTTGGTGGTCCCTCTGTAGACTTGTCCACAGCTGCATGGTCTACGGTAGACTCCTGCAGAAGTGAGAGGATCCCTCTTGTCCTTTGCTGAACGTAGCATTTGTTGGATTTTCTTGGTGGGTCTGTAGATAGTTTACAGACCCACCAAAAAAATCCAACAAATGCTACGTTCAATAAAGGATAAGAGATGGATGTAAGGAGTTGTGGTCAAAAATCCGAACTTGTCCAAATTCTGCTCTTACAATCCATAACCCTTTTTCTCTCTCTAAAGCAAACAAACACGGAAGGTAAATGGAAATGGCAAGGGATTGAAGAATAGGAGCAGTTAACTTGACCTCCCTTCCCATTTTTATTGTTGTGTTCAGACACTCTGCAATCTAGAAACTCTAGGACAAATACTTCTGTTCCCTGAAGCTAGCTAGCTTGCTTTTTTCCCCAAGATTACTGCAGGGCATAAATTGAAGTAATAAATGAAAGCGAACACCAACAAATACTGGAAGAGTTACTTTGTTTGTGCATGCCGGTTTCCCCAAGGACCTGCAACCTGAATACAATGTGTGTTGCTGGGAGAGGGGTGGTGATGTGGGAGAAATAGTACCGGCCTTGGAGTATCAGGGCTCCAGAGGGAACGGGCTCGGTTTGAGTTAAATATAAAATGTTATTGCCCTTGCAATGTTTGAGCTAGGACTCCAGTCTCCTGGCCCCAGCGCTGGGAAGAGAGCATATTAAAAACTGCCTTCCATTCATTTTGCAGACGACAAGCCAAGTAATAAAGTTGAGCTTCGTTTTGTCTATATCAGGATGTCTGTATCACACCCCTGAGAGATTGGCCATGCAGTTCCTATTAATAGATGGCATAATATGTAAATGCTCGGCTCTACATTTCAGCAAAGGGTGGAAATGCGGCAGTCTAATGGAAGCAATGGCTGGGATTGCAGGTCCCATGTTTTCAAACTATTTTGTTCCCAGTTTCTGCTAGAAATGTATCTCATAGGCATGTCCCATCCCCCCCAAAAATAAAAAAAAATCCAGTTCTAAACTGTGTTCAAAAGTAAGGAGTTCTGGCGCTTTGTTTCTAAAATCTTTTCCAAATTTTGGGGGTAAAAATTTCCAAACTTTATGAAACTTCCAAATATTCGTAAGTGCTTTGCGAATGGCGGATGCGCCGCATACCCAATAGGAAAAACAGCACTGGCAGTGGGAAAAATTAAGGGACTCCTCTCACCCGATTTTTTGAGCTATCCTGGTCAAATTTGTCACAGTGGTAGGACGTTTCCTCCACTGTTAGCTCAGGATGTTTGGATGATCCACTGATTTTTAGGGAATTTATTTAATAGGTTCTTGTGGGGTTTTTCGGGCTATAGGGCCATGTTCTAGAGGCATTTCTCCTGCCGTTTCGCCTGCATCTATGGCAAGCATCCTCAGAGGTAGTGAGGTCTGTTGGAATTAGGACAATGGTTTTATATATCTGTGGAATGGCTGGGGTGGGGCAAAGAGCTCTTCTCTGCTGGAGCTAGGTGTGAATGTTTCAACTGACCACCTTCATTAGCATTTGAAGGCCTGGCTGAGCCTGGGAAAATCTTTTGTTGAGAGGTGTTAAGATGTGCCTGGTTGTTTCCTCTCTGCTATTTTTGCTGTTGTAATTTTAGAGTTTTTTAATACTGGTAGCCAGATTTTGTTCATTTTCATGGTCTCTTCCTTTCTGATGAAATTGTCCACATGCTTGTGGATTTCAATGGCTTCTCTGTGTAGTCTGACCTGGTGATTGTTGGTGTGGTCCAGCATTTCTGTGTTCTCAAATAATATGCTGTGTCCAGGCTGGTTCATCAGGTGCTCTGCTATGGCTGACTTCTCTGGTTGAAGTAGTCTGCAGTGCCTTTCATGTTCCTTGATTCGGGCAATGCTGCGTTTGGTGGTCCCTATGGAGACTTGTCCACAGCTGCATGGTATACGGTAGACTCCTGCAGAGGTGAGAGGATCCCTCTTGTCCTTTGCTGAACGTAGCATTTGTTGGACTTTCTTGGTGGGTTTGTAGATTGTTTGTATGTTGTGTTTCCTCATCAGCTTCCCTATGCGGTCAGTGGTTCCCTTGATGTATGGCAGGAACACTTTTCCTCTGGGTGGATCTTCATCTTTACTCTCGTGGTTTGTACTCGGTCTTGCAGCTCTTCTGATGTCTGCGGTGGAGTATCCATTGGCCTGGAGAGCCCAGTTGAGGTGGTTCATTTCATCTTGGAGGAGGTGGGGTTCGCAGATTCTTTTTGCACGGTCTGCCAAGACTTTTATGGTGCTTTAAAAAATAATAAAAGAGGTACCGCATTGAATTTTCTAGAGCAGCGTTTCTCAACCTGGGGGTTGGGACCCCGGGGGGGGGGGGTCAAGAGGGGGTGTCAGAGGGGTTGCCAAAGACCATCAGAAAACACAGAATTTTTCAGTTGGTTGCGGGGGTTCTGCATGAGAAGCTTGGCCCAATTTTCTCCTTGGTGGGATTCAGAATGCTCTGTGATTGTAGGTGAACTATTAATCCCAGCAACTATAACTCCCAAATGTCAAGCTATATTTTCCCCAAATTCCACTACTGTTTACATTTGGGCATATTGAGTATTTGTGCCAATATTTGGTCCAGATCCATCATTGTTTGAACACACAGTGCTCTTTGTAGGTTGGTGAACTATAACTCCCAAACTCAAGATCAATACCCACCAAGCCCTTCCAGTATTTTCTGTAGGTCATGTGTGCCAAGGTTGGTTCAATTCCATCGTTGATGGAGTTCAGAATGCTCTTTGATTGTAGGCGAACTATAAATCCCAGTAACTATAACTCCCAAGTGACAAAATCAATCCCCCCAACCCCACATGTCGAGTATTTGTGCCCAGTTTGGTCCAGTGAATGAAAATACATTCTGCATGTTGGATATTTATATTACAATACATAACAGTAGCCAAATTACAGTTACAAAGTAGCAATGAAAATAATGTTATGGTTGGGGGTCACCACAACATGAGGAACTGGATTAAGGGGTCACAGCACTAGGAAAATTGAAAAACACTGTTTTAGAGAATGACACAAGGTAATAGGGAATCATTTCCCCCCCTCCCCAGCCCAGAAAACTCACAACAACCCAGCTTTCTCCCTTTCTTCTCCCTCTCCCCTAAAATCTCTCTCCCAATCACTATTCCTTCTTCCTTCTCCCTTTTCTCCCTTCCCTCCCTTCTCCCCTCAAGCGCAAGCATGCAGCAATGAGCCAGCAACCAGCCAGCCACCACCGTCCCTTTCCACAGTGGAATGAAGCTCGCTTGTCATGCGGCCAGGTTTATAAAGGCTAATGGTGACCGAACATTCTGAGAACCCCACCCCCTCCCTCAAACATAAGCCCAGATTGGCTGAGAGGCAAGCCCTACTGATAAGAAGACCTACAAGCCACTCTAAACACCTTCACAGAAGCATACGAGCAGCTTGGCCTGTCATTAAACATTGAGAAAACCAAAGTGCTGTTCCAGCAGTCACCAGCCAATCCCTCTCCAATGCCAGAAATACAACTTAATGGTGTAACATTAGAAAATGTTGACCATTTCCGCTACCTTGGCAGCCACCTCTCCACAAAAAGTCAACATTGACACTGAAATACAACACCACCTGAGCTCTGTGAGTGCAGCATTTTTCCGAATGAAGCAGAGAGTGTTTGAGGATTGGGACATCCATAGGGATACCAAGGTGCTTGTTTATAAAGCTATTGTCCTCCCAACCCTGCTATACGCTTGCGAGATGTGGACAGTCTATAGATGTCACATGCAACTCCTGGAATGATTCCATCAGCGCTGCCTCCAAAAAAATCTTGCAAATCTCCTGGGAAGATAAATGGACAAATGTCAGCATGCTGAAAGAAGCAAAGACAACCAGACTGAAGCGACGGTCCTCCGCCATCAACTCCGCTAGACTGGCCACATTGTTTGGATGCCCAACCACCATCTCCCAAAGCAGTTGCTCTACTCCGAACTCAAGAACGGAAAGTGGAATGTTGGAGGACAGGGAAAGAGATTTAAAGATGGGCTCAAAGCCAACCTTAAAAACTCTGGCATAGTCACTGAGAACTGGGAAGCTCTGCCCCCTGAGCACTCCAGCTGGAGGTCAGCTGTGACCAGCAGTGCTGTAGAATTTGAAGAGGCACAAATGGCGGGCAAAAGAGAGAAACGTGCCAAGACAAAGGAGCATCCAGCCAACCCCGACTGGGACCGCCTTCCACCTGGAAACCAATGACCTCACTGCAGGAGAAGAAGTAGATCAAGAATAGGGCTCCACAGTCACCTATGTACCCACCGCCAGAACACCAACTTTGGAGGACCATCATCCTCGGACTACGAGGGATCACCTAAGTGAAGTGAAGTGACTGTTAAACTTCACCTACTGGCCAGCAGGCTAACTTAACTAATACGGTTATATCCTACAACTTCCAAGAACATCTGAGCAATGGGTTTAATAAGTTCAAAATCTAAACACTGCAGTGGATACGCATATGTGCATCGGAAACTTGTTCGGCTGCACTAGACATCCGAAAAACTTACGACATCCGAGATATCCGCTTCTGATGCACAACCCTAGTAGCTCATTTGCCTTGGATCCTTAGCACCGGATAGGAAATGCCGGTGATTATTTTCTCTCTTGTTGGAGAAAAGGTTTCCTTCTTGACCCTTCTTTACCTGCGTGCTCCTTTTCCCTTTGCTTCAAGATGATTCTAAATTCTAATCATCTCTGTGGCATTTTTTATTTTATTTGCTGATGGCTTCTTCTTTTTTCTCCTGTCCTTCCCAAGTTGCTTTTTTTGGAATCACCTCTGCTATCTGCATCTGCTCCAACTGTTCTATACCTCCTTTTTTGCTTTTTGATGTATAATTTCACATCTTTTGCACAGTTTCCTGGCCATAAACATGGCTTTGTGCTACCTACCACTGCATGAGGCTTTTTTGAAGTTTTCGTGTAGCATCTTATGTTGTTCATTTAAAAAATGTTCATTGTAGATGGAAGAAACCATCTCGCTTTTAACTTCACCTTCCTTCTTCCTAGTATCCCATGCTTCCAGTTTTTGATAGGATCCAAGACTGCTTTAGATTGTATTACTAAATGACTGCCTTGCCTTTATTTCTGAAGGACAATTTATTTATTGACTAGCCGTCCCCTGCCACACGTTGCTGTGGCCCAGTCTGTGTATATGTGTTTTGTGTGTGTATATATATGTGTGTGTATATGTGTGTATATATCTGTGTATATGTGTATATATGTGGTCATGCGCATGCATTGTAATGTATTTTTTATTTGTTGGCTTTTTACGTCTCTTCTGCTGTGTTTTCCAGTGTTTTAATGAGTGATGGTCACTCGTTGGCCTGATAGGTGTATTGTGTCCAAATTTGGTGTCAATTTGTTTAGTGGTTTTGAGTTACGTTAATCCCACAAACAAACATTACATTTTTATTTATATAGACTAGCCGTCCCCTGCCACACGTTGCTGTGGCCCACATGGAGGTTCTGTGTGAGAAGTTTGGCCCAATTATATTGTTGGTGGGGTTCAGAATGCTCTGTGATTATAGGTGAACTATAAATCCCAGCAACTCCCAAATGTCAAGATTCTATTTTCCCCAAACTCCACCCGTTTTCACATTTAGGCATATTGAGTATCCGTGTAGAGTTTGCTCCAGATCCATCATTGTTTGAGTCCACAGTGCTCTCTGGATCTAAGTGAACTACAACTCCAAAACCAATGGACACTGCCCACCAAACCCTTCCAGTATTTTCTGTTAGCCATGGGAGTTCTGTGTGCCAAGTTTGGTTCAATTCCATCGTTGGTGGGGTTCAGAATGCTCTTTGATTGTAAGTGAACTATAAATCCCAGAAACTACAACTCCCAAATGACAAAATTTTTTTGAGTGAAGGACATACATTGGGTTGTTAGGTGTCTTGTTTCCAAATTTGGTGTCAATATGTCCAGTTGTTTTTGAGTTCTGTAAATCCCACAAACGAACATTACATTGTTATTTATATAGATTTACTTACTTACTATATTTCTACTCAGCTCTGTCTCATCCCAAAGGGGACTCAGAACAGCTTACCATTTTGGCAAAATTCAACGCTACATTGGAAATACAGATTTTATTCATTGTGTCAGAAGCGAGTTGAGGGTACAGTTAAAAACTTGGAATTATGCTAAATGTCCTTTGGGCAGAAGCTGGCCTCTTGGAGTGCCTCTGGTGTCACTGTGAGAAGGTCCTCCATTGTGCATATGGCAGGGCTCAGGTTGCACTGTAGTAAGTGGTCTGTGCTTTGCTCTTCTCCACACTCGCATGTCATGGACTCCACTTTGTAGCCCCATTTCTTAAGGTTAGCTCTGCATCCTGTGGTGTCAGAGTGCAGCCTGTTCAGCGCCTTCCAGGTAGTCCACTCTTCTGTGTACCTGGGGGAGTTTCTCATCTGGTCTCAGCCACTGATTGAGGTGATGGGTTTTAACCTGCCACTTTTGGACTCTGGCTTGCTGAGGTGTTCCTGCGAGCATCTCTGTAGATCTTAGAAAGCTGTTTTTTGATTTAAGGTGTTGGCATGCTGGCTGATATCCAAACAGAGAATGGGTCAAATATTTCAGTGCCTTGGTCCTTTCATTGATGGCGCCTACTTCCCAGTGTCTGTCAGGTGGTGCGATACCAACTAAACAGTGCATAGACGTCCTGTGATAATGTGGCATGTCTCATTAATAGCCACATCCACTGTTTTAATGTGCTGGGATGTTTTCCACACTGGACATGCATATTCAGCAGCAAAGCAGCAAAGTGCAAGGGCACATGTGTTCACGGTGTCTTGTTGTGATCTCAGGTTGTGCCAGTTACATTTCGTATGATATTATTTCTAGCATCCACTTTTTGCTTGATATTCAAGCAGTGCTTCTTGTAAATCAGGGCACAGTCCAGAGTCACTCCCAGGTATTTGGGTGTTCTACAATGCTCTAGTGGGATTCTTTCCCAGGTAATCCTCAGAGCTTGAGATGCTTGTCTGTTCTTAAGGTGAAAAGCACATGTCTGTGTTTTAGATGGATTAGGGATCAGCTGGTTTTCCCTGTAGTAGGTGATACTGCTTGAGCAGTAATGGCACGATCATCAGCATAGATGAAGCTCTTTGTCCCTTCTGGGAGTGGCTATTCAAGATGTAATGAGAGCATGGACAAATCTGGCTTCTCAAGGTTGGAGCACAGATGGTGCACAAGTTTTAATTGTGCAAAAGCTCCCCTGGTCACCACTGAGACCTGGGATTCCAGGCTCTGCAATGAATCCAGGATCACCTCCAAACTGCAAACCTGTGGATTCAGGGGGGTCAATGCATTATTTATTTATTTATTTATTCCGGTTGCTTCTACCCCACCCTTCTCACCCCGGGGGGGGGGGGGGGACTCAGCAAGGCACAATTCGATGCCCGCATCACATAACAGCAAAAGACAATAACATCAGTTAACACAAACAGCAATTCGAGCAATAACAACAATTAACAGAAAGCAATAATTATTATAGGCAAAAACAACCATAAAACCAATAAAAGCATCTGGTTTCCATATCTAATTGTCAGGTTGCCCAAAGCCTTGTCCCACAACCACATCTTTACTTTCCTCCTGAAGGAGAGGGGGGATGTTGATGCCCTGATTTCCCCCGGGAGTGAGTTCCACAGGTGAGGGGCCACCACTGAGAAGGCCCTGCTCCTCGTCCCCACCAGCCTCACTTGTGATAGCGGTGGGGTCGAGAGCAGGGCCTCCCCAGATGATCTCAAACTCTGGGGTGGGACATAGAGGGAGATACGTTCGGACAGATACACTGGACCGGAACCGTAAAGGGTTTTGTAGGTCAAAACCTGCACCTTGAATTGTGCTGAATCAAAACATATGATAAAAAAGAACCCGCAAAAAATATTGTAGTTGTATTACTTTTTGAAAAAAATTGATGTGTCCCTTGTTTTGCTACATTATGACTTGTAGTCTAATTTATCCTCTTTCCAGGTTACCTATTAAACTTGATGCTCGGCTTCTTCCTCCATTTGTCCTATTTTCCCCTTTGCCATTTTCTAAGACATCCCAGACATTAGAAAGGCTCTGGGGAAGTGCATGCTTTCTCCAAGGCTCTTTTCAAACCCTGTCTGGAAATATTAACATGGTATATAAATAGTGGCTGCTTACACATAAGTAACAAAAAATAATGACCTAACCAAGCAACCCACAAACCAGGCAGCGGGAAAAGAAATGTCATATTTCCCTTGCTGGGTCTGCAAATGCATCCTAGACCTTGCTTCTCTCAGTTCAGCTCAGCCTTGTGGCTTCTCCGATTAATCAAAGCATTAGCTTTTCGTGTGTGGTGAAGCCATTAATTTGCTAATTGTGTCTGTTTATTGAAGTCGGTTTCCCAACCGTTTGAGATGTCAAGAGGTGGTGAATGCCTCAAAGAAGGCAGAAATAAGAAAGCATTCCGTTAGTGACATTATGCTAGAGTAGCACCAGTATATGCCCATTTGGGAGGTTATTGTGGAGGAATGAATTCAGTGCCTTCCTTGCAGGATAATTTCAACCCACACAAAAATCAGCTGTTGCCTATGGAACCCTTGACTTGGCTATTTAGTATCCTGTGAAGAACAAACTTGGCCACGGTAGTCCACGCTCTGGTTACATCCCGTTTAGACTACTGCAATGCTCTCTACGTGGGGTTGCCTTTGAAGATGGCCCGGAAGCTCCAACTGGTCCAACGTGCGGCAGCCATGATACTAACAGGAGCGGGACGCAGGGAGCATACAACCCCCTTGTTGTACCAGCTCCACTGGCTGCTGATTTGCTACCGGGCTCAATTCAAGGTGCTGGCATTGGCCTATAAAGCCCTAAACGGTTCCGGCCCAAGATACCTATCTGACCGCATCTCGACCTATGAGCCCACCAGGACTTTTAGATCGTCCGGGGAGGCCCTGCTCTCGATCCTGCCTGCTTCACAGGCATGGCTGGCGGGGACGAGAGATAGGGCCTTCTCGGTGGTGGCTCCTCAGCTGTGGAACACCCTTCCCGTGGACATCAGACTGGCCCCTTCCCTGATGATATTCCGCAGGAAATTAAAGACTTGGCTGTTCAAGAAGGCGTTCGAACAAGTGCAATGATTGGTAATTGACTATATGAATGGAACAACGGAAAATGATACTGGATTGTGGTTTTGACGATAAGACGACGCGGAATGGCTTTCGTAGTAATGATGATGTTTTTTTATGATGATGTTTTTTTGTTAATGATGGATTGTGGATTATTTTATATTGTGTCTTGTATTTTGAATCTTGTTCTTTCTATGTTGAACACCGCTGTGAGTCGCCCTGGGCTGAGAACAGCGGTATATAAGCAAAGTAAATAAATAAATAATAAATAAAGGGTGTCCGAGAAGCATCCAGCTATATCAGTGTTTTTTAACCTTCCTAATGGCGTGACCCCTTAATACAGTTCCTTATGTTGTGGTGAGCACTCAACCATAAAACAATTTTTGATACTATTTCATAACTGTAATTTTGCTACTCTTATGCAGGATGTATTTTCATTCACTGGACCAAATTTGACACAAATATCCAATACGTTTAAATTTGAATACTGGTGGGGTTGAGGTGGGGTGGGGGGTGAAGGTTTGATTTTGTCATTTGGGAGTTGTAGTTGCTGGGATTTATACTTTACCTGCAATCAAAGAGCATTCTGAACTCCACCAACGATGAAATTGGGCCAAACTTCCAAAATGTGGAACTGGCAGGGGGACTTTCTTCTACTCATGGTGGACCTACAAGAAAGCAAACAAATTTTGGAAGTCAGTTCATGACTCAATACAAAAGATCAAGGGGCTAAATATGGAAATGAGACTTGAATACTTCCTGTTAAAAGGTAAAGGTAGTCCCCTGACATTAAGTCCAGTCCTGTCTGACTCTGGGTTGTGGTGCTCATCTCCATTTCTAAGCCGAAGAGCCAGCGTTGTCCGTAGACACCTCCAAGGTCATGTGGCCGGCATGACTGCATGGAGCAAAGTTACCTTCCCGCCAGAGCGGTATCTATTGATCTACTCACATTTGCATGTTTTCGAACTGCTAAGTTGGCAGAAGCTAGGGCTGACAGCGGAAGCTCACGCCGCTCCCCGGAATCGAACCTTCAATCTTTCGATCAACAAGCTCAACAGCTCAGTGCTTTAACCCACTGCGCCACCGGGGGCTCTTGATTCCTGTTAGGAATAATCAATTTCAATATGGAAAAAAGAATGGAAATATTATTTAATAATTTGATCACGGAGGCCAGAATAGTATATGCAAAAAATTGGAAAAGGCAGGATTAACCAAGACTAGAGGACTGGTTACTGAAAATTATGGACATTAAGAATATGGACAGCCTTATTCAACAAGTAAGATGTAAACAACAGAAAACCCAAGAAAAGATCGACTGGGCAACCGTCAAAAACTTTATAAAAGAAAAGCTGCAGATAGAAACAGAAAGGGCAGAGTGCCAGATGAAAGAAGATTGATCTAAGGAAAAGCATACAGAACTGCGAGGTTGGAATGAGGAAGTCACAATTATTATTATTATTATTATTATTATTATTATTATTATTATTATTATCTTTTTTTCCTACTTGTTACCTTTTCTATTTACTCATTCACTATTCAAGACACATTTTTTATTTCATTTTACTATATATTAGAAATATCACATTAGATGCATCACTCTGTAACCCTCCCAACTTCCCCTACTCCAGTGTTTCTCAACCTTGCTAATGCTGCGACCCCTTAATACAGGTCCTCGTGTTGTGGTGACCCCCAACCATAACATTATTTTCGTTGCTACTTCATAACTGTAATTTTGCTACTGTTATGAATTGGCATGTAAATATCTCATTTGTAGGATGTATATTCATTCACTGGACCAAATTTGGCACAAATACCCAATACGCCCAAATCTGAATACTGGTGGAGTTTGGGGAGAATAGACCTGACATTTGGGAGTTGTAGTTGCTGGGATTTACAGTTCACCTACAATCAAAGAGCATTCTGAACCCCACCAATGATAGAATTGGGCCAAACTTCCCATACAGAACCCTCATGACCAACAGAAAATGGTACTGTTGTTATAACAACCTAGGCCAGCTGATCTTTGGCGACCCCTCCGACACCCCCTCGCGACCCCCTCAGGGGTCCCGACCCCCAGGTTGAGAAACGCTGCCCTACCCCTATTCTCAATAAAATGTTATCAGACAAAAAAATTGGGCCAAACTTCCCACACAGTACCCTCCAGCCTCACATGCCCTCCCTGATCCATACATGCACATCACACTGCCATGTGCCAATCGCACCCACTCTCCCTTCCCTGATTAGAGTTTCAGAAACAACCCTCCCCTTGAATGAGAGGCTGGGTGAGAGGCAAACCAGTCACAGCAGGAGGAGGGCTTTTTGGTAGTAGGATTCACTGCCGGTTTCCAAAAAGGAAGAGAAGGACAGGCAGAGAGATTTTCAGCCTTCTCTGTTCCTAACACCATCAGAAATACATGTTTTCTGATGGTCTTTGGTGACTCCTCTGAAACATCCTTGTGACCCCCACAGGGATCCCAACCCCCAGGTTGAGAAATGCTGAGCTATATCCTTAGCACTAGACACACAGTGACAATATGAGGGTTGAATGAAAAATAATGCTTCCACCTTCACAACTCCTCAACAAATGGCAGTACTGGTATGCAGCAGGTACTGGCATGTTCAGTAGACTCTCCTCTACAGTTCCATTTTGGTGGGAAGCCTTAGCATTGAACAGTTGTGTTGTTAAAGTGCGAAGTATGGAACCCTGCGCAGACGGTCAATCAATAACGTGCAGTCATTGAATTCTTGACAGCAGAAGGTGTCACCCCAAAGGAGATTCATCAAAGAATGCAAGCTGTTTATGGTGATGTTGTTGATGTGAGTATTGTGCATTGTTGGGCGAGTAAGTTTAAAGATGTTGAGGTGGGAACATCTGACTTGCATGACGAACAAAGAGTTGGACATCTTGTGACAGCAACCACTGAGTTTCACAAGCAAAAGACTGACAGATTGATTCAGGACGATTATCATATCACTCAGAGAGAAATTTCAAGCATAATCAGCATTTCACAAGAATGTGTGTATCACATTATTGCTTTGCTTGGCTATTGGAAGATCTGTGCACGATGGGTTGCGGAAACAGAGTGTCGACTTCTTCTATGACGGCTTCAGAAAACTTGTTCATTGTTGGCAGAAATGTATCCAATTGTCTGGTGATTATGTGGAAAAGTGAATAGTGGTAGTTAATTCTAAGGATTATTTCTGTGTCTGATTTATTAAAATATTCCCATCCAAACCCAAGTAATGAAGGCAGAGGCATTGCTTTTCATTCAACCCTCGTATTACCATATTGGTTCTCTAAGAGTTTGCAGATAATTTACTCATCATGGTTCAACTAGATACAGGAACATAGGAAGACCCTTCTCTGATGCCTCCTGCTGTCTACTGCACTCTCAATGGCTGTATTGGATGGATTGCAGGCAATAAGCGAGTCCTTCAGAAAAAGGGAGAAACAGAAAATGGGTCATATTTCCATCCAGTCTGATCTGACCTGATCTTCCACCTCACCTGAGCAGAATCATATCCATACTTAAGTAACCAAATTACTCATAACTTCCACAGAAGCTGTATTCAATACCAAATAAGAAAGAAAGTACAGAGGAAAAAGCAACAAGAAGAAAAGTATTTATGGTCCAGAGTGGCGAGCTAAAGATAGGAAATCCAACTGGTAAGGCCTTTTTGGAATAAAAACCACTCTAAGCATACTGTCCCTACTGAAGTCCAAAAAAAAACCAGTTCCTACAGTCTTCTAAAGGCATACTGTTTCTCATGAAGTCCAAAAAGTTCCTACTGAAGTCTGCAGACATACATCTTCTAAAAGCATATATCTGTCTCTACTCAAGTCCCTAAACCGAACTGTTATAAAATGGAGTCTGAGTTCTGAACAAGCCCAGTTTTGATCACATGATCTGTAGCTCCTCCCACATTGCATACCACTACATACATATACAATATAGTAAGCAACTTGATTTATATACACAAAAAACAACCAGTGGAGACTTGGGAAGGTTGCTATTTCCAGCAAAAACTGCCTGGAGCCCAGGTCAGACAATAGGTCAGTAAGTGTGTACAAATATGGTGACACCTGGCACTGTATGGTAAATAAGAGTCTTCGGTTTGGACTTGAGAGATCTAGTCCAATTTCCCAGTGGACCATGAAAGGTTTTGATACTGGGCTAGTCATTCTGTCTCTCTCGGCCTGCTATTAGAGAGGAAGAGAGCTATGTAAATCACCCTGACCTCACTGGAAGCAATGGATGATAGAAATACAGTAGATAAATCTATATAAATAAAAATGTAATGTTTGTTTGTGGGATTAACATAACTAAAAAAAACCACTGGACCAATTGATACCAAATTTGGACACAAGACACCTAACAGTCCAACGAGTGTCCATTACCCTTAAACACACACACACAAAACCCCAGTGGAACAGACTTAAAAACCCCCAAAATACACCATGTATACATATACACATACACAAACACTCATATACACACACACATGCACACATTCATACACACACCCGTATATATATGCACAAACTCACACAAATATTCACATATACACACATACATATACATACACACACATATACATATACACATGCACACATACATATATACATATCCACATACATACATATATACACACAAATATGCATATAGACAAGCACACACATATACATAATATGCATGTACACATATAAGCACACAAATACACAAATATATACACACATATATACACACACACACATATATACACCCACATATATATATGCAAACACACATATATACTAGGCCTGGGTAACAACGCAAAAATTTGTTTCTAAAATCAATTTGTATTTGGGGGGGGGGGGTTTGTTTCGATATTTAAAATAATTACAAAATTTTCCTTTTAAAAAGTTCGATATTTACGAAATTTCGTAAATGGTAAAAAATTAACGAATCGATTTCCGAAACAATAACGAATCGATTCGTTAATGGCGGACGCGACCGCGAAATACGCTAAAAAACCTCCAAAAACTTCTGAAGCTTCCCTCTCCCTCTGTTGTTGACTGTTGGTGTGATATTATAATTTTTTTTCACTAATTAAACCATAAAACTGGCTCAGACATGCGAAAATAATAACGAAACGACCTCAGAACAATAACGAAACGAATACAATAACGAAATACGAAGTATTTAGAAAATGTGTTTAAAAATTCGTTTTTTTTAATGATTGCTCCAGAATGGTTCGTTATCGTTTTGTAATTGGAAAAATTAACGAATTATTAACGAATTACGAATTAACGAAACGAAACCGCCCAGGCCTAATATATACATATACATATACACATGCACACATATATATATACATATACACATCCCCATACATACATATATACATAAATATGCATATAGACAAGCACACACATATACACAATATACATGTACACATATAAATACACAAATATATACACGCACATACATACACACACACACATATATACATACAAACAGACATATATATACACAAATATATACACACACATACATACACATACAAAACACATATACACAGACTGGGCCACAGCAACGCATGGGCCCTGCAGGTTTCCAATGAGAAGCTATTTTGCCCTCTGTTCTGCCTGTTCATGGGGCAAGTTTCCACCTTGGGATGTGATTGCCAAGGTGAGATTCCTCATCTTCAGAAGATGTTATTCCAGTACTCAGAGACTCAGGAACTGTTCTCATTAGCGTAATTAACGTCAACAGGTATCCTTTAGAAAGGACAGGAAGAAGGCTGCGTGCTTAGGCAGACCGCATGTATTCCTTTAATTTGAAGTGCCGTCTATGTGTCTTCTGCACTTCCTGATCTCCTTGACATTCTCTTCTGGATGGTGACAGCGCATTGCACTGTTCCTGTCACACTCTCCCTGCCGTTCTGTCTAATGAATGCCAACACACCAAGGTTCATGTACATATCATGCCAGCTTGAGTCATGTAGATAATTCTGTTTCAGACCTTTTAAACTTCGCGGTGTATTTTTTTAGTATTTCCCAGGAAGAAAGATAGCTTTGGAGACTAAAACTCCTAGAATCTCCAGATCTGATCCAAGTCATTGATATTTCCATGTTGGTGATGATGGGACCAATTTGGACTGACTAGCCATTGATGAGCGTGGCTCTAAAAGTTGTCTTTTATTTGCTAACTAGTGTGGGGACTTGTCGGTGCTCAGGTTAATGTATTGTTGAAGGCTTTCATGGCTGGAATCACTGGGTTGTTGTAGGTTTTTCGGGCTGTAAGGCCAAGTTCTAGAAGCATTCTCTCCTGACATTTCACCTGCATCTATGGCAAGCATCCTCAGAGGTTGTGAGCATGTTTTCTGATGATTTATGGTGACCCCACTGAAACCCCCTTGCGACCCCCCTAAGGGTCCTGACCCCCAGGTTGAGAAATACTGAGATACATGCAATTGATTTAACACTTTGGACAGTGTTCAGTTCAGCACCATAGACAGTGCCCAGTACTTGTTAATTTCTCTTTGGCCAAGCACCCTGGACTTTACCTTAAAGCTGTGTCTTAAGATATATAAAATATACATCCATTTTTTGTTGTCATGATGGTTAAAGTGGAAAAACAGCACTATAGCACTGTAGTTTGACAGGGGTAAGGTATAGTCAATGAGTCAACATCACTCTTGGAGCACCATGGCTGTGTGTATTAGCCAAGAAGTCCAAACCAGAATTTGGAAAAGTTACATTTGGACGATAATTCCTTGTCTTCCACAGCTAGCATGGCCAATACTCACACAGGATGAGAGATATTGGGAGTTGCAGTCCAAGTCTAGGAATTGGAGCCTCAGGTATACTGGGTTGGCATTCTGAACGTTACTCCTAAAAAGATTTTACTATGCCAAGCTTGGTTCAATTCCATTGTTGGTGGAGTTCAAAATGCTCTTTGATTGTAGGTGAACTATAAATCTCAGCAACTGCAATTCCCAAATGACAAAATCAACCCCCACCCCACCAATATTCAAATTTGGGCATATCGGGTATTTGTGCCAACTTTGGTCCACTGAATGAAAATACATCTTGCATATCAGATACTTACATTACGGTTCATAACAGTAGCAAAATTACAGTTATAAAGTCACAAAATAATTTTATGGTGTGGTTCACTAGAATGTGAGGAACTGTATTAACTGTATATAATCAAAGAGCATTGTCAACTCCACCAAGGATGGAATTGAACCAAACTTGGCACACAGAACTCTCATGAGCAACAGAAAAGACTAGAAGGGTTTGGTGGGCATTGATCTTGAGTTTTGGAGTTGTAGTTCACTTACATCCAGTCAGCACTGTGGACTCAAACAATGATGGATATGGACCAAACTTAGCACAAATATTCAACATGCCCAAATGTGAACACTGGTGGAGTTTGGGGGGAAATAGACCTTGACATTTGGGAGTTGTAGTTGCTGGGATTTATAGTTCACCTACAGTCAGAGCACTCTGAACCCCCCAATGTTAGAATTGGGTCAAACTTCCACACAGAACCCCCATGACCAACAGAAATACTGTGTTTTGTGATGGTCTTTGGCAACCCCCCTGACACCCCTCTTGTGACCCCCCTCCCCCCAGGGGTCCCGACCCCCAGGTTGGGAAACACTGTAATAGAGTCTATGGACAAACGTAGGTTCGAGACATCCTGTGATTATTCCACATATTTCATTCAATACTATATTCACCTGCTTTGCATGGGCAGACTTGTGCCAAACTGGGCAGGCATACTCAGCAGCTGAGTAAGACAAGGTCAGGGCTGGTGTTCTTATTAATTTTGGTCTGTACCCCGTCTACTGACATTAATTTTCTCCAGGATATTATTGCGTGCAGCTACTTCGTGCTTAGTGTTCATTCAGTGTTTCCTAAACGTTAGTGTTCGATCTAAGATGTCACCGAAATATTTAGGATGGGAACATTTAGGATGAGCTCTTGACCTTCTCAGGAAACTTTCAATTTCCTGTTGGTTTCACTGTTCATAGGTGGAAATCACACACTTGTGTCTTGCCAGGGTTAGGCTTCAGGTGGTTATCTTTGAAGTAGCTGGAGAGATCTTTCAGGGCATTAGTAAGTTGGATTATGACTGTTTCAAAGTCTTTTGCTTGAGTTGTTGGGCCAAGGTCATCAGCATTGCTTAAAATAATTTAAAAACCTGTTAATACTTATTTGGGGGGCAAGGCCCCCTTTTTTGCACATGTATGATATAATTCAACTGTTTGGAGGCAAGTTCTCAACTGCTTTCCCATCTTCAACATCTTGGGTTTACTCTTGACTGAGTTCTGCAGAAGAGCATTTCCAAAAGAGTCTGAAGATTTGAAACTATTCCTTGTATTTTCACTCCAGCTGGATTTTTCCAACCAAGATGTTCCTTTGCATGGCATCCCATCAACTCTATCCCACAACCCCCCAAATGAATCAGGAAAGGTTGTGAATTAACACACATATACACACGCAAATAAACAAACAAGATATTCCCTTTCATCTTCGTAATTATCTTCCCATTAGAAATCAATCAAGGAGGCTCATTACCATTAGCAAGATGGCTTGTAAAATCCCCCCACGCCAGTCCCGTTAATGAAAGTAGAAGCACCATGCCTTTCCCCAGGATATAAACTGGGAGGAAAGGAACATAAACCACGTCAGTTAATGGTGCCCGGCATTATTCACATCTGAAGTAAACAGATTAAATGCTCATAAAAGGTAATAACGAAATGGTGGTCTTGTCTTGGAAAGAAAGCTGGTAAAATCCTTGCACAAGAATTCTTATTGGAAACACGCAGATCCATGGCATAGCACAGGACTTGCATCTAATAGACCAGTGTTTCTCAACCTGGGGGTCGCAAGTGGAGTGTCAAAGGGGTCACCAAAGACCATCAGAAAACACAGTATTTTCTGTTGGTCATGGGGATTCTGTGTGTGAAGTTTGGCTGAATTCTATCCTTGTTGGGATTCAGAATACTCTGATTGTAGGTTAACTATAAATTCCAGCAATGACAACTTCGAAATGTCAAGGTCTATTTACCCCAAACTCCAGTAGTGCTCACATTTGGGCATATTGAGTATTTTTGCCAAGTTTGGTCCAGATCCATCATTGTTTGAGTCCACAGTTCTCTCTGGATGTAGGTGAACTACAACTCCCAAAGACAAGGTCAATGCCCACCAAACACTGCTTGTATTTTCTGTTGGTCATGGGAGGCCTGTGTGCCAAGTTTGGTTCAATTCTATTGTTGGGAGTTCTGTATGCCATGTTTGGTTCAATTCCATCATTGCTGGAGTTCAGAATGCTCTTTGATTATAGGGGAACTATAAATCCCAGCAACTACAACTCCCAAATGACAAAATCATAATTTTTTGAGTGATGGTGGTCACTCCTTGTGTAGTGAGACATTTTGTTACCAAATTTGGTGTGATTTTGTTCATTGGTTCTTTTGTTTTTAAGGTACTCATTATTCACAGAGCATTTATATATATATAGTAGGGTTGGGCGGTTTTGTTCGTTAATTTCGTAATTCGTTATTAATTCGTATTTAAATTAGCTTACAATCTGATATCGAGCCATGCTGGAGCAACTAAAAATCAAAACGAATTTTTCAATTTATTTCGTAATTGTTTCGTAATTGGTTCGAAATCGTTTCGAAATCGTTTCGTTATCGTTTCGTTATTGTTTCTGTATATCTGGTGCAAGTTTTAGGGTTGTTGTTTGTTTTATCAGTGATAAAAAATAAATTATCACACCAACAGTCAACAACAGAGGGAGAAGGAAGCTTCAGAAGTTCCCCCTGTCCCATTTGGAGGGGTTTTTTTAGCGTATTGCGCAATCGCGTCCGCCATTAACGAATCAATTCGTAATTGTTTTGTAATTGTTTTGTAATTGTTTCATAATTTACGAAATTTCGTATATTTCGAACTTTTTCAAAGAAAATTTTTGGAATTCTTTTAAAAAACGAAAGGCAAAAACCCCCTAAAAACGAATTGAGTTTAGAAACAAATTTTTCCGTGGTTGCCCAGCCCTAATATATAGATGTAGAAACCGTATTGGCCATGCAGCGAGATAAAACAAAACACAAAATCCACAATGTTTTGATAATTTTATTAAGCATCCAAAATGCACAAAACACATCATGCAAGCTTTTGACACTCTATAGGCTTCTTCATGAGGCAAAAGGTGTGAAAAAACACAATCAAACCACTCTGGACAGATGGCCATCCAGACTCAGTTTTTAAACCTCTGAAAATGGAGACTTCACCATATTTGGAGGAACACGTTTCAGTGGGTAAACCACACCAGTTAACAATGACATTGAAATGTGGTGTTGGTATGGGCCTTTTCGGCCCCTTCCACACAGCCCCCATATCCCAGGATCTGGTCAAGATTATTTTCCTATCCCAGATTATCTGGCAGTGGAGACTCATATAATCCAGTTTAAATCAGATAATCTGGGATCAGATCCTAGGATATAAGGCAGTGCAGAAGGGGACTAAGTCCACTCCAACCTATGGCAGCCCATCATAGAATTATTTTGGTAAGATGGATGCAGTGGTGGCTGCCATTGCCTTCTCTGAAAACTGAGAGTGTGACTTTTGATCAAGTCACCCAATGGGTTTCCATGGCTGAGTGGATATTCAAATCTTGAACTGAATCTATACTGCCCAGGATCTGATCCTAGGTTATCTGCTTATCCCAGATTATCTGGCAGTGTAGACTCATATAATCCAGTTCAAAGCAGATAATCTGGGATCACGTCCTGGGATATAGTGCAATGTAGATCCAGCCTGGGTCCAACCCTCAAACCACTACACCAAGATGGCTTTGACAAATACGCTACTTTAAGGGTATCACCAGCTAAATAAGTATACATGGTCCTTCAAATTGCCTGCCAATTTTTGGGCAACCCATAGATTTCCTATTATAAGGTTCTTGTGGGTTTTTTCGGGCTATAGGGCCATGTTCTAGAGGCATTTCTCCTGATGTTTTACCTGCATCAATGTCAAGCATCCTCAGAGGTAGTGATGTCTGTTGGAATTAGGACAATGGGTTTATATATCTGTGGAATGGCTGGGGTGGGGCAAGGAGCTCTTCCCTGCTGGAGCTAGGTGTGAATGTTTCAACTGACCACCTTCATTAGCATTTGAAAGCCTGGCTGAGCCTGGGAAAATCTTTTGTTGAGAGGTGTTAAGATGTGCCTGGTTGTTTCCTCTCTGCTGTTTTGCTGTTGTAATTTTAGAGTTTTTTTAATACTGGTAGCCAGATTTTGTTCATTTTCATGGTCTCTTCCTTTCTGTTGAAATTGTCCACATGCTTGTGGATTTCAATAGCTTCTCTGTGTAGTCTGACCTGGTGGTTGTTGGTGTGGTCCAGCATTTCTGTGTTCTCAAATAATATGCTGTGTCGATGCTGGTTCATCAGGTGCTCTGCTATGGCTGACTTCTCTGGTTGAAGATTTCCTATTATGTTTTTGCCAGTTCCTTCCTCCGAAATACAGCACCTAGTATTCATTGATGGTCCCCCATCCAGATACTAACCAGGGTTTTCAACATTAGACAGGACCTGGTGCCTTTAGAGCAGTGTTTCTCAACCTGGGGGTGGTGACCCCGGGGGGGGGGGGGTAGTGAGGAGGCTTCAGAGAGGTCACCAAAGACTATCAGCAAACATATATTTCTGATGGTCTTAGGAACTCTTTTGGCAGAGAAGGCTGAAGATCTCTCCACCTGTTCTTGTCTTCTTTTTTGGAAACAGACAGCGGATCATCCCACCAAATCCCCTCCTCCACTGTGATTGGCCAGCCTCTCAGTCAGTGGGGAGAGGTGTTTCTGAGACTCCACAAGTGGGGAGGGGAGAGCAAGCATGCTTGGTGCATGGCAGCGTGGTGTGCATGTCCGGGTGAGGGAGAGCATGTGAGATTGGAGGGAGGCTCAAGCCAGTGAGTCCCTTCAAGGCATGGAGGTTCTGTATGGGAAGTTTGGCCCAAGTCTATCATCACTGGAGTTCAGAATGCTCTTTGATTGTAGGTGAACTATAAATCCCAGGAACTACAACTCCCAAATGTCAAGGTCTATTTTCCCCAAACTCCACCAGTGTTCATATTTCGGCATATTGCGCATTAACAAGTATTGTTCGGTGTCTATGGTGCTGAACCGAACTCTGTCCAAAGTGTTAAATCAGTTGCATGTATCTCAGCATTTCTCAACCTGGGGGTCAGGACCCTTAGGGGTTCGCAAGGGAGGACATATGCGGATATAGGGATGCTCATGCCAGCAAATCCCTTTAAGGCATGGCAGTTCTGTGTGGGAAGTCTGGCCCAATTCTATCATCACTGGGGTTCAGGATGCTCTTTGATTGTAGGTGAACTATAAATCCCAGCAAGTACAACTCCCAAATGTCAAGGTCTATTTTCCCCAAACTCCACCAGTGTTCACATTGGGTATATTTGGGTATATTGCGTATTTGTGCCAAGTTTTATGAGCTACAAATCCAAAACTCCAAAACTCAGTGCCCACCAAACCCTTCCAGTATTTTCTGTTGGTTGTGAGAGTTCTCTGTGCCAAGCTTGGTTCAATTCCATTCTTGGAGGAGTTCAGAATGCTCTTTGATTGTATAGTAACTATAAATCCCAGCAACCACAACTCCCAAATGTCAAGGTGTTTTTCCCCCAAACTCCACCAGGTTTGCTCCAGATTCATCATTGTTTGAGTCCACAATGCTCTCTGGATGTAGGTGAACTACAAATCCTAATTTCAAGGTCAGTGCTCACCAAACCCTTCCAGTATTTTCCGTTGGTCATGGGAGTTCTGTGTGCCAAGTTTGATTCAATTCCATTGCTTGTGGAGTTCAGAATGCTCTTTGATTGTAGGTGAACTATAAATCCCAGCAACTACAACCCCCAAATGTCAAGGTCTATTTTTTCCAAACCCCACCAATATTTAAATTTGGGCGTATTGGGTATTTGTGCCCAATTTGGTCCAGTGAATGAAAATGCATTCTGCATATCCAATATTTACATTACGATTCATAACAGTAGCAAAATTATAGTTATGAAGTCGCAATAAAAATAATTTTATGGTTGGGGATCACCACAACATGAGGAACTGTATTAAAGGGTTGCGGCATTAGGAAGGTTGAGAAACCCTGCTTTAGGGTGTTGAAGCCAACTACTGTTTGTTAAAAGTCCACGGTGAAGGTAATGATGATTTCCTCCACTTTTTGCATTTCCTTTCCTTTTGATCTCACTGTTTATAGTGAAACCATTTTAGCTGACATATTCTCAAGAAGCAGAGTTGGTCCCCAGGTCACAGAATACCTTGTGAAGCCTTCTCAACAGATTTTGTTATTTGTCTGCTTTTATCTCTCTCTTTCTCCCCTGCTATTTCTCTCCATCATTAGATGCCCGACTGTAAGTGCCAAGGGGGGCGAGCACTACCCATCCCTCTGCCCTCCGCTTTGCGATGGAAAAGGCCGTCGACGTTAATTAGGAGTCGCCTGGCTGATAAATAATTTAAAATAATAACATTAATGTTTCTTTTGTTCTGACACACACGCACGCACCAGCGGCCAGGGAATCTTTACCTAATCTGCTTCTCCTTTTTGTTCCTTGATTGCATCAGTCCTTCCCCTGGCTATACAATTTCTTGCTGAGTTTGTGGATTGCTTAACTTGGTCTTAATAAAACCATAATGATTCTGGGTTCGCCTAATGAATTTCTGGGCCGGCGCCAGCAGACTCTCGCTGCGAAGCGAGATCTGGAAGGCTCATATAATCCACCATCTGAATGGGCATGACAGGTGTGTTTGTAACAATGGGATTGTGCCTATGTGTGTGATTTGTTGCAACCCCCCCCCCCCAAATTGCCTCAACAGTATTGTCAGCTAAGGCTTCAATGCTGATAGTTTGCTTCTAATGGAAAGATGATACAGACACACAAACGATAGAGCAGTGTTTCTCAACCGTCCTAATGCCATGACCCCTTAATATAGCTCCTCATGTTGTGGTGACCCCTCAAACATATTTATTTATTTATTTAGAACTTCTATATATCGGTCTTCTCACCTCCGACGAGGGACTCAGGCCAGTTTACAACAGAGGAATTCATACACAATAGTTTAAAACATCACATCTAATAACACACTAATATAAAACACATTAAAATACAATCATATAATTACATAAGGCCAAGTCATCAGAATAAATTCACTATTCATCCCCATCCATCCGTGTGGTCAAGAGTTATTGACTCACTCAGCAAATGCCAGATTCCAGAGCCAGGTTTTCACTAACTTTCTAAAGGTTAGGAGGGAAGGGCAGTTCTAATCTCCAGCAGGAGAGAGTTCCAGAGCCAAGGGGCCACCACCAAGAAGGCCCTGTCCCTCGTCCCCACCAGACGCGATTGCGAGGGTGGTGGGACCGAGAGCAGGGCCCCTCCAGAAGATCTTAACAACCTTGATGGTTCATAGGGGAGAATCCGTTAGGACAGGTAAACTGGACCGGAGTCATTTAGGGATTTATAGGTCAACACCAGCACTTTGAATTGTGCTTGGAAGCTAATTGGCAGCCAGTGGAGCAGGCGCAAGAGAGGAGTAGTATGCTCCCTGTATCCTGCTCCTGTTAATAATCTGGCTGCCGCTCGTTGGACTAATTGCAGTCTTCAGAGGCAACCCCACATAGAGAGTGTTGCAGTAGTCTACATAAAACTATTTTCATTGCTACTTCATAACTGTGACTTTGCTACTGTTATGAATCGTAATGTAAATATCTGATGTGCAGGATGTATTTTCATTCACTGGACCAAATTTATTATTATTTATTTACTGTATTTGTATACCGCCCTTCTCAGCCCTCAGGCAACTCAGGGCAGTTTGCCGAGGCAACAGTGCAATGCCCAACAACACCATAAAAGTATTTAAAAACATTAACATATAATATAAAACTGTTCAAAATCAATAAAAACATAAATCATTTGTGACTCCTAATTAAAAATGTTGTTCAATCTCATCATCCAGTCTCCATATTCCTATGTCTGTTACACTGCATTTTCAAATGCTTGCTCCAACAGGCAAGTCTTGACTTTTTTTTTTGGAATGTTAAGAGGGAAGGGGCCAATCTAATGTCCCTTGGCAGGGCATTCCATAGCTGAGGAGCCACCACTGAGAAGGCCCTGTCTCCCGTACCTGCCAAACATATTTGTGACGCAGGCGTGATCGAGAGCAGGGCCTCCTCAGACATTCTTAAAGTCCATGGTTCATAAGGGTAGATGCATTTGGACAGGTAAGTTGGACCAGAACCATTCAGGGCTTTATAGGTTAAAGCCAGCACTTTGAATTGTGCCCGGTAGCAAACTGGCAGCCAGTGGAACTGGCGCAATAGACGAGTTGTTTGCTCCCTGAGTGCCGCTCCTATTAGTAATCTGGCTGCTATCCATTGGACCATTTGAAGCTTTCGGATAGTATTCAAAGGTAACCCCACATAGAGTGCATTGCAGTAGTCTATACGGGATGTAACCAGGGTGTGGACTACCGTGGCCAAGTCAGACTTCCCAAGGTATGGGCACAAATACCCAAAATTTGGCACAAATACCCAATATGCCCAAAATTCAAATACTGGTGGCATTGGGGGGATTCATTTTGTCATTTGGGAGTTTTAGTTGCTGGGATTCATAGTTCACCTACAGTCAAAGAGTATTCTGAACTCCAACAATGATGGAATCAAACCATACTTGGTACACAAAACCCCCATGTCCAACAGTAAATACTGGAAGGGTTTGGTGAGCATTGGCATTGAATTTTGGAATTGTAGTTCACCTACATCTAGAGAGCACTGTGGATTCAAACAATGATGGATCTGGACCAAACAAAATACTCAATATGTCCAAATGTGAACACTGGTGAAGTTTGGGGAAAATAGACCTTGACATTTGGGATGTGTAGTTGCTGGGATTTATAGTTATCCTACAATCAAGGAGCATTCTGAAATCTGCCAATGATGGAATTGAACCAAACTTGGCACACAGAACTCTGCTGAGCAACAGAAAATACTGGAAGGGTTTGGTGGGCATTGACCTTGAGTTTTGGAGTTGTAGTTCACCTACATCCAGAGAGCACTGTGTACACAAACAATGATGGATCTGGACCAAACTTGGCCCAAATACTCAATATGCCCAAATGTGAACACTGGTGAAGTTTGGGGAAAATAGACTTTGACATTTGGGAGTTGTCGTTGCTGGGATTTATAGTACACCTACAATCAAAGAGCATTCTTAACCCCACCAACATGAAAATTTGGCCAAACATCCTACACAGAACCCCATGAACAAATGAAAATACTGTGTTTTCTCATGGTCTTTGGCAATCCCTCTGACACCCCACTTGTGACCCTCCCAGGGGTCAAGATCCCCAGGTTGAGAAACGCTGCTCTAGAGTATTGTCATCTAAGACTTCAACAAGCCAGTAAAGGTAGTCCCAGTTTGCTTCTAATGCCGAGATGATACAGATACACAAACGATACTGGAAGGACCAAGCCAAGTTACAATCAACAAAATGCACATATCTTATACAGAAATGCTAGAAGGATGCACTTTCTGTAAATCTGGCCCAATCTTCCAGGCCATCTGTCCTCAATTTGGAACTTGCCAAGTGGGTTTAGCCTGCCTAAGTACATGATTTGAGCATCAACAGCAATCAGTTCCAAAACAGGAGCCCATCATTCTTGGAAGTCATAGAAGAGCTGTCCATTTATCTCCAGTGCTGAAGGTCTCTTCAATTTAGGTGTGTTTGAAAGGATGAGCATATCTCAGTAATGCTCTATCTATGGATTCCAGCACTAGTTGGGAATGAGACTAGATGGCCCTTGCATTCTTTTCGAGTTTGTAAATATGAAAACAGTTGCTGCATTTAATTTTGAATCATGTAATTTTGAAGCTTTGAGGATTACCTGGGAAGGAATCCCACTGGAGCATTGCAGCACACCCAAATAGCTGGGAGTCACTCTGGACCATGCTCTGACTTACAAGAAGCACTGCTTGAATATCAAGCAAAAAGTGGGTGCTAGAAATAACATCATACGAAAATGGACTGGCACAATCTGGGGATCACAGCCAGGCACAGTGAAGACATCTGCCCTTGCACTTTGCTACTCTACTGCTGAATACACTGGAGTGGAAATCATCTATCGGACAGATGGCAAGCTATGTCATCTGTGCTCATTCAGAAGACGACCTACAAGCCACTCTAAACATCTTTGCAGAAGCATGCGAGAAGCTTGGCCTGTCATTGAACATCGACAAAACCAAATTGCTCTTCTAGCAGTCACCAGCCAATCCTTCTCCCATGCCAGAAATATAGCTTAATGGTGTAACATTAGAAAATGTTGATCATTTCCACTACTTTGGCAGCCATCTCTCCACAAAAGTCAACATTGACACTGAAATACCACACCATCTGAGCTCTGCGAGTGCAGCTTTTTTTCTGAATGAAGCAGAGAGTGTTTGAGGACCGGGACATCCGTAGGGATACCAAGGTGCTTGTTTATAAAGCTATTGTCCTCCCAACCCTGCTATACGCCTGCAAAACGTGGATTGTCTACAGACATGCAACTCCTGGAACGATTCCATCAGTACTGCCTCTGGAAAATCCTGTAAATCTCTTGGGAAGACAAGCGGACAAATGTCAGTGTGCTGGAAGAAGCAAAGACCACCACCACTGAAGCGATGGTCCTCCGCCATCAACTCCACTGGACTGGCCATGTTGTCGGGATGCCTGACTGCCATCTCCCAAAGCAGTTGTTCTACTCCAAACTCAAGAACAGAAAACGGAATGTTGGTGGGCAAGAAAAGGGATTTAAAGATAGGCTCAAAGCCAGCTTAAAAACTCTGGCATAGACATTGAGAACTGGGTAGCCCTGGTCCTTGAGCACTCCAGCTGGAGGTCAGCTGTGACCAGCAGTGCTGTAGAATTTGAAGAGGCACGAATGGAGAGAGACAAAGGGAAATGTGCCAAGAGGAAGGCATGTCAAGCCAACCGCAACCTTCCTGGAAACCAATGCCCTCACTGCGGAAGAACATGCAGATCAAGAATAGGGCTCAACAGTCACCTACAGACCCACCGCCAGTACACTGATCTTGGAAGACTTTCCTGCTCAGACAATGAGGGATCATCTAAGTAAGTAAGTAAGTAAGTAAGCTGAATACACATGCCTGGTGTGGAATACATCTCACCACGTTAAAACAGTGCACGTGGCTCTTAACGAGACATGCCACATTACTACAAGATGTCTACGCCCTACACCACTGAAGAAATTACACTGCTTAGCTGGTATTTGCACCACTTGATATCTGCCATGAAGTAGCAGCCAGCAATGAAAGGACCAAGGCATGGACAATTCCGGCCTATCCTCTGTTTGGATATCAGCCAGCATACCAATGACTTAAATCAAGAAACAGCTTCCTAAGATTGGCAGAGATACTTGCAGGAACACCCCAGCAATTGGCTCAATACTATGGAATCATGAGAGTTGTAGATTTGCAACATCATTAGTTTTCTCTGCTAAAGGATTCTGATGCCTCATCAAAGTACATCTCAGAGAATTTCATAGCATGGAGCCAAGGTAGTTCAAGTGGTTTCATTCAAGCTGCATTAAATCTAGAGTGTAGATCAGGGGTCAGGAACCTTCGGCCCTCCAGGTGTGGTGGACTTCAACTCCCACAATTCCTTGAGGCTCGGCATTCGCCCCAAAGGCTTACCTTGGTCTCAAGGAATTGTGGGAGTTGAAGTCCACCACACCTGGAGGGCCGAAGGTTCCCCATGCCTGGTGTAGATGAATCCAGTGACATCCTATATGATAGCCATGTATAAATATGTGAGAGGAAGCCACAGGGAGGAGGGAGCAAGCTTGTTTTCTGCTTCCTTAGAGACTAGGACACGGAACAATGGCTTCAAACTACAAGAGAGGAGATTCCATCTGAACATGAGGAAGAACTTCCTGACTGTGAGAGCCATTCAGCAGTGGAACTCTCTGCCCCGAAGTGTGGTGGAGGCTCTTTCTTTGGAAGCTTTTAAACAGGGGCTGGATGGCCATCTATCAGGGGTGATTTGAATGCAATATTCCTGCTTCTTGGCAGAGGGTTGGACTGGATGGCCCATGAGGTCTCTTCCAACTCTTTGATTCTATGATTCTATGATTCTATATGGTTGTGTGGTTGGGGCGTTTCATTCCTTCGGTGTTGGATCTCAAAAAGAGAATTCAAAGGGGTGGCTTCCCACCAAAGTGAAGTTATTTGATGTAAGTTGATTCAGATGTAAATGCAGGGATGCTCCGTGGGCACTTATTGCCTTGGAAAAGAAAAAGAGAGGGCTCTTTTAGAAGCAATTTTAAAGTATTTACCAAAAAAGAGGGGGAAAATAGCTCTTTGAAGACTGTAAATTAAAGACACAGTGAATTTTATTCAGATTGAGCCCAGTAAAGCCCCGGACTGGGAGTTGTGTGGATTTTAACTGGCATGCGGCTGTCTTTCCCACCCCACTATCTTTTCCAAAAATATAAGTTGGGTTTGTCTATATTTTCTGTGCAAAAATAGGCAGATAGAGACATGTTTTTCCTTACCAATAATCTTCTAAGAAAAGCACAGAAGGAGAGAGGAAAAAGCTGAGAGTGAGATCATTGGATTTTCTTAGACAAGGAACCTTCAGAGATGTTTTGCCAATTCCTTCCTCTGAAATACAACCAAAGTTGCCTAGGATTTACTGGTGGCCTCCCTTCCAAAATATTATCTTGGTCTGACCTTACTTAGCTTCCAAGATTGGCATCTGGTGACCTTTAGGTGTTTCATTAACCCAAGGAAGGAGGTATATGTCCACTGGTTGTCATTGAAGGTGGGGGATGATGGATATTGTAGTCCAAGACATATCCGGAAGACAACAGATTGGGAGAAAAAACTCTTGTTGTGCGGGTAACCTCCTCCTTTTATTTTTTCATCAAGAGAGAACTGTGGGAAGTGATTCTTGGCTGTAGAAAGGACTTTGAGATGTTTCCAAACTGTTTTCAAACTGGCAGTTCAAAGGTCATCAAAGTGCTACCATTGTGTCTTGAGAGTTTCTCCGACTTCTCCTTTCCAGTCCCAAGTTGAAAGTTTGGGAGCAAAGAGGGCCTCATTTCCAAAGCTTATTCCCAGATATCCTTCACTCTCCCATTACAAAAGACCATTCTCCTTCTGAAAGATGGTCAAGACAGTCCTCTCTTTTGAAGGACTGTCTCTTGTATGGTACAGTTTTGCTTATCCGACATTCTGTCTTATCTGGCACTCTTATCCGACGCCCCCCTTTCCTCCAGCATTTCCCCTTCCGTTAAATAAGCACTCCCCAACTCTCTCTCCATTCCCAAAAAGTGAAAAAGGCAAGACGAGGAGGAGGGAGGAAAGGGGGAAAAGAGGCAGGACCGGAAGCGGAAGCCTCCTCCCTCCTTCCCTCTGTGATTTCCACGCTCCTCTTCCGCATCCAAGCACATTCTGCTGGGCCACTTTAGCCCTGAGGCATTGCTTTACCTTAACCCTGTTGAGTCCCCGTTGTTAATATTCTAGGTGTCTAGTGCTGCGTCAGATGGGTAATAGTAGAAGACTCCATATTATGTGACATTTTCGTTTATCCAATGTTCTTCTGGCTTGTTTATGTTGGATAAGCGAGACTCTACTGTATCTTGTTTTTATGGAGAAAGAATCCCAAAGAAAGCAAAGCCTAAAGGCACCAGTTCCCACTTTATTTTACCTGCACTTTATTTTATCTGCTAGTGCAAATAAAGAAGCACTTTATTTTACCTGCTAGTGCAATTAAACCTTATTTTCATCTCTCGGATCCCCTGTCCAGATACATTACACTGCTCTCTCACCCAGTGTTTTTAAACTTTTAATCTTTGCAACCGGCCCGACCACTGTGATCAATTTTTTCATTTTTTGTGTTCAATTATTGCAATTTTATATTGTTTGTTGTGCTTATTTATATTGTTTCATCTATTTATTTATTTTTATTTATATTTTACTATTGTATTCCTATGTTGTATATTTGTATTGCTGTATTGTTGGGCCTGTCCTCATGTAAGCCACCACAAGTCCCCTTGAGGAGATGGTGGAAGGGTATAAATAAATAAATATAATAATAATAATAATAATAATAATAATAATAATAATTATTATTATTATTATTATTATTTGAAACACAACAAGATGAGTCCACAGTAGACAAGGTCACTCTGCTGGCTGTTGTATTGGATCACACATCAGACACTTCCCAAGTGTCTAGGACTGTGTTATGTATTAGTGAATGGCGCATGCAGATCCCAGCAAGGTGGCCTTCTGCAGCTGGCAGATGGTAATCTTGTCAGTGCTGATTGTGTTTAAGTGCAGGCCAAGGTCTTTAGGCACTGCACCCAGTGTGCCGATGACCACTGGGACCACCTTTACTGACTTGTGCCAGAGTCCTTGCAGTTCAATCTTTAAATCCACATATCGTGTCAGCTTTTCCAGTTGTTTCTCTTCAATCCTGCTGTCACTTGGGATTTCAACATCGACTTTGTTTTTTAACACGATTGTGAGGTCAGGAGTATTGTGCTCTAAAACTCTGTTTGTCTGAATTTGGAAGTCCCAGAGGAGTTTGACATGTTCATTTTCTGTAACGTTTTCTGGCTTGTGATCCCACTAGTTCTTTGTCGCAGGCAGATGGTCTTTGTGGCACAAGTTCCAATGGATCATCTGAGCAACGGTGTTATGCCTCTGCTTGTAGTCTGTGTGCGATCTTCTTGCAGCAGCTGAGGGTGTGATCTTTTGTTTCCTCTGCTTCCTTGCAGAGTCTACATTTGGGATCTGTCATTGACTTTTCAATTCTGGCTTTGATGGCATTGATACAAAAGCACAGTATGTCACAGCAAATAAGATCTCTATGCTGGATTTCATATCACAAAATCACAAGTCAAACACTAAGTTTTCCCAGTTTTCTGTGGTAAAATTAGGTGTCTCAGCATATATTCGGGCCGGCTTATACTTGAGTATATATGGTACTAGATTTTAAAATTAGTAGAAATATGAAAAAAAGTATAGCATGTCTTGGTTCAATCGGAATCCATGGAAGCAAGTTGTAAGAATGCCTCTTGACTACACATTTATAGACATTTGATCTTGCATTGTAACTCCATGCTATAGAATCCTGAGATTTATAGCTTCACAAGGCATTCTTTCTCAGAGAGTACTAGTGTCTGGACCAAGAGGCCCTAGGATACAGCAATGGCAGTTATAACAGCATCAAAAAGCCATTATTTATATCTATCTATCTATCTATCTATCTATCTATCTCTGCATGGCCTTTCACAAATGGAAAATCCTCTACTACACACAGAATACAATGTTAAGGCTATGCAAACTGTGGCTTTGGACATATAAGACAATGTGATTCACTGGGGGAAAATCACAATGATGGTTAAAGTGGAAAGCAGGAGGAAATTACAGATGAACTGATTCAACTAAGATGGCTCAACCTAAGCTGGACTGTTGATGACTAGGGCTACTAGGGCTATTAGAAGTCTCTCATAGGGTTGTCCCAACCTTCAACTCATTTGCCACCACTGAGCACAACAAATATGCTCAATGGACACAAGAGAGGCTAGGATTAGGAACACAGCAAAACTAGTTGAGGAAAGGGACATAGGAAACCGTTTGTAGGCCAAACATGGCTCATCAACAAGCTAGAGGAGACTCTGCCTGGTCATGCAAACTGGCTACACTAGTGTTTCTCAACCTGGGGATTGGGACCACTGAGGAGGTCACGAGGGGGTTTAAGAGGGGTCACCAAAGGACATCAGAAAACACAGTCTGTTGTTCATGGGGGTTCTGTGTGGGAACTTTGGCCCAATTCTATCATTGGTGGGGTTAAGAATACTCTTTGATTGTAGGTGAACTATAAATCCCAGCAACTACAACTCCCAAATGTCAAGGTCTATTTTCCCCAATCTCCACTAGTGTTCACATTTGGACATATTGAACATTCATGCTAAGTTTGGTCCAGATCCATCATTGTTTGAGTCCACAGTGCTCCCTGTTTGTAGGTGAACTACAACTCCAAAACTCGTGGTAAATGCCCACCAGACCCTTCGAGTATTTTCTGTTGGTCATGGGAGTTTTGTGTGCCAAGTTTGGTTCAATTCAATATTTGGCGGAGTTCAGAATGCTCTTTGATTGTAGGTGAACTAGAAATCCAAGGAACTGCAACTCCCAAATGACAAAATTAATCCCCCTTCCCAACCCTATCAGTATTCAAATTTGGGCATATCGGGTATTTGTCAAAATTTGGTCCAGTAAATGAAAATACATCATGCATATCAGATATTTATATTATTATTCATAACAGTAGTAAAATTACAATTGTAAAGTCGCAGCGAAAATAATTTTATGATTGTGGGGTCACCACAACATGAAGAACTGTATTAAGGGGTCATGATATTAGGAAGGTTGAGAAACATTGGGCTACACCATTATGAGAGCCATTTTATATTTTTATTATAGTTATTATTTCTAAACTCACAACTATATCAATATGAGCAGATGTTGAGTTGATGAAAACAGATGCCCTCTCCTTTGCTTTTTGGCAATGGAGTCCTTCCTTTGGCATCACGGTACAGCCCGTCTAAGTGGCCTCAGAATGAACGTTCCCCTCAAGTCACCCCAAGGTGAAGTCTGGAGAACTTAATAACATTCTCTCCCATATACATTTTCTTCTAAGGGCTTCTGGAAACATGTTGGGGACCTCAACCCACCACAATCCAATCTCAAAATTAAGCCTTCAGTATTGTTCCACAGTCACTGTCATGCTGTGCCAACTCTGCACAATGATTATGGGAAGACACGGATGAAAACCAACAGTGCCACCTCAAATGTGGCTAACACATATTTTGGTCCCTCAAATGTTGGACTTGCTTATGGGTATATTTGACCTGCTGATTCCAAAAATGGCACCAGTTTTCTCCCATCACCTCTATTTTTTGAGATACAGAAGACATGCTTTCTACTCGTCCATAGAAAACCATGTTAATCATATCTAAGAAACTTGAGCTAATGTGGCCTATCCAATGCAATTGATTCAGCACTCCAAATAACCCCTGAGACAGGCCTAAAACCAAGATACCAAAACATTTTTTGGTGGGCTGTGTAATGGTAAGATGAAAAACAACAACGCCTTAAAGATTATCAAGGTTCATCTGGACACATGCAGCCACGCTGACTCATTTCCTGTCCTGGAAATGAATATACAAGAGGTTACGGTTGTACTTCCATATCCATTAGTCCAACCATCCATGGCTCGAAAATACGGCTAGAAATCCAAAAAGGGAACTGTGATTTTGCCATTTTATGTAAGGAAACCCAGCACCAACTGCCGCTCTGGGCCAGAGTGAAGAGAGAGGGGGCCAGGGGACAGTTCCACCTTGCTTCCTGCATATTGGAAATTCCCAATGTCAATACCTTGCGTCTAACAGCAACCAGATGCAGAGCCTTTACAGCAATGGCACCATCACTCTGGAATACTCTGCCACCCAAAGTCCATGCCTTGCGGGACCTATCAACTTTCAGCAGGGCATGTAAGACATATCTGTTTCGACAGGCCTTTGATCTTTGATATTACTGTTTTTTAAATTGTTTTTAAATTGTGTTAGATATTAGCCTGTTCTTGTAGGCCACTCAGAGCCCCAGGGGAGTGGCGGCATATAAGTTTTAATAATAAATAAATAAATATGTAATCAGTTGGGGACCCCTCCCCCCCCAGCACCAGCTGCTGCGCTGGGCTGGAGTGAAGAGAGAAGGGGCCAGGGGACAGTTCCACCTTGTCTCCTAGGCTATGCTAATAATATAATATAATATATTGTATATACATATAATATTTATAATATTATAATGTAATACAATATAATACTACTAATAATATATTAATATTATATATTTTATATTACATGTAATATCCTCAAAATATTACAATATAATGGTATAGAATCATAGAGTTGGAAGAGACCTCATGGGCCATCCAGTCCAACCCCCCTGCCAAGAAGCAGGAAAATTGCATTCAAACCACCCCTGACAGATGGCCATCCGGCCTCTAATTAAAAGCTTCCAAAGAAGGAGCCTCCACCACACTCTGGAGCAGAGAGTTCCACTGCCAAACAGCTCTCACAGTCAGGAAGTTCTTCCTCATGTTCAGATGGAATCTCCTATAGTACAATATAGTAATATATAATACTGATATTGTACTATGCTAATAATATAATATATTGTATGTATATATCTCTTGACAGCCACTCCGAGTCCCCTTCAGGGTGAGAAGGGTGGCATATAAATGTCATAAAATAAATAAATAAATAAATTTACTGTGCCATTGTATATAATGGGATTTGAACATTCCTGGATTACGGTATCCTTAACCAAACACCAGTGGTGTGAAATTTCCTTCTGTTTCCTTAAATCTGGACTATTTCTGTCCCTCCAAATAAGCTGTTCCAATTGTTCAAACACAGCCACCTTTCTCTTCTAGAGCAGTGTTTCTCAACCTTCCCAATGCTGCGACCCCTTAAAACAGTTCCTCATGTTGTGGTGACCCCCAAGTATAAAATTATTTTTGTTGCTATGTCATAACTGTAATTTTGCTACCGTTATGAATTGTAATGTAAGTATCTGATATGCAGGATATATTTTCATTCACTGGACCAAATTTGGCACAAAAACCCAATACAGTCAAATTTGAATACTGGTGTTTGGGGGTCATAGAATCGTAGAATCATAGAATCAAAGAGTTGGAAGAGACCTCATGGGCCATCCAGTCCATCCCCCTGCCAAGAAGCAGGAATATTGCATTCAAATCACCCCTGACAGATGGCCATCCAGCCTCTGTTTAAAAGCTTCCAAAGGAGGAGCCTCCACCACACTCCAGGGCAGAGAGTTCCACTGCTGAACAACTCTCACAGTCAGGAAGTTCTTCCTCATGTTCAGTTGGAATCTCCTCTCTTGTAGTTTGAAGCCATTGTTCCACGTCCTAGTCTCCAAGGAAGCAGAAAACAAGCTTGCTCCCTCCTCCCTGTGGCTTCCTCTCACATATTTATACATGGCTATCATATCTCCTCTCAGCCTTCTCTTCTTCAGGCTAAACATGCCCAGCTCTTTAAGCCGCTCCTTATAGGGCTTGTTCTCCAGACCCTTGATCATTTTAGTTGCCCTCCTCTGGACACATTCCAGCTTGTCAATATCTCTCTTGAATTGTGGTGCCCAGAATTGGACACAATATTCCAGGTGTGGTCTAACCAAAGCGGAATAGAGGGGTAGCATGACTTCCCTAGATCTAGACACTATGCTCCTATTGATGCAGGCCAAAATCCCATTGGCTTTTTTTGTCGCCACATCACATTGTTGGCTCATGTTGGTCCAGTCCCTCCAGCTTCACGCACTCTCCCTCGCCTGAGAAACACTGATCTAGAAGCAGAATTTTTTGCCCCTCGCCCTAAGAACAACGAATAGAGCCAGATTTCCTGTCTTCTTGGCCTTGAAGTTTCCCTTGACAGCCAGCCAACCCAACACACCTGCTTTTCCTACTTTTTCTGCTCATTTTCCCAAAGGCTTTGAAAAAACGCATTGGCATCTCCATTTGCTATGTGAGATTATTAACAAGGATGAACACATCTCCCCCTCCGCCGATCGCGTGGAAAGGGGGGGGGGACATCGACCATAAAATAACACATTGCTTATTAAGCTAGAATTAACTGCCCCCCTAGGAGCTAATTAAATTCTTTCTTGGAACCCAGGTTTGGAAGAAGCAAAAGAGAGGCAGAGAGAAAACCCTCCCATGTTAACTGTCTAACAGCCGCGACCACATTATGGTTACGAATTGAGAAATTGGCGCTTTACATCCAGTGATTGTTTTGATTCATAGGCATATCATTAAATTCCAGATCTGATCTGTATCCACCTTGGAACCAAACAAAGGGACGGAGGGAACTTGAGAACGAGGCCTGCTTAGATCGCTCTCCACTCTCCAAGAAGTCTTATACATTGTTTATTCCACTGGTTTTTATTTCACATTATGTTTCGATTACAATCAAAAGTATTTTTTTAACTCGTACCTTGATAATAAAAGTAGTTATTCTCTTTAGAGTGCTGCAAAAATTATAGCATTTACATCTTTCGAAAGACGGTCAGCAAAATAATCCTAGCAAATCATAAAGACTAGCGTTGTCGTCAAGATGTTATGTCTCTCCCCTCCCTGCCCATCTCTTTTGAATAAGACAGCTATAGAAAATCTGATTGAATTGGGAGAAATACCGTATATACTCGAAGATAAACCAGGTTTTTCAACCCTTTTCTTGAGCTGAGCAAGCCATCCTCAGCTTATAATGGGATCAAGGTCAAGGCCGGACAGAGGAGCCTGGAGGCCATTGCTTGCGATATATGATATATTTCCCTCTCCTCTTCAGCTCCCTTGACAGTGTGTTTTCTTTTCCAGGCAAAAGGGAGGGAAGGTGGGAGATATATTTCACCTCCTCCTTGATTGTATAGCTCTCTTTCAAACCCATCCAATTTACTGGCTTTTTGTGTGTATTTAAATGTATTATCTTTATATGTGTATTTTTGTTCCCTTGGAAGTTTTCCCCTTATATGTTTGCAAATCCTGTATACATATAGATACCTAGAGATTTCCATATATCTATATATCTGTATCTTTATGTATACATTACGTGTATATGAATTTTCCCTTCATATGTCTCTGCAAATCCTATATACAGTAGATATAGATATCAATAAATATGTATAGAGGTACCTATATATCTGTATATCTGTGTGTATGTATATGTGCATATATATATAAAAATAATTTTATATATGAATTTTCCTCTCATGTGTTTGCAAGTCTTTATATAAATAAAAATGCAATGTTCGTTTGTGGGATGACCATAACTCAAAAACCACTGGATGAAATGGCACGAAATTTGGACCCTACACCCCTAACAGATCAATGAGTGACCATCACTCATAACCCCCCACAAAGAAACAGTGGAAAGGACTTAAAAAACCCCAAAAGCTAAATGACAAAAGGCTAAATGACAATACAGGAAAAAAAGAGAAGAGGGAGGTAAGAGGAGAAAGAAAGAAGGAAGGAAGGAAGGAAGGAAGGAAGGAAGGAGAGAAGGAAGCATGGAAGCAAAGAGTGAAGGAAGGAAGGAAAGAGGTAAAGAAGGAAGAAAGGAGAGAAAGAGGAAAAGAAAAGGGGGAAGGAAAGAAAGGGGTAGAGAAGGAAGGAGGAAAAGGAAGGAAGGAAGGAAGGAAGGAAGGAAAGAGGGAGCAAAAGAAGATGGGAAACAAAGAAAGAGGGAGGGAGGGAAGGAAAGACAGAAGGAAAGATGGAAGCAAAAAGCAAAGGAAGGAAGGAAAGAGGTAGAGAAGGAAGAAATGAGAGAAAGAGGAAAAGAAAAAGGGGAAGGAAAGAAAAGGGTAGAGAAGGAAGGAAGGAGAAAGAAAGAAAAAAGGAAGGAAGGAAGAGGAGGGGAGAGAGGAAGGAGAGAAGGAAAGAAAAAAAGGAAAGGAAGTAAAGGGAGCGATGGAAGGAGGGAAAGAGGTAGAGAAGGAAGAAAGGAGAGAAAGAGGGAGAGAAGGAAAGAAGGAAAGACAGAAGGATGGAAGCAAAAAGTGAAGGAAGTAAAGAGGTAGAGAAGGAAGAAAGGAGACAAAGGGAAGGGGGAAAAAAGGGAGGAAGGAAAGAGGTAGAGAAGGAAGAAAGGAGACAAAGGGAAGGGGGAAAAAGGGAGGAAGGAAAGAGGTAGAGAAGGAAGGAAGGAGAGAAGGAAAGAAAAAAGGGGTAGGTAGGTAGGAAGGACGGACAGAAGGACGGAAGGAAGGAAGGAAAGGAAGTGAAGGAATGAGGGAAAGAAGGAGAGAAAGAGGGAGGGAAGCTTGGCCTCAGCAACGCATGATGGGTACAGCTAGTTATCTATATATAGAGAGATGTCTAGATAGATATATATATATGAATATAGATATATGGGGCTTGCAATTATTGCAGGAGGGAAATGCACATATAGAGAGAGGGAATTTGCAAATGTTTCAGGGGAAATGCATATGTGAAATTAGCATATATAATTATAGATCTATATCTAGCTCTGCACTGTTTATATAGGCATGGAATGTTTGGCTGTTACTATGTTGGAAGCCGGCCTGAGTCCTTATGGGGAGATAAGGCGGGATACAAATGAAGTTCTATTATTATTAATATGATTATAAAGTTATTGTGGATACCATATTTTTTATCCAACTTTCCCACTTACAGAGCTACTTTACTGTTTTTCTTTGGAATACGGCAAATATTGAAAAACATTTAATTTACTGATGCCTTAATGAATGTAATTTTATTGATATCTATTTTTATTTTGAAATGTACCAGTAGCTGCTGCATTTCCCACCCTCGACTTGTACTTGAGTCAACATGTTTTCCCAGTTTTTAGTGGTCAAGTTAGGTGCCTCGGCTTATATTTGGGTTGGCTTATACTCGAGTATATACGGTACGATACCAAAGCAGGGGCAATTGTGTGGGCATTCACTCTCTAACATTGGAATGGAATCTCAAATTATCAAATTGAGGGGATGTTTGCTGAAGCTGATATAGTTAAACAACCCACATTGGCAATTACTGCCTTTTTGGAAAACAGTTCAGAAGAGGCAGAACAAAAGAACCTGAGAAAAAGGACTGCTTTCTAGCCTTAGGTACCTGCAATTGAAGTCTTTGTTTTTCCCTGTTTGCATTATCACAATCAGAACCAAATGCAACCTGCAACAAAAAGTAGAGGACAACATATATCTCTCCTTTGTATTGTCAAAGGCTTTCATGGCCAGTATCACTGGGTTTTTGTGAGTTTTCTGGGCTGTATGGCCATGTTTCTGAAGCATTCTCTCCTGATGTTTCGCCTGCATCTATGGCAGGCATCATTAGAGGTTGTGAGGTCTGTTGGAAACTAGGAAAATGAGGTTTATATTTCTGTGAAATGTCCAGGGTGGGAGAAAGAACTCTTGTCTGGCTTCTTACCGCCTGGGGGAATCCTTTGTTGGGAGGTGATTAACTGGCCCTGATTGTCTCTTGTCTGGAATTCCCTGTCTTAAAGAACAACACTCAAAAACAAGGGGATGCCAGACAAGAGAAAACCAGGACAAGTTAAACACCTCCCAACAAAGGATTCCCCCAGGCAGAAAGAAGCCAGACCTTGAAACAGCTAGGCCATTAACTGCTAATCAAGGTGGCCAATTGCAACATTCACACCAATGTCAAACAGGCAAGAGTTCTTTCTCCCACCCTGGACGTTCCATAGATACATACCTAGTTTCCAACAGACCTCACAACCTCTGAGGGTGCCTGCCATAGATGCAGGCAAAATGTCAGGAGAAAATGCTTCTGGAACATGGCCATACAGCCTGGAAAACTCACAACAACCCAGTATCTCCCCTTTCCTTTTGTTTAGTTGCATCTTCTACTTTCCTCCTTCTAAGGCTGAATAAGATTGCACCAGATTTCTCATCTATGCAAACAAAGCAACCAACGAAAACCCTGAAATAAAAATCCATAACCCTATTTAAACATGTTGAAAACTAAATCCGAAATCAATACTGGTTCATATTCACAATATTCTTATCTTACAGGTTAATGAGTCAAAGTTCCATATACTTTCCGGCATGTAAGTTGGGCCACAATTACGAGAGCAAAAAATAAAAAATAAAAATAATACTAACCCAAACCAAAAAGAATGCATCAAAACATTAAGCAGCCTGTAAATTCCACAATCACTCAGATTTACATAGAAATAGTGAAAATCAGGATTTGGCTATAATAGTTCATGTCGATGTGTATATATTTCTATTTATATATTTTTTTCCCCGGTTTGCTTGGTTAGCATAAACGTGGTTTGCATTGCATGTCTCTCTCACACACACCAATGGCGGCCACCTATTCAAAAAAGACATTTTGCAAAAAAGTTCAACTCAAGGAAAGAGTAAAAATATATCTGTAACGTTCAAAACAAACCCAAGGTTGGTCGCAAACAGATAGTGCAAAGTAGAAAACATACAGGTGTTGGCAAAGGAGGGTGGCAAGAATAAACCGGTTCAAGGGAGAGAAAACTAATTCAGTTCGCAAAGGAGGAGAAGAAAAATAAAGAAGTGTTGTCGTAAGGTGGCGAATTCAAGCATCTTCTGCCTCTTGGCTGCACTCTTAACGAAGCTCTTCCAAGCAATGTACACAAACCTAAGTAAGGATTTAACTTCTGTAATACGTAGACATGATCCAAAGGAGGTCCAAAGCTGTGTCTCTCCGGCTACGATTCAGGAGCCGGTCAAGCAAATCGCAGGCTTCCATGGCCCCTTTTTTCCCTTCCTCCAGCAGGCAAGTTGTTTAAAGAGGGAATACTAGAAATCCAGAGAAGGTGGAATATTTCCATCCTCCCATTAAGTTTCCTCTCTCCAGTTTTAAATAGGCTCTGTCTCCTTTCTCCATCTGGATCAAGACTCCATTGCTGGCAGCTTCCCGGGTGACGTCTTGGTCCCCAGCGAAGGCCGAAATCACAGGCCACCCGTTCAGCATCAAGCTCACCTGAAATGCAAAAGAGAAACAGAGAGAGAACAAAGCAAAACGCCCATCAGTGGATAGGAAGGCAACAAGAAAATACATGTAAAAGGAGGAGAGGGTCAGGGAAAAGAATGCAGGATGAGGGACAATATAGCACAACTTTTCCATCACCTATCGTTAAGAGCTTAGGAGTCGTTTTGGATTCACAGCTGACAATGGAAGCTCAGGTCGCTGCTGCCAGCAAACAGGCCTTTTTCCATCTACGACAAGCAAGGCAATTATTTATTTATTTATTTATTTATTTATTTACTTTACTTATATACCGCTGTTCTCAGCCCGAAGGCGACTCACAGCGCTTCACAACAAATAAGAACAGCAAAAATTCAATGCTACAGTGTGCCTTCTCAGATTAGGAATCCCCCATCCCAAGTCCTAGAAGCACTTTAGCACAACTGATGTTACTGCACACCGCACCTTTAATCCTGTGTTCCCCCTGCCATTTCAGCACTTTAACCCCTGTACCCCATTGCGCCGGCCGAGCCAGTTTTAATAGTGTCTTGATGTAGTTATTGTTGTTATTTTGCTTAACTGTTTTGATTTGCTTTGTGTATTATTGTGTTATGTTTTGTTGTATTGTGTTTTGAGGCTTCGGCCTGTGTAAGCCACATCGAGTCCTGCGGGAGATGCTAGCGGGGTACAAATAAAGTTAATAATAATAATAATAATATTACATAATTAATAAACAATTACTACAATAACCATTCACTATTCACTATCGTCTCATCATCAAAAACATGATCCAGATTCGTCATCCATTATTACGTTCCAATGTTCATTAACCAATCATTGCACTAATTATTCGAACGCCTGCTCAAACAGCCAGGTCTTCACTTTCCTGCGGAATACCATTAGAGATGGTGCTAGTCTAATGTCCGTAAGAAGGGCGTTCCACAGCCGAGGAGCCACCACCGAGAAGGCCCTATCTCTCGTCCCCGCCAGCCGAGCTTGAGAAGCAGGCGGGATCGAGAGCAGGGCCTCCCCGGAAGATCTCAAAGTCCTGGTGGGTTCATAGGCAGAGATGCGGTCAGATAGGTAGCAATTGGCACCCTACCTGTTGGACGAGGCTCTGGCAACAGTCATCCATGCCATGGTCACATCTAGTCTGGACTACTGTAATGCCTTGTAAGTTGGCCTTCAGTTGTCTACGACCCAAAAGCTCCGTATTGTTCAAAATGCTGCAGCCAGGTTACTCACAAAATTGCCTATGAAAGGCCATATAACACCAGTGCTGCAACATTTACATTGGCTTCCAATTGATTATCGTGGCCTGTATAAGATGCTAGTCCTGACCTTTAAAACTTTATACGGCCAGGGTCCATCCTATCTTAGAGACCATCTCTCCTTCTTCCATCACTGGAGGTCACCATGTCCTTCCCAACGTGATTTACTCTATATACTAGGTCCTAGAGAAGTGCATTTGGAAAGTACCAGGCGCAGGGCTTTCTCTATGTCTGCCCCTGCCTTATGGAATTCCTTCCCTCCCTATATGAGAGCCATGCTTAGGGCCTTCTACTCTAGCACTAAAGACCCGGCTTTTTACTAGAGCATTTGACCTATGTTAATTTATTAATATCTGTTTGTATGTATTTTATTCTATACAATTTCGCTATGTAAATCACCTAGAGCATCTTAGATGGAGGGCGATTCATAAGTAATTAAATATGATGATATGATGATGAACATTCAGAAGCATCACTTTCCCAAACTTTCTAGGAACGAGTTCCCTGTGTGGATTTCATCCACCTCTTTCTCCTGATGTATAATCACTTCTACCAGATCAGATTAATTCTACTACCCTGGATACAGTGGTGGGAAATACTGTAGCTTCTCACATTGTCCTCCCAATCCCAAGTCCCAATTTGAGTTTATATTTTAGGTTTACATGTTGTTTTTTGAACCTAGAGCACTGTTTCTCAACCTGGGGGGTTGGGACTCCTGGGTGGTCGAAGAGGGTGTCAGAGGGGTCTCCAAATACCATAAGAAAACACAGTATTTTCTGTTGATCATGAGGGTTCTGTGTGGGAAGTTTGGCCCAATTCTATTGTTTGGTTCCACAACCCTGTGTTTTTATGAGCTCCATCTTGTAAATAACTTGCTCCTTTTCTTATCTCATTTGAGTTTTATATCAGTGATTGGTTGGGGGGGGGGGGCTGCACATGTGGCCCGCCCACTGTCACTGTCACTGTCACTGTGATTATGTTTATTGTAATGTTATATTGTTATTGTATTCATATATTTTTATGTAATGATGATGCTGTTGCTTGTTGCTTATGTTTTTGGTTTTATTTTGCTGTAATAAGTTGTCTGGGCTTGGCCTCATGTAAGCCGCCCCGAATCCCCGTTGGGGAGATGGTGGCAGGGTATAAACAAAGATGATGATGATGATGATTATTATTATTGGTGGGCTTCAGAATGCTCTATGATTGTAGGTGAACTATAAATCCCAGCAACTACAACTCTCAAATGTCAAGGTCTATTTCCCCAAACTCCATCAGTGTTCACATTTTGGCGTATTGAGTATCCGTGCCAAGTTTGGTCCATCACTGATTCAGTCCACAGTGTTCTCCAGATGTAGGTGAACTACAACTCCAAAACTCAAGTTCAATGCCCACCAAACCCTTCCAGTATTTTCTGTTGGTCATGGGAGTTCTGTGTGCCAAGTTTGGTTCAATTCCATTGTTAGTAGAGTTTGGAATGCTCTTTGATTCTAGGTGAACTATAAATCCCAGCAACTACAGCTCCCAAATGGCAAAATCAATTCCCCCCACAAACCCCACCAGTATTCAAATATGGGCATACTGGGTATTTGTGCCAAATTTGGTCCAGTGAATGAAAATACATCCTGCATATCAGATATTTACATTGCTATTCATAACAGTAGCAAAATGACAGTTATGAATGTAGTAACGAAAATAATTTTATGGTCGGGGTCACCACAACATGAGGAACTGAATTTAAGGGTTGTGGCATTAGGAAGGGTGAGAACCACTGCTTTAGGGAATTGAAGCTAACTATTTTTTGTTAAAAGTTCACAGTGAAGATAATGATGATTTCCTCTCCTTTCTGCATTTCCTTTCCTTCTGATCTCACTATTTATAGTGGAACCATTTTAGCTTCAAGTAGCAGTCCTCAGGTCATATAATACCTGGGCTAAACCTTTGTGCCGGCAGGACTGCTGACCGACAGGTCAGTGGTTCAAATCCGGGGAGAGCGGGTTGAGCTCCCTCTGTCAGCTCCAGCTCCCCAGGCGGGGACATGAGAGAAGCCTCCAACAAGGATGGCAAAACATCAAACACCCTGTGCAATGTCCTTGCAGATGGCCAATTCTCTCACACCAGAAGCGACTTGCAATTTCTCAAGTCACTCCAGACTCGAAAAAACAGCTCCTTGAAATAATAATATAAAGAGCAATAACAATGAGAAGATGTAAATAAAAGAATAGGATACCATTGGAAGAAGTACCTAAAAAAAAAAAAATGATAGAATGGGGAGAACTGCACCAAGTCACACCATCTCAAGATTATTCCTAAGGAAGATGGCTCAATATCAGGATCCAACTCTTTTCTGTTGGGTGCCACCCTTTGTCTTGTCTGTCTTGAACCTCCAAAGCAATGAATGGCCATACTACTCCTTGTCTCTGGTGGCACAATGGGCTAAACCAGTCAGTAGGCAGCCTGCACGACTGCCTACTGACTGGTCAGCAGTTCGAATCCAAGGAGAGCACGTTGAGCTCCCTCTGTCAGCTCCAGCTCCCCATACAGGGACATGAAAGAAGTCTCTCACAGGTAAAGGTAAAGGTTTTCCCCCGACATTAAGTCCAGTCGTGTCTGACTCTGGGGGTTTGTACTCATCCCCATTTCTAAGCTGAAGAGCCGGCGTTGTCTATAGACACCTCCAAGGTCATGTGACCAGCATGACTGCATGGAGTGCCGTTACCTTCCCGCCTGAGCAGTACCTATTGATCTACTCACATTTTGCATGTTTTCAAATTGCTAGGTTGGCGGAAATTGGGGTTCACGCTTCTCCCCGGATTCGAATCTGTGACCTTTTGGTCAACAAGTTTAGCAGCTCAGCGGTTTAACCTACTGCGGCACCAAGTCTCTCAAAAGGATGATGTAAAATCAAACATCTGGGCGTCCCTGGGCAACGTCCTTGCAGATGGCCAATTCTCTGACACCAGAGGCGACTTGCTGTTTCTCAAGTCACTCCTGACATGAGGGGAAAAAAACCCTCCTTGCAATAATAATATGAAGAGCAGTAACAATGAGAAAAGGTAAATAAACAATAGGATAGCATTGGAGAGATGGTGGTGGGGTATAAATAAAGATTATTATTATTATTATTATTATTATTATTATTATTATTAAGTACCTAGAAAAATAATAATAAGATAGAATGGGGAGGACTACACCAAGCCACACCATCTCAAGAGACAGCTCAATATCAGGATCCAACTATTGTCTGTTGGGTGCCACCCTTTGTCTTGTCTGTCTTGAACCTAGAGAGCCTCCTTCAAGGCAATGAATGGCAATACTACTCCTTGTCCCTGTTGGGCCAGCAGGACTGCTAACTGACTGGTCAGTGGTTCGAATACAGGGAGAGTAGGTTGAGCTCCCTCTGTCAGCTCCAGCTTCCCATGCAGGTACATGAAAAAAGTCTCTCACAAGGATGGCGTAAACATCAAACATCCGGGCAATGTCCCCTGGGCAACGTTCTTGCAGAAGGCCAATTCTCTGACACCAGAGGTGACTTGCAGTTTCTCAAGTCACTCCTGACATGAGAAAAAAAACCCTCCTTGCAATAATATGAAGAGCAGTAACAATGAGAAAATGTAAATATACTTTTGAAGGCTTTCATGGCCAGAATCACTGGGTTGTTGTAGGTTTTTTTCGAGCTATATGGCCATGTTCTAGAGGCATTCTCTCCTGACGTTTTGCCTGCATCTATGGCAAGTATCCTCAGATGTTGTGAGGTCAGACCTCTGTGCAGGCCCGTAGCTGGGGGGGGGGGGGGGGGCTTGAGGGGCTTCAGCCCCCCCCCCCCCCCGAAATTCTCAGGGTGTCTGCGAAAAGACCTTACTGGTACATTATTTAAACTGTTATGTTTATTCATATCATGATCTGATCACCATGCTCAATATATCCCATATGCATGGGGGAATTAGCATAATGATACAAAAGGTTTGCTAGGGTAGATCCTGAGCCCCTCCCCAAATCAAACTCACCCCCCCCCCCCAAAATCAAAATCCTGGCTGTGGACCTGCCTCTGAGGATGCTTGTCATAGATACGGGTGAAACGTCAGGAGAGAATGCCTCTAGAACATGGCCATATAGCCCAAAAAACTACAACAATCCAAAATGTAAATAAACTATAGAATAACATTGGGAGAAGTACCTAGAAAAATAATAATAAGATAGAATGGGGAGAATTGCACCACACCAAAACCATCTCAAGAGACAGCTCAATATCAGGATCCAACTCTTGTCTGTCGGGTGCCACCCTTTGTCTTGTCTGTCCTTCAGGAGAGATTGTCGAAACCCTCTCCGTTCCTGCTTTTGCTCAAGCTCAAAGGGAAGACAAGGGGGATAAAAGCATTGGCGCCCCAGGCAGCATCTCTGAAGTGCATGGGGAGGGGCCGCATCCCCCACTGTGAAGCAGCAAGCCCGGCAGAGCCCAGATGTGACCTAGAGAGCACCAGCTTCCTACCTGTCTAGGGAGCGAGGAGGAGAACTGGGAAGGGGGGGATATCCAGCTCCTTTTGAGAGCATCTGCAGCAAATAACGGAGCTGCCAGAAATTACAGATGTACACAGAGGGGAAGATCAACCTTCCATCTGCTGTAGCAATTAATACTTCTATCTGTATATAAAATATCAGCAGCGACCATATTGGGAGAGCAATAGGCCTTTGCAAAACATTGGAGCCTTATCCTAAATGTTTAGCTAAATTATGCCTTCCCTATACACACTTTAAACCAGAAGTACCCAAACTAAGGCCATCCCTCCAAGGTCATTAACCCAGCCCTTACTCAGGGTCAACCTAAGTCTGAAATGACTCGAAAGCACACAACAACAACAACAATCCTATCTCATCAGCCAAAAGCAGGCCCACACTTCCCATAGAAATATTAATTATTAATTACTAGCTGTCCCCTGCCATGTGTTGCTGTGGCTCAGTCTGTTGATGTGGAAAATAAAGTAATGAGAAAGTGTTGGTTTCTAATATATGTAATGTATTTAGGCTTGTGGGTAAACAGTATTTCTTGCTGTTTCTTTGTCAGTGTTGATGTGGAAATTGTCTGGCTTGCCCACCCTGGAACATGCAACATATCATTGTCCTTCTTTAAGGGCCCCTTTCAAATCTATGATACTATATCTCTGTGTGAATGATATCTATCTATCTATCTATCTATCTATCTATCTATCTATCTATCTATCTATCTATATCTATGGCTGGATGGCTCTTTGTCAGGAGGACTTTGATTACGTTTTCTTGCCCTGATGAAGGGAGTAGGATTAGATGGCCTTAAGTATTTTCTGTTGGTCATGGGGGTTCTCTGTGGGAAGTTTGGCCCAATTCCATCGTTGGTGGGGTTCGGAATGCTCTTTGATTGTAGGTGAACTAAACATCCTAGTAACAACTCCCAAAATATCAAGGTCTATTTTCCCCAAACTCAATTTGTGTTCATATTTGGGCGTATTGAGTGATTGTGGATGAACTATAAATCTCAGCAACTACAACTCATAATGTCAAGGTCTATTTTCCCCAAATTCCACCACTGTTCACATTTGGGCATATTGAGTATTTGTGCCAAGTTTGGTTCAATTCCATTGTTGATGGAGTTCAGAATGCTCTTTGATTGTAGGTGAACTATAAATCCCAGCAACTACAACTCCCCAATGATAAAATCATAATTTTTTGAGTGATGGTCACTCCTTGTGTTGTGAGACGTTTTGTTGCCAAATTTGGTGTGATTTCGTTCATTGCTTCTTTTGTTTTTAAGGTACTCATTATGCACAGAGCATTTATATATATATAGATTTTAATTATTGTATTGTTTTTAAGTGTTTTTGCACGACAAATAAGATATCTGCACTGTACATAGGAATTCATTCATATATTTTTTTCAAATTATAATCTCACCCTCTGTTTAAAAAGTTTGAGGACCTCTGCTTTAAACGCTTCAAAAGTTAGCTGTCAACAAAGCGTAGGAGAGCGTTCCCCTTTCACTCCCCTTTCAATCTGTGCAGTCTGGGGACCTAACCATAAACCTAAGACCACCACATCTGTCAATAGAGAAAGAGTTATGTATTGCTGTACATTTTGTGCATAGAATCAATGCACAATTTAATACTATGTTCCTGCGCCCACCGATTTAAAATTAAGTCTTGGACATAAGTCGGACTCCGTGTCAAACACTCCATAGAGCAGTATTTCTCAACCTTCCTAGTGCCAGTTCGTCATGTTGTGGTGACCCCCAACCATAAAATTATTTTCATTGCTACTTCATAACTGTAATTTGGCTACTGTTATGAATCATAATGCAAATATCCAACGTGCAGAATGTATTTTTACTCACTGGAGCAAACTGGGAACAAATTTTTACTCACTGGAGCAAACTGGGAACAACACTTGGGGTTGGGGGGATTGATTTTGTCACTTGGAAGTTGTAGTTGCTGGGATTTATAGTTCGCCTACAATCAAAGAGAATTCTGAACTCCACCAATGATGGAATTGAACCAACCTTGGCTCACATGACCTACAGAAAATACTGGAAGGGTTTGGTGGGTATTGACCTTGAGTTTGGGAGTTGTAGTTCACTTACACCCAGAAAGCACTGTGGACTCAAACAATGATGGATCTGGACCAAATATTGGCACAAATACTCAATATGCCCAAATGTGAACAGTGGTGGAATTTTGGGAAAATAGAGCTTGACATTTGGGAGTTGTAGTTGCTGGGATTTATAGTTCACCTACAATCAAAGGGCATTCTGAACTCCACCAACAATGTGTTTTGAACCAAGCTAGGCACATAGGACTCCCATGGCCAACTGAAACAACTAGATGGGTTTGGTGGGCATTGATATTGAGTTTGGGAGTTATAGTTCGCCAACCTCCAGAGAGCACTGTGGGCTCAAACAATGATGGATCTGGGCCAAATATTGGCACAAATACTCAATATGCCTAAATGTGAACAGTGGTGAAATTTGGGGAAAATAGAGCTTGACATTTGGGAGTTGTAGTTGCTGGGATTTATAGTTCACCTACAATCACAGAGCATTCTGAACGCCACCAACAAGAAAATTGGGCCAAGCTTCCCACTCAGAACCCCCACAACCAACAGAAAAATACAGTGTTTTCTGATGGTCTTTAGCGACCCCTCTGACACCTCCTCGTGACCCCCCCCCCCCCAGTCAGGGGTCCCAACCCCTAGGTTGAGAAACACTGCCATAGAGAAACCATACAAGATAATGGCATTATCCAATATATAGCCAGAGTTATAGAGGTATCCAGAATTAGATGCATAGCTTAGCTAGACATAGGAAGGAATACATCTCTAGCTCAAAGATGAAACTATATGTACTGAAAACCGATAAAGGGCACTTCAGTACAAATAACACATACTGTAGATAGACTAGTATATATTATTGCTGTCGTTGGAATGTAGACCAGAACATAGACTGCCCTCATCCAAATGATTCAACCAGACTATTAAGAGAAGGAGGAAATATGGTTCTGAGTTGCTGTCAGTTTTCTGGACTGTATGGCCATGTTCCAGAAGCATTCTCTCCTGATGTTTCGCCTGCATCTATGGCAGGCATCCTCAGAGGCTGTGAGGTCTGTTGGAAACTAGGAAAATTGGGTTTATATATCTGTGGAATAATGTCCAGGGTAGGAGAAAGAACTCTTGTCTGTTTGAGGCAGGTGTGAATGTTTCAATTGGCCACCTTGCTTAGCATTTAATGGCTTTGCAGTTTCAAGGTCTGGGTGCTTCCTGTCTGGGGGAATCCTTTGTTGGGAGGAGATTACCTGGCCCTGATTGTTTCTTCTCTGGAATTCCCCTGCTTTTTTAGTGTTGTTCTTTATTTATTGTTTTCATTTTAGTGTTTTTTTAAAAAAATACTGGTAGCATTCTCTCCTGATGTTTCATCTACATCTATGGCAGGCATGTGAACAGTTTCAACAAAAAGGAGGAAAGCTTGAAAATGAAGAAAATCTGCCTACCAATATTTAAAAACTCTAAAATCAGAACAGTAAATAATGAACAATTCAGAAAACAGGGGAATTCCAGACAGGAAACAATCAGGGCTAACTAACACCTCCCAACAAAGGATTCCCTCAGGCAGCAACCAGCCAGGCCTTGAAATTGCCCACATCTATGGCAGGCATGTGGACAGTTTCAACAAAAAGGAGGAAACCATGAAAATGAAGAATCTGCCTACCAGTATTTAAAACTCTAAAATCAGGACAGTAAATAATGAACTCAGAAAACAGGGAATTCCAGACAGGAAACAATCAGGGACAACTAACACCTCCGAACAAAGGATTCCCTCAGGCAGCAACCAGCAAGGCCTTGAAACCGCTTATATCTATGGCAGGCATGTGGACAATTTCAACAGTAATTGTTGAAAATGAACTAAGAGGTTTTTTTAAATACTGGTAGCCAGATTTTGTTCATTTTCATGGTTTCCTGCTTTCTGTTTTTTTCTCTCTCGATTTTTATTTGAGAAGAGAAAATACAGTTAGTTATATAGACATATACTATGCATTTCTTTCTCTTTTATTTACATTCACCCCTGTGCTCCCCTTCTCCAGAGCCATCTCTTTTCTTAAAGTCCCACCAAAAAATCAGTTCTTCATTTGGAGGTAAATTCCCATCTTCTTTTTCCAATAATTTTTCTAGAAATTTCTCCAGATACTTTCAAAGTCATTTTTTACACAATCCCTTCTTTACTTTTAAGTCCTGCTTTCTGTTGAGGAAACAAGCATGTGGACAATTACAAAAAAACTCTAAAGTCAAAACATTAAATAAAGAACAACACTAAAAAAAAAGCAGGGGAATTCCAGAGAAGAAACAATCAGGGCCAGCTAATGACCTCCCAACAAAGGATTTCCCCATGCAGGAAGCAGCCAGACTTTGAAACTGTGACGCCATTAAATGTTAATCAAGGTGGCCAATTGAAACATTCACACCTACCTCAAACAGACAAGAGTTCTTTCTCCCACCTTGGACATTCGACAGATATATAAACCCCACTTGTCTTGTTTCCAACAGACCTATCAACCTCTGAGGATGCCTGCCATAGATGTGGGTGAAACGTCAGGAGAGAATGCTTCTAAAACATGGCCATACAGCCTGGAAAAATCACAGCAACCCAGTGATTCTGGCCATGAAAGCCTTCAACAATACATTGAAGAGGGTTTTATTAGTGTAGGAACAGAAGCAAGACAGTAATTCAGTTGTGTTTCTTTTCCCTGTTCCTTTTCACAGCAGGGGAGGTTCCCCATTCTGTCTCCTTTCCGGAACGATGGCTTTCGGCTGGCTCCACAGCACAAAAACATAACAACGAGTCTCAGGTTGATTTATTTAGATTTTTCTTCGAAAGAAGAGATTTAGAGCATCAGAACAGAGGCGAATCCCATCCTCCAATCATGAGGTATCAAAGAGTTTGGTGAATCACAACAGCTAACTCCGAAATGTAGGATCAGGTTAAATCCTTGTTACTACGGGGCGACAAATGGGTCTCAATGCGAGGCTTATATAATAAGTCAATGGCAGACAGATGCAGGAGAGAGATACCGATCACAATTGTCATAGGAGTATCAGAAAGCAGGGAGTCCCCGGTGGCGTAATGGGTTAAACCGGTGTTTCTCAACCTTCCTAGTGCCGCGACCCCTTAATCCAGTTCCTCATGTTGTGGTGACCCCCAAC